>NW_026068066.1:1026788-1031879 GCF_014885135.2 Alexandromys fortis | reverse complement strand
GAAACCAATAGGTACAGTAGGATCAAAAACCCATTGCCATTGTTCTTGAGGTCTCAGTAGACCTCATTGTCCACTATGTTCAGCGAGACCGGTTTTAACCCAGGCTTTTTCAGACCCAGACCCGCTGGCCTTGGTGAGTTCCCAATAGAACATCCCCATTGTCTCATTGTATGGGTGCACCCCTTGCGGTCCTGAGTTCCTTGCTTGTGCTTGCTCTCCTTCTGCTCCTGATATCATATACTCTTATACATACTATTCTTAAAGTGAAGAAGCCCTGCTAGTCTTCCCCTAGTCTAAACTATTCCCTTTCTACTTTCTTCCTAACCTAGGTCTCCTGCCACTTCTCGTTCTCCCTAGCTGATCCTTTAGTTTAACAAGCTCTAATCTTTAAATGACAAAATTCTCTGTTTGTGTCTTGCTCAAGATGCTATTGAGAGATTATTTTTCCCACATAAAAAACACAATTTTACTGAAAACATGTCTGTTTTCAATTTTTTGTTCTTTTTCTTCAGTTTCTTTTTAATTGTTTTTATTATTGAGCTATTTATTTTTCTCTGTTCCCCTCTCTTTCTCCCCCTCCCCTTCTACCTTCTCCCATGATCCCTATGCTCCCAATTTACTCAGGATATCTTATCTTTTTCTACTTCTTGTAGATTAGATTCATGTATGTCTCTCTTAGGGTCCTCTTTGTTGTCTAGGTTCTCTGGGATTGTGAATTGTAAGCTGTTTTTTCTTTGTCTTATGTGTAAAAGCCACTTATAAGTAAGTACGTATGATATTTGTCTTTCTGGGTCAGGGTCGACCAAAGAATGGATAAAGAATATGTGGTACATTAAAATAATGGAGTACTACACAGCAAAATAATAATAATTATAATGACATCTTGAAATTTGCAGACAAATACATAGATCTAGAAAACTATATTGAGTGAGGTACCCAGACCCAGAAAAACACACCATGGCTCACCTTTATTGGTCTAATGCATATTCCACTTCCTTCACTGTGGTGTGGTATGCTAGCACACTCCTTCCATAAAGTCTTTCTCCTGGCTCCTAATCTGCATGAATCCTATTTCTCTAGGTGCCCAGATCATTGGCTCATTCTAGACTTCAGTCAAATGTCACTTTCATGATGAGCCTGGCTGTGGCTGGCTTAGTTGGAAATCATCTCTCTTTATTGTCATGTGACTCTCATGCTTCTTTCAGAGTTTATTTTTTTTTTCCAAATCACATAACACCCTATGTTATCTATGTATTGTTTCTTGTCTCTTGCTACCCGGTAAGGGCAATATCTCAATGCTCCTTATTTACTCTATCTTATGATCACTGTGAAAATTGTTTAGCAGATTTGTATTTGTTAACTTTGCATATTTATCTTTTTATGGCCTTCAGGCCTTTTGCATTAATCCTTGGCTTAATTTGCTGCTTTTTGCCTCAAACTGCTGGGGCATATTGTTGTACAGCTCATACGCTATCAGTTTATTTTTCATTGGATCTACAGCTCCTGTCATAGCCAATCTGACTTCTTGGCATAGTATCCCTACCATTTACACTCAGAATCCATGCTTTTTCTCAAATTTTAGTTGCCAGTTCTTCTACAATATCTCCATATATTTCTACTTCTGATATTTTGCCTGATTTTTGTTCATCTCTCATTGTAAGACCTGAAATCGCTCACACTTTTTAAAGATCTAGGTGAGAAGCCACTGGATTAAAGAGAAAATTAAGTATTTCATACCATCAAAGTACCACTATCCCTCCCATTAGAACTGAATGAATTACCAGCTCTTTCATTATGTTGCTACATTTTCAGTATTTCAGTCACCCTGGAAGTTCCAGTTATAGTCTAATTAGCAGTTTAATATCCAACTCATATATTAAAAATAGGCTACTAATAGACTTACAAAATGCATTCACTCTGGGAATGTTAGTTTATTTAAGGCAACATTTTCTTTTGAGAGGTAATAAAACATCTAAACTCTTTCTGTTTTATCAAATTTTAAAATAAGTGCAATTAAAGAGAATTTAAAAAATTCTTACCAACAATTAAGTTTTCTTTCAAGAAGATATCAAATACTTCACAAAAACCTCTGAAAGAGTAGTAGTTACATAAAATAATACCCATTTTCAGAATTTTCTAAGTCATAAAAGATTAAATATCAAACATTGAAAGCAAATAAAATAATAAAATTTTCTATCAGTATTGAAAGAAACTGACACAATAACAATAAATAAGAAGGACAAATAAATAAAAGACCTAATTCAATCTAAAATTTCAGCCATAGAAGCGAAATTATGTTTTAATGGTTAAGTGATTTTTGAATCAGTTTTTTGGGGCATAAGTTTATATTTTAATTTTGACCTATGTAAAATTAAAGACCATGCTATTTAATATGGTAAACAACCAGTATTAAAATAAATATTAATCTCCAGTTCTAAGTCTTAATTGTCAGATCAGGTTAATTGTAGAACTGATTTTATCAATAATTTAAAATTTTTTCAACAAGAGAGATGAACAGAGGAAACAAAGAGAAAGCAACCACAGTCTACCTAATCCCACGGCTGCATTTAAAATCTAACTCAGAGAATGTTAATATTAGAATAGTCTACTTCACAATCACTCAGGGGCAGGAAAGCGAGCTGACATTTGTTAAACTACTTAGAGGAATATTTGAAATATCATTAAGAACTGGCATGAAGCCAGACACTGAAGAGAAGCAGGCAGGGTGCACAACTTCAAACAGAAAAGAACAGTCAGGTTATGTGCTATGTGTGGTGTCAGGATTCATGTTTTTCTTTAAACTTCAGATATTTAAGGATCTATAAATACCCAGGGAACAATTGACTTGGTTATATGGCTGTGTTGGATTATAAAAAAAGTTAACCACGCCAAACTTTATTTCTGTTTCAGAAAGAGGAAGCTGCTAGCTTTATAAAATACAGCCTAAGTTTCACTAAAGGAATTCCTTAAGCATTTATTGCAGAGGCTCAGAACAGTCAGCATCCTAACCTGCTTCAGGTTGTCCTGTCTGGAACATTGTCACAGCATCTGGCAGGCTGGTTGGCCGGGGCCCAGGAAGAAGGTGATAAATGGGACCCTGTCCAGTCCTGAGGAAGTGGCTAGTCAGGGGGCTGCAGGAGTTTTGGCATGGGGTCAAGTTTTAGTTTCCATCTTTATTAATCATCTCCAGGGGGGAATAAATAGCCTGCTAATGAAATTTGCAGATAGTACTAAATTTTGAGGTGTTGCCAACACAGTTAACAAAAGGGATATAAATATAAATGAACTTAAGTATGCTATTTATCATTTATTTGGATTTAATCAAAACTGTTCCCAAGATACATTTATAAGAAATTCTCACAAATTGAATTTGGAGGAGGGTGCTCCATCACATAGCAATATGAACAGGTTGTGGGGGGAGGTGGTCACCATATATGCTCTGCTAAGTTAAAGAGAAATAATTTCTTTAGCAAAAGGACAATGGTTAACATACCCCCCCTTTTAAAATAGTTTTCCTTTATTAAAATAGATTTTTATACAATATATTCTAGTTATGTTTTTTTCCTCCCTCAACTCCTTCCAGATCCTTCCCAGATATACAGCCATAAGAATCTCCATCCTTTCTTTCTTACTTGGAAACAAACATTTGAGAACTGTTTAGATCTGTTTTAAATTGGGTTCTTTCCACATGCCCTGTGTTTTGAGTTCTGTATGTATTTTAGATATTAGTGCTCTATCAGATATCTAGTTGCTAAAATACTTTCTCTATTCTGTAGGCTGCCACTTGTCTGATTGATGACATCTTTTGCCATGAAGAAGCTTATCAGTTTCATGAGGTCTCATTTATTAATTGTTCTTAATAGTGTTCTCTTCAGGAATTCCTGCAAAGATCTGTGCCAGTTGTGGTCCCAAAAATAAGATGAGAGGTAGAAACAAGTTCATAACAATAACCCAGAAACTATTACCAATTAACAGCTATTCACAAATGAAAAATAAGTTTTTTCCAACATTATATAAACATTATATAAATTTCCAACATTATATAAATAGTGGTACATAAACCACTATTAAATCCAGGCCCCAGGTCCAGCAATAATTGGCAATGCAAAACAAACTCAATGATATTTAAGGAGGTATTTACTTACTTACTTACTTACTTACTTATCTTTAATAATATTTTGTCTGGGCTCTCCTCCCCCATTTTATTTTCTTATTTCTTTTTTATTACCCTGCAGCACTTTTGTTTATCTTATGGTTTCTAACTTTATTTTTTATTATCTGATATTTTTATTGTTTTTATTGAGGTATACATTTTTCTCTGATCTCCTCCCTTCTTCCCTTATCTTTTTCTACACTCTTCTGTGATCCCCACACTCCCAATTTACTCAGAAAATCTTGTCTTTTTCTCCTTCTTATGTAGACACATATATATCTCTCTTAGGATCCTCTTTGTTGTCTAAGTTTGCTGGGGTTGTGGACTGTAGGGTGGTTTTTCTTTGCTTTATGTCTAAAAGCCATTTATGAGTGAGTACATATTATTGTTGTTTTTCTGGATCTGAGTTACCTCACTCAATATAATGTTTTCTAGATGCATCAATTTGCCTGCAAATTACAAGATATCCTTAATTTGTACCACTGTGTAGAACTTCACTGTGTAAATGTATCACATTTTATTTATTCATTTTTTTTTAGTTGAGGAACATATAGGTTGTTTCCAGGTTTTGGCTGCTATGAATATAGTTGAGCAAAAGTTCTTTGTAAAGAATAGGACATGGTCAACAAGACAAAATGGCAGCCTACAGAATGGGAAAAGATCTTCACCAATCCCTTATCAGTTGGAATATTGATCTCTATAATATACAAAGAATCCAAGAAACTTGACATTAAAGGAACAAACAATCCAATAAAAAAAATGAATACAGACCTAAACAGAAACTCTTAACAAACCAATCTCAAATGGCTGAAAGACACTTAAGGAAATGCCTAGCATCCTTTGCTATCAGAGAAATTAAAATCAAAACAACTCTGAGATTCTGTCTTACACCTGTAGAATGGCCAAAAAAAAAAAAAAAAAAAAAAAAAAAAAAAAAA
>NW_026068066.1:1013610-1023950 GCF_014885135.2 Alexandromys fortis | reverse complement strand
CCATCTGTTGAAATAGGAGCGGCAGGGCTGCGTCCCCGGCACCCGGCCGCCCGCATGGCTAGCTTATACCCAGAAATAATTACACGGAAACTGTATTCTTTCAAACACTGCCTGGCCCGGCTAGGTCCAGTTTCTTATTGGCTAGCTCTTACATATTGTTCTAACCCATTTCTAATATTCTGTGTAGCCCATGAGCTGGCTTACCAGAGAGGATCTTAACCTGCGTCTGTCTGGAGTGGGAGCATCATGGCGACCCACTCACTCAGCTTCTTTTCCCCAGCATTCTCCTCTGTCTACTCCGCCTACCTAATTTTCTGTCCTATGAGGGCCGAGGCAGTTTCTTTATTATTACAAGACCCACCTCCATCAGTTTGCTTCATCTTTTTCAGGCTTGTTTATTTTCATTTTATTGTGTCCTTCTACTACTTCTTCTTTCTTCAATGCCTGTTTTCTAATGTGAGAGAACAAGAGAGGATGTGGATTTAGGTGGCTGAGGAAATAAGAAGGGTATGGGAGGAGTTAGAAGAGAGGTAAATCATAACCATAATAGGGCAAAACAAACAAACCAAAAGAAGAAAAAGAGGCCAAGAAAAAGCACAAGAAACACATATAGACAGAGCCACACATGTTCACATACAGAGAAATCCCATACAAATACAAAACTGCAAACAATTATATATACTCAAAGGACCTGTAAAGTAAAACAAACAAATAAAAATCCTTGACAAAGCATTATGCACTAAGTAGCCAATAATTGAAATGCCAATATGGCTGTCTACTGCTAGGCATGGGGCCTGACCTTAAGAGTGGTTTGTATACTTAGTGAGACTCGATTGGAGAAAATTAATTTTTCATTTGTGAGCAATTATGTATTGGAGATAGGTAGCTTCTTGGTTAGGGATGGGGGCTTGAACCCATTTTCTTTCTCAGCACTGGGACCACACACGTCAGAGACCAATGTGGCCCTGCACATGCTGCCATAGTATCTGTGGTATATATGTGCCATAGTTTCTGTGCATAGAATCTGTGCATAGTATATGTGCAAGGGTCCTGATATGTTTAGAATTACTTTTTTTTTTTTTTTTTTTGGTGTCTTCCATCCCTAGTGGTTCTTAAAATTTTCCTGCCTTCTCTTCTGCCAGATTGCCTGAGCCCTGAGGGGATGAAATTTGATAGAGACATCCCTTAAGGGACTGAGTGTTTCAAGGTCTTTTTCTTTCTTTTTTCATTTTCTAGCTGTGGGTTTCAGTGTTTGTCCCCATCTGCTGCAGGAGGAAGCTTCTCTGATGATTACTGAGCAAGGCACTGATCTATGAATGTAGTAGAATATCACTAAGATTTATTTTTTGTTGCATTCCTTTAGCAGGACAGTAGCATTTGGTTTTCACTTAGGTCCATGGCCCATCTACATTTAGGTTTTTTGCCACTCACTATCAAGTTGCAGCTCTGTGTTCCTTGTTATTTGGAGATTTCATGTAGATCACCCTCATATGTGTGTGCATTTTAGGATGCTCCTACTGGCTAGTCTCTTGGTAATATTTGGCATTGTACTTTAGTCCTTCCTCAGCAGGACAACATCTTTTCTTGTTTCTCTCATTTGATCCTCTCCTATTTTTTTTCCTATCAAACCATTTAGTATTTTTCTGTGTTTTTCAATTCTATAATTGCCTGGGGCTTACTTCCCAATCACTTCTGCTTGCTTCTAAAGCTTTCCTTAAATGGTTTCATGTCCCCTGTCTTTAAGTAGCAGTTAAGTGTTAAAGATTGCTATTTAAAATATTTCTCCAAGTATGCCTTCCCAGAAAATAGTTCCAATCTCTGTAAATGTAATATTTTTACACAAATTTTCAGTTCTCATTTCTTTATTTCCTCATTCATGCTTCTAATCTTTTGGCAAGCACCATTAACTATATACTCTAATTATACATTCATTTTAAAGTTAATCTAACATAAATTTTCACTTGCGGAGGTGTTGTGTGAAAAAAGTATATATCCCCCTTGGCTTCTATGAATGTTAATATCCTGTGGCATGTAATTTTATCTTTCTATATATAGATAGATATGTAAGTTGATTTTTTTTCTACACAATGAAAATAAGTTGAAGACAAAGTGTGATTTTTTATCTCTAGTTAGTTCAGTACATGTTTTATGTAAAACTATGATGTTCCTACTTTGCATTCTTGGCTTCATTGACTAAGTTACATTGGTCTCTTTCTGTAGTATAATTACGAAGGATGTCAATTGTTGATGCATGCATCTTGTCATTACAAAAACATATTCCCACTTGTATAGCATCCATTGATGATAACTGATCATCATAAACTATAATTACAATTGATTCTGCATTTATGAGATTAAAGCCTTACCCTCCAAAAGCTGGCTGTGTTCTAATCCTCGGGATTTATAAATGTAGGCATATCAAAAACTTCCACAATAGCCCAAATGGAGTACAAAATAAGGTTTGTTTGCTTGTAGATAAACTCACAGTAAGGGTAGGGATCCACAGTCCTCTGCATGTGCTAGAAACTGGGGACTGAATCCAGCAGGGAAAGGGCTCAAGCATGCTTTTCATCTGCACTTATAGGACCTGAGATCATGCCCCAAATGGGCCAGTATCTAAAAGGTTATTGGCTGAAGAAGTTCCCACAAAACATAACTATGACAGATTGAATGAAAAGAGAAAATTAAAATCTCAGATGTATTCGAGTTCTTAACTATGCTATTGATATCTCTAGTCTCTGAGGTAACATCCTACTTTAGGTTTGATTTTGTATTTAACTATTTATGGATGAACCTAAAAGTGAGTAACTGAATGAAATTTCATGGTAGAGATGTTAAAATAAAAAATTCTTTCCCAACATTTTCCACCACCATAGACACAGTTTATGTGTGTACTATTTTTCTTTTTCTTTTTTTAATTTTCTTACCTCATTTTTAAGCTATTGATTGAAACCATATCTTAGAACCTCTAAGGCTATGACCAAGCCTTTCTTTATACAATGCATACGAAGATTGCTTAAATGAAATTAGTAGAAGTTCCTAGACATGAAAACAGAGGTTCAAACACAAGGAAGCAGGAAGTATACAAAAAAAATCTGATTTTACAATTAGACCAACCTGACTACAGGTGACATAAACTGACTATGTTATATAAGGGATAATATTTTTTATGTAAAATGTAGCCTCTCTAACTTACCAAAGACACAACACCTATTTTTCATACATTAGACAATAAACATAGGCCATTCTGACACTTAATAAGTGGTAGTGTGGTCCCTGTGTATTAAACCCCTGATGCTTTCTTGAAATATTATGTAATTACCAGTGTCTTCTATTTCTATAATGTTCACATTTTATAAAGAAATAATAAGCACTATTGACTTTCTAACATCAGTTAACCTTTGTATATACATTAATTACAGCTGCTGATCATCAAACAATCCCTAGCAGGTAAATTATCTCATTTCCTTAGATGCACAGCAAATATTGCTTCAGAAACTATAGACTGTTCTCTTGAATATAAAATAAAGTTTAAGTGAAGTCTGACCTGAAGAGAAATAGAGCATCTTCATAGTGTTGCAAGATTGATCAGAGCTGTTTTGAAATGTTCTCCTGTGCTCAATTAGCCAGAGACTGTACCCCCAAGCATGGATATAAGAATGGGCAAAATGTCCTCAAAGGAGTTTGAAATTGATTACTCTCTTTGGGTTTCTGTGGAGTATTTGGATGTTAAACAAAGAGCATGATAACAATCTAGGAAAGCACGTAGAATGCCACTGAGTCTTAATGGTTATTAATTATTCCACTTTATTCTGTATTCCAAGAAGAAAAAGTCCAAAGACTGTATTGAAATAAATAGAGTAGCGTATGGATAGTAAGTATAATATAGAGAGTCCAGTTCCTAATGTTGATTAGCTAAAGAAACTTACAAAAATGCTTAGCCTGAGTTTGCTATATAATTTATTAACTTTATTTTATTTCTTCTGCTTAAAATGGCTTAACTTAAAATTCTGGCTTAATTACCTAAATAGTGAAGGAAATCCAAACAGCTATAACTGTTTCCATGCCTCTCCTGACAGTTATCAAGAGCTCCCCGGGGAGGCCACAAAGGTGTTCAGCTGGCCTGCTTAATTGAAGTGTACTAGAATTTTTATTGTTGCATTTTAACTCAGACACCAATGAGAAGTATCAAATATCTGTAGTGAGCTGAGCTTCCAGGCACAACAGTTTGTGGTATGATTTCTGTCTGTCTCTTTATATTAAACAATGAGTTAATTCTCGTAAACTTCCTTCCACAGATGAACAGACAAGGATTTAAGAAGTGTTACAATAATAAGTCAAATTAAATAGCAACTCAACAAATTTGGGGATTCAGAGATGCACTGGCTTACTCTAATGTTGATCTCCATTATTGTCCCCTCCAATACACACCCTTGCTATATAAAAAAAAAAATCCTACAGTCAGTAGACTTTAAGTTACCCAACCACTTGGGCATGGCCTCTTATGCTATAAGCATGCTATTCTTCTCTCTTCCAGTTGCTGGATTCAGTTCCTGTTCCCCATTCGTGCAGCGGACTATGATTTGTGAGTCTACACCTAAATAAAAAAAAAACCTTTATTATGCACAATTGTGAGCTAGTGTGGGATTTCTTTTTAGCGTCCATCTTCATCTGGCGCCACATGTGGATCTGAACTCCACACCTAGCAGGTGGACCGGCTTAAAAGGCCCAATTGGTCCATAGCCCAGATAGTCTCCCACCCTGGTCTGCTTGACTTGTTTTCACCTACTAAATGGATTTTTGTAAAACCCACACCACAGTGGAGCTAAATGTGTGTGCCAACTTGAAAATTTCTCAATCTCCTAAACATTCCCCCACCTCCCTGCTGTGTTCCTTGCTACTGGGCTACTTGCACAGCTTCCAGTTTGTGCTCCCTGTTCCTGAGTTCTGGTCTCCTTGTTCCATGTACAGAATTGATTTAATTTGTCAAGCAAAGCATATTTTTCAGTATTTAACCAGCATCAAGGTAGAAAACCAGAGCAGTGCTGAATTGCAGTTGTGCCACCACTGGGTGTGACTCTGCAAACACAACACCTGATGGACAATAAAGATTATTACACCTAAAACAATGTACTGTACCACATAACACAGGTAAATATTTATTTTATTAATTAAAAAATCAATAAACTTAATGGCATAAAACATTAACATTGAAAATTTTAGTAACCTTTTTTTGCTAATACTATGAAATGTATTCTGCAAGGCTTATATGGTTATTGTGATACATTCATTTATTGGATATTGGGACTCAGTTTTTTCTTCATATTATATCTTTAAGAAAATGGTTTGATAACAGAGACAAGAATGAGGCACTTTTAGAAATGATACTTTCTTTATAGACTAATAATGAACAGCTAGCTGACAGAATTAATACCATTAAAAATCAAAATTTATCTGAAAAAATTAATACTATTGAAAAGGATTACATTAATTTGACAGACAATATTCAATCCATGTCAAAAGATATTGAGAAATTATCTGAAAGAATTCATACTATTGAATTTGAAAATTAAAATCTGTTCTAAATTTACGATAGGTTAGCAGATAGAGTAACTCTCCAGGAAGGCAATATGCACACTATCCAAATAATGTCCAAGGATGACATGTTATCTTTAATGGAAAAACTTCAGACCTTGGAATCACTTGTGCAGAAGGAGGAACAGCGGCTAGATGCCTCAGTGAAATCACTAGAAATATATACAGGCTAGGAGATCAGGCTTTACAAAAGACAATAGTAAAAAGATTTAAAACCGTTGAGGAAGTTATGGGAGCTGATGAGCAGGGATAGAAAGTACAAGGACAGGATTTAACATTGCCAATACCTGTCAGAGATGACTTAGCCAGGGTTTTAGCTTTCTATCCTGTAATCTACTCTGACAAACATCAAGTTCTAAGTGCTGAAAAGGATCCAAATAATGATCTAAAAGAAATTATCTAAAAGTAATTAAGCAAGCAGTAGAATCTTATGGCTTGTATTCCATATTTGTTGGGGAGATGGTAAAGATGGGCTACTAGCATTAAGGCCACCCCACACGACTAGCTTCAGTTAGTTTCAGCAGACCTGGATAATGGGCCCCAACTGATGTGAGAATGTTATTTCAGAGAAGAGGCAAAAATTTTACAACAACAAGGAAAAACAAAAGGACTTGACATTTCCCAAGATCAAATTCTTGATGAAGGGACTTATGCTGACCCACAGGTTGAAGCTCTCTATGATGAACAAATCTTGTCCCTATTCCACAAAGCAGCCTTAAATGTTTGGGACAGGATTCAAGAACTGGGAAAATGATGAATCATGTACCAGGGTTAAACAGGGCTAGAGAGAACCCTTTAGTCAATTTTTACAAAGATTAACTAAGGCTGTCCAAATAGGAGTAGCACACCCACATGCTAGATGAGTATTTATTGAATCTTTGGCTTTTGAAAATGCCACATTAGAATGCAAAAAGTTACTTGGGCCATTAAAGGTTAGATAGGCTCCAATGGATGAATGGATCCTTCATACAATGAACACTGAGACATTTGAATATCATATTGAAATTTGGGTAAGAGAAGCAATTTCAAAAGGTATGAGGAGACATCAAAATGCCAAATGTTTTAATTGTGATAGAATAGTACATTTGAGGAGTGATGGTAGACAAGGAATTCCTAGGAATACTATCCCCTCTGGGAATGGCAAAAATAAGCCATCAAACTTCAGTTATATGTAGATGTGGCAAAGGCTGACACTGACCAAAAATGCATATAAACAAAAGACAGACAAGAAAACCCTATACCATCAGGAATCTTCGGGGTGGGGGGCTTCATACAGGCCCCTAGGTAAAAGCGGTCCAGTCATTTCCAGTCACTGAAAAGGACATGTCTCACCAGGAAAATTAAAAAATCCAGAGCCTTCTGAAAAAAAAAAAAAAAAACATACTGTTCTTGATGATGGACAAAACATGGAGAATAAATCAAAAAAATCCAATAGGAACTAGGAAATGGATATTCTGGCAGACTTCTATAAATGATCAAAGACCAAAGCTAAGAATGTGTATAAATAGCATTGTAGTTGCGGGTTTGATAGACATGGGTGGGGACATGAGTATCATTACTCCAGAATCTTGGCATCCAAACTGGCCTGTTCAAGCGCTCAATTGCTAGGAATTGGAACCCTATTTCAAGTGAAACAAAGCATGATATGGATAAAATGCATAGGACCAGAAGGACATGGAGGAAGACTGAAGCTATATGTAGCTAATATTGAAGTGAATGTATGGGATCATGACCTGCTGCAGCAATGGCATACTCAGATTAACATTTCTTCAGTCACAGAAACTCATACTTCTGGGAAGCAATATTAAAAGGTTCTATACACAAAGGTTACCAGCCATTCGGGTAGGAGGCAGGTTAAAGAACACAAAGCAACTAGCAAACCTTTAGAGATATCAATGGCCCTACCTTTAAAATGGTTAACTGAGAAACCAATATGAGTTAAATAGTGGCCTTTAACAAGACACAAACTACAGGCTTTAGAACAGCCAGTACAGGAACAACTGTTCACCATATTAAAGAATCAACCAGTCTTTGGAATTCTCCTGTATTTTTTGTTAAAAACAAATCTTGTAAATGGAGAATGGTGACAGATCTAAGACCTGTCAACAAGGTAATTCAACCTATTGTCTCTCTACAATCTGGAATTCCTCTGCCTTGTCTATTACCAAAAGTATGGCCTCTTATACTTATTGATTTAAAAGATTGTTTCTTTTCTATACCTTTACAAGGGAAGGACAAAGAAAAATTGCCTTCACAGTGCCTACTCATAATAATTGTCAGCCTATTAGGAGATACCAGTGGAGCATTCTTCCATATGTAGTTCACAGTAGCCCCACCCTATGCCAATATTTTGTAACTCAGCCCTTGGAAATAATGTATAAAAAATTTCCTAAATCTATAATTTACCATTACATGGATGAAATTTTGCTTTCTGATTCACACATATATACTTTAGAAAGAATGCTTGAAGAAGTCAAGAAAGTTTTGACAAAATGGGGACCACAAATTGCTCCTGAAAAAATACAGAGAGGAGATTCTATCGAATACCTAGGTTATAAAATAGGTTTACAGAAAATTAAAACACAAAGGCACAAATTAGACTGATTGCAGACTCTTAATGACTTTCAACAATTGTTAGGAGACATTTCCAATCTACGACCAGCTGTTGAGATAACACCTGATCCAATAGTTCATTTAAACAAAACCTTAGATTGTGACAAAGACTTAGAGTCCCAGAGAATTAACAGCTGATGCAGAAAAAGAATTGATTGTCATTGAAGAAAAATTACAGGAGGCACATGTGAATAGACTGAATCCAAATCTTAATTACATTCTAGTCATATTGCCTTCCAGGATTTCCCCTACAGGATTTTTTATGCAAATGGAAGATATTATCTTAGAATGAATCTTCTTCCCACATAAACCAAGTAAAAAATTAAAAAGGATGAGAAAAAAGTCTCTGAATTACTTCTAAAAGGAAAGTTGAGACTTCATCAACTAGCAGATATAGACCCAGCAGAGATTATAGTGCCTTTTACTATTGATGAAATTAAAAAAAATATGGGAAGACAATGAACCTTGACAAAGAGCCTGTGCTAATTTTTAAGGAGAGATTAATAGCAATCATTTTAAATGTGATAGAATTAACCATATAAAGAGAACTACTTGGATTCTTCATCACATTGTATAGGACACATCAATAACCACAGCCTGTACATTCTTTATTGATGCAAGTAAATCAGGAAAGGCAGGTTACAAATCAGAAGATTTAAATAACATGGAATAAAGTCTTGATAATTCTGTCCAAAAGGCAGAATTATATGTTATTCTGATATTACTAAGGGATTTAAAAGAAACTCTTAATAAATTTACTTATTCACAATATGCAGAAAGAGTTGTCTTGCATTTTGAAACCACTGAACTTATACCAGATGATACAGAATTGACTTCATTTTTCATACAAGTTCCAGATATCATCAGAGATAGGCTCTGTCTTATATACATGACACACATTTGATATTATAAGGGTCTTCCAGGTCCTCTAGCACAAGGTAATACAGAAATTGATTATTGATTAGAAGTCAAAGGCCTCAGTATTTCATAAGAAACATCATGTTCATAGTAAAGGTTTAAAGAAAGAGTTTCCTATTACATGTCAACAAGCTAAGAAAGATTATAAAGAGATCTCCTACTTGCTCTTTCTATAACCAAACATGGCTACCTTCAGGGAATAACCCAAAGGGTACTAAAAGGAATGAAATCTGGCAGTTGGATGTGTTCCACTTTGCAGATTTTAGAAAATTAAAATATGTACATCATACAGAAGCAGCAGAGAGACATTGGATAATACAAAAGGCTTCTGAATTAAATCAGCTGGTGTATTTTGAGGATGTGTTGACCTCACAATGGAAACCAAAAGATGTGCAATGTTGGGGAAGGGGTTTTGCTCTTGTTTCAATGGGAGAAGAAAAGTTATGGACCATAAAAATTAATAAAGATTTGGTTTTAAAAAGAGAAATCTCGTGAGAAAATGAAATGATGGCTCATCGACAGAGATGACAACCAATCGGTTAGTAAGGAAATCCCATAAGGGTTGGGGCAGGGTTCTATTCTTGTCTTTACAGGAAAATACCCAGCTTCATAAAGTCAAGAGACCCTGCACATCTAGATTCCTAAAGAAGAAAGGATAATTATCCAGATAGAATCATAAAGCAAAGAGAATCATGAGGACAGGTCATCTGAGGGTAAAAATCTCTAACCATAAACTAGAATAATTTTCAGACTCACTTAAAAATCAAAACTGACTTTGGAATTGGACAGTGGCTCTGTTCTTCTCTAAATCCAAGCATGTTGTTAAAATAAAAATTCAGTTTCCATCTCATGTAGTGAGAAACATACATGTATATCCTTGTATGTCTCTCTTAGGGTCCTCATTATTGTCTAAGTTCTCTGACATTGTGATTTGTAGGCTTTTTATCTTTGATTTATGTTTAAAAACCACTTATGAGTGAGTACATATGATAATTGCCTTTCTGAGTCTGGGTTACCTTACTCAATATGATGTTTTCCATATCCATCCATTTGCCTGCATTTCAAAATTTCATTATTTTTCTCTAAGGTGTAGTACTCCATTGTGTAAATTACCACATTTTCCTTATCCATTCTTTTTTTTTTCTTTTTTTAATTAATTAATTAATTTATTAAAGATTTCTGTCTCTTCCTCGCCACCGCCTCCCATTTCCCTC
>NW_026068066.1:1009169-1011346 GCF_014885135.2 Alexandromys fortis | reverse complement strand
AAATCAGGAGCAGAAGGAGAGAGAGCACAAGCAAGGAACTCAGGACCGTGAGGGGTGCACCCACACACTGTGACAATGGGGATATTCTATCGGGAACTCACCAAGGCCAGCTGGCCTGGGTCTGAAAAAGCATGGGATAAAACCAGACTCGCTGAACATAGCAGACAATGAGGATTATTGAGAACTCAAGAACAATGGCACTGGGTTTTGATTCTACTGCACGTACTGGCTTTGTGGGAGCTTAGGCAGTTTTTATGCTCTCTTTGTCCATTCTTTAGACAAGGGGCATTTAGTTTTTTTCCACATTCTGCCTATGACAAATAGTGCTGCTATGAACATATTTGAGCACATGTCCTTGTGATACGATTGAGCATTATTTGGCTATATACACAAAAGTGGTGTTGCTGAATCTTGAGAACATTTGTGTCCTAATTTTCTGACAAATTGTCATACAGATATCCAAGGGGACTGTACCATCTTGCAGCGAGTTGCACATTAATACAATTTTATTGACTCTTAAATCCACTATCATATACAGCTAGTTATCTGAAGCTAGTGGGTTAATTTCCTTAAAATTAGACAGTAGTGCAAGAGTTTAGAAGGAGACAAAGAGGTGAAGAACCTAAGGAGAAAGAACAGAGTATATAAGACAAAGGGAGCATTTGATATCAAAGGTATGAAGTGGGATAAAATTAGATTTATTTCTGACATCTACCATCAGTATCTCTGAAGTGTCCTAATGAAAAGGGAGATGTGTAGTGTTCTATAAAGTCAGATGGCTAAGTTGGCCCTGGAATTCCTATTAAATTCAGCCAACAAAATGAAGGGCATAAAAATGTTGAATACTAATATCATCTGATTTTCTTGTTTAAATATTCAGTTGATATGCAAGTGTGAATTGTAGACTGAAGAGAAGAAAGATGGCAAGAAGACAGGAACACTGTTATATCTGGAAGAAAGATGCTGATGTTTAGGCAAGCAGATGTCTGTGGAACTTGGAGTGTTCAATTTTGCTGTTCAGGATGTGCAAGGTAAGGAAAGAGGTAGTGCATATATAGAATTCATGAAGCACAGGAAAATGGGAAATTGAAGAATGACTGGTTACAGTACACTGGTGTTGTCAATACAGTGACTGGAAGAGCGTCAATGAGAAAACAATGGATGTTTTAGACTTCTTCAGTTCAGTATCATTCTCAGAAAGAACTGAATGTGTAAATCAGGCAGCTGGCTATGAGTTAGCCAAATGAAAAATATTGGGGCTATATGTAAAATTTACAAGATAACAATAATCAAATTACCAATGCAAATAGAGGTAAAGGTGGAAGGCCCAACGCTGAGTGTTAGAGACATTCATCCTGTAGTACAACACAAGACATATTATTAAGTTAAAAATATATCTTTGGCATTTCATTTGACAGTTCAGTTTAGTTAAAATGATACCACTATGACTGTGTGATAAGGAACTGTTTTTCTGAGTGAAAAGGCAATGGAGAGTCTTGAGCTAAAGTGGCTTTCGACTACACAGCAGAGCAAAGCTGGCTTTGAAACTGAAGACTGTTTATAAGACTGGGTCGATTTCCTTGTGTGATACAAGTAGAAATATAAAATATGAAATGTTTTCTCCCAAACAACACTTTCTTTACAATCCTGAATCTCTTTGAGATTCAGAATATTAAATCAATGTGATGCAAACTTATTATTGGGTTTCTGACAAAAGTTTTCTTGTGTTGCTCAAGGGCAACTTTGAGGTGGATGGAAAAGGAGCAAAAGTGAAAAGGAAATCTTATTTTGTTTATACTACATTCATTATCCAGGGCTCATAATGCTACATGGGTAGGCTTTACATACCTACCATATCTTTAATTTTCTGTTAAAATGCATCAGATTTTCAAGTTTTCAAATATAAAATAAAGAATTATTGACAATATCAAATGCTTCACAGCAATGGAAACAAAGATATAGAGACTACTGAGGAAATATAATGTGCCAGTGACTAGAATTTTTTGTGTATAGATTTTCAGCCCTATTAGCTTTAGAAGAAGAGAATTAGTTGTGGTGAGACTTGGTTACAAATTAGAGGATCTGGAATTCCACAGATTATTAGCAGTGTTTTAATTTAATTTTATTTTTTTTTAATTGAAAAAAAAATTCCGCCTTCTCCCAGCCTCCCATTTCCC
>NW_026068066.1:1000274-1003990 GCF_014885135.2 Alexandromys fortis | reverse complement strand
TTTTTTTTTGATCCAGCCTATTCGGTGTTCTGTATGCTTCTTGAACCTTCATAAGTATATCTTTCTTTAGGTTGGGAAAGTTTTCTTCTATAATTTTACTAAATATATTTTCTGGACCATTGAGCTGCACTTCTCCTTCGTCTACTCCTATTTTTATTAGGTTTGGTCTTTTTATTGTGTCCCAGATTGTCTGAATATTTTGTGATGAGAGTTGGTTGGACTTGCCATTCTCTTTGATCAGTATGTTTATTTTCTCTATGTTATCTTCAGAATCTGAGATTCTTTCTTCTATCTCTTGTATTCTGTTGGTTATGCTTGTTTCTGTATTCTCTGTTTGTTTACTTAAATTTTCCATGTCCAGCTGACCCTCTGTTTGTGTTTTCTTCTTTGCCTTCATTTCAGTTTTCAAGTCTTGAACTGTTTCCATTATCTGTTTGATTGTTTTTTCTTGGTTTTCTAGGGCATCATTCACTGATTTATTCAATTCTTCAAACTTTCTGTTATATTTCTCATGCATTTCTATAAGGGCATTCTTTACATGCTGTTTAAGGGCGTCAATCACTTTCATAAAGTCAATTTTTTCTACTTCTTCTTGATTAAGTTGTTCACGTCCTCCTGTTGTGTGGTCGCTGGTTTCTGGTGGTTACATGTTGCATTTCAGATTGTTGTGTGAATTCTTGCATTGGCGCCTGCCCATCTCTTCCTCCGAATGCTCCCCTATGGATCTTCTTTAACAGGATCAGGTCTTCTTGCCTACTGATGTACCTTCCCAGTGATGGCTCTCCCCAGTGATAGCTCTCCTGGTGCTGAGGTATCTCGTAAACAAAGCGCCTACCTTGTTTGGTGCAGGCAGGCTATTGAAACAATACCAAAATAAAAAGGAAATGTTTTTTTTTTTCATAAAATCTAAACACTGCCTTTGAGGTAAGAGAAAACAAAAGAAACATGTTAACTTTGTAAAATCATATAAAATTCGTCAACAAATAAGCTAGGCCTATTTTAGAAGATATACTTATCTCGCTACTTACCTCCTCCCCTCCAATCCAGTATAACTAAAGAAAGCTTAAGATGGATAAAGCCCTTATTCTCAATTTAAAAAAATGAAAACCTGAAAGACTGTCAGCTTCGCAATATGTAATTAAGCAAGATGAAATGCTATAATGGGTGATGGTACAGGCTATTCAAAGAAAATTATTATATACTTAAATATTCTTCATAGTGATTATAGCAAGGATAAAAACAGATGATGCTGCATTGAAGAAATATTCAGAGAATTGTTAAAGAGGTGTAATCAGTGTCTCAGGTGTCTGAGATCCTGGGATAAGAATAACCTGTAGAAATACAAGAATCATTTGAGAACAAGATAGTGAGAAGGGGTCACTTGCAATACCAATGATAAAGTTTTGCTTTGATGCCAGAGAACTCTGTAAATGATATGAAAACTATTTTGATACTATCACTTCAGAAATAAAATATCAGACTTTTAATGCTCCAAGGCTACTGTACACAGGGTATTTAAATAATATTAGAACATTGAATATGTCATCAGGTAACTTTTATTTCATTTTATTTTATTCCTAGTGAAAATAATTTTTCATACAATATATTCTAATCATGGTTTTCCTCTCCTCATTGGCTCAAATGTCCTCTCCACTTCCCCTTCTTTCCATCTCTCACCTCTTAAAAAATAAAATGAAATGAACAAACAAAAGACAAGAAACTTACACACATGCAGACACACACACACACATACAGACAATGTGTATGAAACAACAAAATCACAAGTCATAATACACATGCAAAAGACTTGTAAGGTAAAATAATCCACAAAAAACGAGATATGAGATAAAGTATCTCCACATATACAGTTGAGTTCATTTTGTGTTCGCCATCAACTACTGCATATGGGACCTGCCCATAAGTGTGGTTTGTAAATCCATTGAGATTTGTTTGGAGAAAATTAATTTTTTCTTTAGAAGAGGATGTCAATTGGAAATAGCTTCTTGGGTACAGATGGAAGTTCATGTTAACTTTCTCCTCTCAGCACAGGGAACCCATATAGTTTGGACCTGTTTATGTTGCTTCACTCTCTTTGAATTAGTCTGTGTACCTGTCATCTTGTGTCTGAAAGGCACTGTTTCTGTGGTGTGTTCCACCCCTTCTGGATCTTACAATCGTTCTTCCTCCTCTTCCACATATTTCCCTAAGACGTGAGGGGAGGGATTTGATGAAGATATCCCATTTAGCACTTAGTGTTCCAAAGTTTCTCACTCTGCACAATTTTTTTTTTTTATTTTTGAGTCTGTATTGGTTCTTAACTCTTGTACAAGAAGGTATCTGAGATGATGGCTGAGCTTGGAACTTATCTACAGGTAAAATATAATGTTGTTAGGAGTCATTTTATGACCACACTTTCTTAGCTGTACTGTAGTAGTTGGTATTCCCCTAGATCTGTGTCCTGTCTAGTCTCAGGTTCACCACCACCTGAGCAGTGTCAGACATGAATGATTTCAAGGAATGGTTCTTAAGTCCTATTATATTGTGGTTGGTATTTTCCACAGTATTTATGCCACCATTACATCTGTATATCGGGCAGGCAGGTCACCATTGTAGATTGTAGGTTGTAGGGTTGGTGTTTAGCTTCCTCCTCTGGTAGTGTCTATATATCTATGTATCTACCTATCCTTTCTTTCTTTCTTTTTTTCTTTCTTTTTTTCTTTCTTTCTTTCTTTCCCCTCTCTCTCTTTCTTTGTCTGTTGAAGAAATTTTATTTACTCCTTTATTTCACTAGGGAGTATGGGTCTGTTAAAATTTCTTTTCTGATCTAGATTTAACTTGTGTGGCCAATATATACCAAAATATTTACCCATTTGATTTGAGCTTTCCAGTTGAGTCAAGTGGAAAAAAGCTGGGTCTTGAGACAGACTGATTCTCAATTTTCTAAGGAACAAACATATAGATTTCTATACTGGCTGTGCAAGTTTGGACTTCCACCAGAAATGGAGGAGTATTTCCCTTGTTTTGCATTCTCTACAGCATGAACTGTCATTTTTGTTTATTATCTTTGCCTTCTGGCATGTGTATGATGAGATCTCAAAGTAGTTTTAGTTTGCATTTTCCTGATGAGTAATAATGTTGAACATTTCTTTGTTTCGCAGGCATTTCAGATTTCTCTAAAGTGAGTTCTCTATTTATTATTGGATTGTTTGGTTTGTTGATGTTTAGTTTCTTTAGCTGTTTATATATTTTTGATATTAGCTGTTTATCAGATGTGAAGTTGGTAACTTTTTTCAGTTTTTTAGTCTAATTTTTTGTTCTATTGTTAGTGTGCTTGCCTTAGAAGATTCTCTCTTTTATGAGGTCCCTTTTATTAATTTTCAGTCTTAGTGCCTGTGCTGTTGGTGTCTTGTTAAGTAAACTGCCTACAATGATGATGCATTCAAGGCTTTTCCTTACTTTCTCTTCTTACAGTTTCAGTGTACCAAGTGTTATCTTGAGGTCTTTTATCAACTTGTCCTTGAGCATTCTGTGTGGTGATTCACATGGATCTATTTGCCCTCTTCTACATGCAGACATCCAGTTAGACCAGCACCATTTGTTGAAAGATTCTTTTGTTTATTTATTTATTTATTTATTTATTTGGTGTTAAACTGTGCCTTTAATTCTATTAGTACACTTTTGATGAAATTGTGTACTCCAGAGTTTGATGCATGTAT
>NW_026068066.1:996733-997909 GCF_014885135.2 Alexandromys fortis | reverse complement strand
AGAACATCCCCATTGTCTCAGTGTGTGGGTGCACCCCTCGCGGTCCTGAGTTCCTTGCTCATGCTCTCTCTCCTTCTGCTCCTGATTTGGAACTTGAGATTTCAGTCCGGTGCTCCTATGTGGGTCTCTGTCTCTGTCTCCTTTCATCACCTGATGAAGGTTAATATTCAGGAGGATGCCTATATGTTTTTCTTTGGGTTCTCCTTATTTAGCTTCTCTAGGATCACTAATAATAGGCTCAATGTCCTTTGTTTATGGCTAGAAACCAAATATGAGTGAGTACATCCCATGTCCCTCTTTTTGGGTCTGGCTTACCTCTTTTACCATTGTGTATTTCTGTCTTCTTTACAAAAAGTCAGGTATTCATATGTAAATGGAGACAGAATTCTTCTTCTGTGCCAACCACCTGGTCCCAAATTAACATACAAAAGCTTGTATTATTACAGAATGCTCAGCCTATTGCTCAGACTTATTACTAAATAGTTCTTATAAGTTAAATTAACCCATTTCTATTAATCTGCATTTTTCCATGTGCCTGTTCTCTAACAAATCTTGTTCCTTTGGCAGTTGTCTTGCATCTACCTTAATTCTGCCCCGTTTTTCCTCCCTTTATCTTCAGTTTCGCATTCCTACCTAGCCTTATTTGTCTTGCTATAGACAAAATCAAATTTTATCACCAACCAGTGAGCACACAAACACATTCACAGCATACGTAAGGATTATTCCACCACATTCATAGGTGTGTGGATTGATGTCTGGATCTTAAATTTGATACCATTAATCAATGAATTTTTATGCCAATATCATGCATTTTTTTAATTACTACAGTTCTGTAGTATGACTTGTAATCAGGGAATGGTCAGACCCATGGAGATTCTTTTATTGTTTAGTGTTGTTTTACTGGGTTTTTTGTTTATTTGTTTTTCTGTATGAAATTGAGTATTTTAATTTTTGAGATCTGTAAAAGAGCTTGAGGTCTGTAAATAATTTTGTTGAAATTTTGATGGGGATTGCATTGAATCTGTAGATTGATTTTGGTGTAATGGCCACTTTTACTATGTTAATTCTATCTATCCACGAGCACAGGAGATCATGTTCTGGTATCTTCATCAATTCTTTCCTTCAATAACTTGAAGGATCTATCATATATGTCTTTTACAAGCTTTTTTTTTTTTT
>NW_026068066.1:970213-996268 GCF_014885135.2 Alexandromys fortis | reverse complement strand
TTGTCATTGATAATTTTGAGCATAGCAGTCTGGGAAGGAACCTGTTGTCTCTTAGAGTTTGTATAACAACCATCCAGGGCTTTCTGCTTTTAGAGTCACCACTGAAATGTCAGGTGATCTCATCGGTCAGCACTTGCATGTTATGTAGTCTTTTTCCCTTGAAGTTTTTAGTATTCTTCCTTCGTTGTGTATATTTAGTGTTTTAAGTGTCATGGGGAATTACTTTGTTTGTCCTGTCTATAGAGTGTTTTATATTCTTCTTGTATTTTAATAGGCATTTCTTTCTTAGGTTAGAGAATATTTATTCTGTAATTTTGTTGAAAATAAAAATATTTTTGTGTTGTTGACCTGAATTTGTTCTCCTTATATTCTTATTATTCATAGATTTTGTCTTTTCATACTGTCCCGGATTTCTGAGATGCTTTATACTTGGATTTTCAGATTTAACATTTTCTTTGTCTTGGTTATCCATTTCTTCTGCATTGTCTCCAATGCCAGTGATTTTTTTCTTCCAATTTTTTGTTTTCTGTTGGTAAGGCTTACCTATAAGGTTTTTTTTTATGAGTTTTTAAATTTTTCATTTCCAGCCTATCACAGTTGTGGCTTTCTTTAGTGCCTCTATTTCTACTTTCATATCTCGAACTATTCTAATTCCACTGTTTGTTTTAGTTTCCACAGACTGCATTAAGGGATTTTTTTCATATTCTTTTAGGGTCCTTGAACATATTCATAATTGCTATTTTGAAGTTCTTGTCTCATGTTTTAGATATATTGCATTTCTCTGGTACTAATGTAGTAGGGTTACAATGTTTTTCTGGAAGCATATTGTGTTAGCTGTTAATTGATGCTTTTTGTGAATTTGAGTTGATTGAGGTGATTCTAAATATTGATATCTGGTCTTGTGTTTGTTGGGTGGGTGTTCCATTTTTTGGTGTCTGTTGTCCTCTTTGGATCTTAGAATGGTGACTATTAGTGTGGTTGCTATGGGTTTCCTGGCAGGGAAATCTCCCCAGTCCCTGCCTGGTATAGCCATCATGCACCTTTAAAAAATGAATTCACAATAATAATGTCAGAAGTATTTCCTATCTTTAAAACTCATTATTAAGACAGAGAATTTTGACACAACGTTACTTCTTTCATCAATTCTTTCTTTAAAGAAACAATTTAGTTTATTAGTTAAAAATATATGTGTATGTGTATATCTATCTGTGTGTATGATTGCATGTACACATGCCATTTCCTTCAGAGGTCAGAAGCATATCTTAGATACCCTCAATCTGGAGGTACAGGTGCTGTGAGTGCTAAGAGCCTAACTGGGGCACTCTGCAAGAGCAGCAAGAGATCTTTACTGTTGAGACATCTCTGTAGCCCTTTACTATTTGTCTTAATGTTTTTTGTTTAGTATTTATGTGTCTTGGATTCCAAATAAGCCCATACAGTTAAAGAAACTGTGAGACTCATTAAAAATGTTTAATATTAACTGGATGTGAGATTTATTTGTAGCTTTAATTATATATACACCTAAACAATCCTCAGACACATAACCTACCTGAAATATTGGAAGAAAACTAGAGTTAACATTTCTAAATGAAATGAAAAGACAAACCTACAATTTGTTTTTCCCTTATAGTGGAATGTAGACATTGGATTCTAGTTACTTTTGAAGTCCAGTCTAATTAGAGGGCTTAGTTAAGAATTCTTGGTCCTCAAGAGCTCTGCAGTTGGTAAATAATCCTTAAAGAAGACAATAATGTAACATACAAAATCCTGCAGAAAAATTTAGAGATTTCTTTCCAAACTATGGAACCCTGGAGTACATTCCCTGCTATCTACAAAACTTTTATTAAGAAGCCCTGACTTTCAGTTTTAGGGGGACTCACTCAGTAAGGGTGCTTGCCACCAGCCCTGATGATTGTTAGATCCCCTGAATCCAATAGCTGGAAAGAGATAACCAATGACTGCAAGGTGCATCTGAATTTCAAATGCATGCTTTGGCATGAATACACACACACACACACACACACACACACACACTAGAAATGTTTATTTTTTAATAAAGAACTATTTTATCTTTCCCTTATTTCTTTAGTCTCTCTCATCCAGGCATGGTAGGTATATGTCTGAGCATGGAGTATAGCTATGTTAGACAGACTTTAAGCATCTAGGATAAGTCTATGTGTGTACTATATTTTATTCATTATTTTTGATTTATAAACTCTATACTCTGCTTTAAATACATAAACATTATTTTCTTTTTGGTGTGTATCTTTTGCTGTGCCTATAAAAATGTGCTCAACACACAAAAATACTACACATATATACACACTTTCTTTCTCTGCCTTTCTCTCATATATACAATATGCAATATGGAAATGTACAATATATGAAAATTATATATATATTTAATGGAAAACAGGTTATTAAGAATATAACTTTCTTCATTCTATGACTATAGGACATGGTCTTGAGCTGTGGTTCTGCTACAGAATTCCAAGTGTATCATTCTTAGTTTTTTTCATGATGGATAACATTTGCTTTGGTCTAAGACCATCTGTCTTTACTGAACACTGCTTGGTACCAGGTACCATGGCAGCTGCTTTACCAAATCATCTCATTAATCCTCAGAGCATCCCTCCAGGTGGGAATCATAATGTGGGTAAAGGTTTAATCTTCATAAAACAAGCTACAGCCAAATTTTATCCTGAAAATAGCTTTCAAAATTATTTTGGAGAATTTTAATATATGAAACAACAAGACAATCTGCTGAAGAGAGAAATCCAACATATCTCAGTATATCTAGGCAGCTTAAGGTCTCAGACATTACTCTGGTAATGTATGAGGACATGGGCAGACTCACTGTCACTTCTCTCCACACTCTGCCCCTGCTTTTGCTGCTCTTCTGAAGTTCTTTCTATTATGGCAGCAGATATTACCTTCTATTGCTTATTTTTTCCCCTCAGTGCATCATGCTGAGCAGTGCAATTAGGTGGAAGTGATAGCATTCTAGCTTCAAGTCCAGATACTTTGTGCTTCGCTTTCTCTCTATGCTTCATCTCCTTGCCAAAACCTCCCTTTGAAGATTCTTTTCCACTTTCTACAGATGGATATAACCAAGTCTTAGGATGACTGAGCTCAGACATCAGAAGAAAGGTTCAACCAAATATATAGAGTTTGCTGTGGAGCTCTTCAGATGTCCAAATCTGCATGGTCTTGCAGACAAGTTAATAATAAGCACTTGCTGCTGGAAGCCACTAAGTTCATGGTACTTTTTAATTTAATAGCTGACCGATACAAAGTAGAAGGTGACATTTCATTTTAAGTTCATCAGTGTTACAACACTGAAATAAGGAAGCTGTTGCTGCTTCTGTCCACACATATGAGCAAATATAGAATGGCAGAACATAAAGTCCTTTAGATCACTATTCTTTTACTCCTAGAGCTGTCACACAAAAGAGATCAAGTTTCAAGAAAAGATTTAGCTGCTAAAACACTGACATACCGGGGGACTGCAATGCATCTTTGCTGGGTTGAATAAGTGCATACAAACACAGCTCACTGTGAGCAGTAAAGAGTTGGAAGAGAATTGAGTGAATTATAAATCTATAATTTAGAGTACCACTGGCATAAATATTATAAAGAAATTGATGCATAACAGAATAAGCCAGCATCCTGTAGCTATCTAATTTTATTAAGAAGAACAACACAGTAACATGATGTATTTTGGGGATATCCTCATTAATTAATTTCAAATGATGACTTTCAGAAGCCATAGAGATGTGTAACAAGATATTCCATGGAACATTAACATTGGTGCTGTGATAAACTTCGATGAAGTAGAATCTGATAAAGCTTTTCAGATGACTATGCAGCACAAACATTTATAGAACTGATGGGTTTCCCTTGAGGATTTATTTAAGTTAACTAAAAATTGCTGTTCATAGTCATAAAAGTTCCCAAAGTAGTCTATTAAAAAATGTGTTCCAAAATCTATTTATTTTTTATTTCAAAGGAACATTTAATCAAAACATGACAAACAACCATAGAAATAAAAAAATGCAGTCAAAAGAATGTATAAGCCGGGTGGTGGTGGCGCACGCCTTTAATCCCAGCACTCGGGAGGCAGAGGCAGGCGGATCTCTGTGAGTTCGAGTTCGAGGCCAGCCTGGTCTACAAGAGCTAGTTCCAGGACAGGAACCAAAAGCTACGGAGAAACCCTGTCTCGAAAAAAAAAAAAAAAAAAAAAGAATGTGTAATAAATCTGTATGGGGGAAGAGCAAGGCTAGAATGTGGTCCTGGATAGGAGTATTTGCTTCTCAGTAAGAAATTTGGAGGAAGAGGCAAATGATACTGGAAGGATGGATTGATAGTTGTTGTCTCTTTGTTTTATAGAAGCAACTGTTTTCTCATCTGAGATGTGTACTTGGAAGAATAAGAGCTAGCAATGCTGTTTTAAGGCACACCTGGAGGGTTTCCCGTGTGTGCTTATCTTTTCTTTTACTCCAAAGTATTTACTATGAATCTATTGACTTTTTTATTTGCACAAGGAAAAATATTCAAAAATAATATTTATTTTGATTTTCCTTTTCACTTATTGAGAAGGCAATTTTCTTAAACACTAAGGTATTTTACCTCAAGGCAACTATTTTATAACACTTCATCTGTTGCTAGATGTCTTATGTAGCATCACATTCAGTGTAGTTCTTCTAACCATGAGGTGAATTGCACAGGCCTGCTTTATACTTGAAATGCAAAGACAAAAGATTTACATAAAGAATTACTGTAGTCACAGTAATTATGAGTCTGAGATATGAATTCCAGCACATTAAATATGATACAAGAATTTATTTCATTGTATCAATCACCTGATAGAGTTCTATAATACCTAACTAGTGTAGAGACTAGAGACACTTAATAAACAAGTACACATGAGTTGGCAAGAAGAGGTTTTATAGAATATTTTGTTTCTTACAGAAATAAGTGGTATCTATTCTGTTCCACTAATCTAAAGTTTCTGATCATCTGTTCTTTCCTAGGCACAGTAGCATATAGATGACTAGTTCCTGTCTCCTAAGGTCATATAGGAAAGCAGTAAAAGGAACCACTATTCACTGCGTTCACACACAAAACATTCCAGGAGTTAAATTGTGGAACAACCCTTAAAAGGTTGAAATATTGAAAATTAAAAGAGAGAGGAGGGGGAAGAGAAAGATAACAGTTTATTGGCAGAGGTCAGGAATGTCTTAAAAGGAAGGCATTTTCTGAAAGACCCTTTAGGAAGCAGGGTATTAGAGCATCTCTGGTTATTCATGCTCTGACAGCATATGTGATGAAATCTCTTGAAGAGGATGAATTTTAAGCAAAATGTAAAAACTGAGGAAACATAATCCTTATTTTATGCTCCGGGTTTCTAAGTGTTACTTTTATTTAGACAATGTGCAATGTGATTTACAGATTGAAACTGGCAGTTGAGTTGGCATCCTATTGTGGACAGTTTAAAGATCTTGTAGCTTGCTGAGATAGATTTCTAAACTTCATGCTGATCTTCACACTTAGTTTAAAGTAAGAGTCTTCCAGACAAGTCTCTAGACAAAGATGGTGGAAGAGTAGCTTAAAGGTTACCCCAGTACACTTGGGTAATCTGCTAAGGTTTAAGCAGGAAATGATTGGATGATTGAATGGTTATATTAAAATTTTATTGTTTTCATTGTTATTGCTTTTACAATGTTGGTTTTTGTTGTTTGATAATTTGATATATGTGTATAATGAATATATTAATTTTGATCACTCTTTTCTCACACTCTCTCTTATCTCCTTCCTCTACCCAAATCCCGTCATTACCATCATTACCATCATTCCCAACTTTTCCAGGTTCATGACTTTTGTATTTGTTTTGTTACCCATTTAGTTCAATGAGGGTTATCTTTGTGATGACCAAATTGGAACTATCTATTGTAACCTGGTAGAAATACTTTTGAGAACAAGTGAAGAAAGTGATTTCTCCACTCCCTGAAATGGTACAACTAATGTAGTCATGAACTCGTGGTAGCTGCAGCTATGTGCACTAGTTCTGCAAAGGACTGGCATGCTGACAGTTACTCAAGTAAAGAGAAGGCATCCAGGGACCCTACCTATCACTGTAATCTCTTTTATAGGAAAAATAAATGAAGAGCATCATTGCTGTTTAGAAAGTTATTGTAGTGTTAAGGTGAATGTGTATCTGGAAATAACAATAGAAAGAGAAAAGTAAAAAATGATAATCAGAAATTTTCATTTTTACATTCACTGAATTCTTATCCAGTTCTACAGATGAATTTTAAAAGTGAAATACTCATGCGGTTCAAAGAAAGTCAGTTTTAGTAAATGAGCATGAATCCTATTGTGAAAGACGCATTGGAGATGATGTTTGCGTGGTCAGAATAATGTGTGGCTATGACTATGTTACTGAGGTCTGAAGCACTATCACCTGGCCAGGGAGTGGTCCTTATTGCAAGCAACATCTCTACAAGATGATGGATTTATGCTTTCATTTTTTTCTTCATGGTAATAAATAGAATACCACCAATATTCAAACTTTTGTTTCTTAATATGTAATTATAATCAAAGAACTAGAAGAGAAAATCATGCCAGTTTTATAGAAAGAAATACACTTTTTATAGTAAGTCAAAATGACTACCTATACTTTGAGTAAAATTTAGATGCTCAGAAGGAAACAGACATACAAATTGAGATTTGAGAAGTAAGATTAAGTTTGAACACTGGGGACAGTGTCAAGTTTGCCTTATTTAATTTATATGCACAGAAATATCAGTGTTCTTCATTGATTGCCACTGAGTTAGCAAACAGAGAAAATTAATTTAATGATATTAGGTTGACTAGAGCAAGAAAAGAAAAGAAATAGTGTGTCAACTAGATAGAAAAATCAATGCCATGAACACAGCATATTAAATCCAGTTCTTTGCATTTTTTCAGAGAAAGGAAGGAAGGAGAGCTATCTGTCATGTGTTGTGTAATGAGGTCTAAACAGAGCTATATTTGAATTTGTTGATTATGCCATTTTTACAATAAATTTAGAATCCAGAGAAAAACACAGATTCCAAGTTGTTCACATTTGCGACTTACAATATAAAAAGGATGCTCCCTGGAGAATAAAATCAAGGAGCCTAGCAGCCCATCTCAGATAAGATTCTGTGAGATCAGCAGAATGAAATGTGTGCAAGAGGTCAAGGAAAGCATAAATCCTGGGATTAGATTTTAAAGTGAACACAACTCAGCACCCAGTGGAGAAAGAGAGGGGGGAGTTGGAAGTTATGCTGAATTGTCAGCCAAAAGTTGGGAGAATGAAAATATAAAGAGAATGTAATCCTGTTGTGTCTATCCCAAGAGTCTGAGAATATAAATCATTTTAAAGTTATTCTGGTGAAATACAATATAAAACCCTAATCACCTGAAATTCCTGTCCCTGAGTTCAAGGGATGCTTAGCTATCATATCTTCAAAGATCTACTCATAATTGCTTCAGCGATGACTTTAGAAGCATCAGGAAGCAAGAAGGATAAAAATCTCTATCAAAGTTTGTTCTGCCCTTAGAAAAGCAGACCTGTGTTGGCACTCACAGATTAACATGAAATCCTGATGAGTTTAGAGAATTTTTTTGTACATAATTTTGTGTGCTTTGTTGTTCTGAGTAGCATATGCCCTGTGTTTAATGTTGAAAAAGTGCAGAAGTTATAGTGTTTGATTACCACACAGTAACTTCTGTGGTAAATGCCTTGAACAAATGGATTTAATAAATATGTTGAACAAAAAATATAACTTAGTTTCCAAACTAGTCCCTTCTCTGTTGTTAATAACTCAGACCCACAGACAGAATCACAAACTGGTTGAGATATTTTCTTCAAGTATGTTTTGTCTCTTGGTCACAGGTATGCAAGGATGAGGGGCTATGACTTTTTCTTTAATTGATCTATATTTTTTAAATTTCATTTTACATTTCAGCCATAGTTATTCTTCTCACTTTTCCTCAAACCACCCTCCTCGCCTCCCCTGTCCAGCTCACACCTCATCTATTCCTCTCAAAGGATAAAGTTGACACCATGGGGAGTCAATTAGGTCTGGCACTTTAAGTTGGGGCAGGATCAAGCTGTTCCCTTCTGCATTAAGGCTGGCCATGGTATCCCAATATAGGGAATGGGTTCCATAAAGCTAGCTCATGAGCCTGGGATAGATCCTGGTCCCTCTGTCAGTGGCCCCTCAAATAGTCCAAGCTTCACGACTGTCTCCCACATATGGAGGGCCTAGTTCAGTCTCATGGAGGATCCACAGTTTTGACTTTTAAAGTCTTTTTTACTGGTAGATTCCCAGGAAGTACATGGCATCTTGTGCCTTTAGGCAAGGAAACTGTGTGTCTTATTATCCCAGTCAGTCTTACATTCACATAAGGACACTAAGATTTACTCATCAAAAATCTATTCCGATGGTCTGTAACCTTAACCACATCCAAAAGACTTAATTCTAAGTGCAATGATCTAATTAAGAACTAGCCCCTTCTTCCTTCATGAAGGTTACTAAATTTCTTCATGTGAAATTTTATGTGAATCCCCTAAAATGTTAAGAAAACAAATGGAACTAGAAAAGTTCATCCTTGAGAGGTTAACCATAATTGAAGGAAGAGGTATGCTCTGCCTGGGAAACATTTTGATCAAGATGGAAAATATGAAGATCATCTAAAAACATGTATGGTGTTATGCACAGTGAACTAACAAAATTTACCATGGGAAACGCAAGGTTATAAATCAATGGAAACAGGAAGGGTTGGAACTTATAAAGAACTACAGAATGTAAAGAGAGAGAGAGTGTGTGTGTGTGTGTGTGTATGTGTGTGTGTATGTGTGTGTGTGTGATTCTGTCTGTCTTTGATAAATTTTCTAAAAGAAGGGAGAGATACACACCTGTGCAATAACATAACCTGTAAAACAGTTAGTGTTATTATAATGGAGATTTTGACTTATCCTTAATAACCTTTAGTAAAGGTTTTCTTATTCTTGTGACTTATACCAGTTATGACACTGACATTAATCACATTTGTGGTATCATTTCTGGCTATTGAAAAATGCTAGAATATCCTTCCAAGCCTGTGTATAACTGAACTTCCCTGGCCCGTAATGTAAGGCGAGGCCCTGTGAATTGGACCACAAAACGTTAGCAGCACTGTTTCTGTCAGTTTGATGCAGAGGCAAGGATAAACATAGGACAGCATGTCACATCCTCTTGTATTGCAATGATTGTGCAGGATTGCCAAGGGCCAGGTCCTACATTAGTCAGAGGCTGACTAACACACAAAGAAATCCCTTCTGCACAATGTAAAATTTACACTTAATACAAGTTTTATTACTAAAACACAGGTTAAGTTTGTCCTTTGTTGTATTCCTCTATATTGTAACATGGACTATCAGAGTATTCCTATCAGTGGGTAATTGGCTTTCAGATAATCTCTCAAGCAGAAGGAAAGCCAAATGGAAGAGTCAAGAAAGTGATACATCGTCTTCTACAAACCAGAAATTAGCTGTTTCTCCAAATTCAGCTGACAGAAATAATTCTACCCTGTCAACAGATTCTAGACAGGTAATTTTTTAACAGGTGGTACGACCTTGGAAAGTCGCCATCATGAATAAGGCAAATCAAAGTAATATATTATTAGTAATACAGTACTGCAGTTTATGAATTTGTCCCTAAACAATTAGTGTTACTTCAATACCATCACACTTCTTAAGAAGCTGATGTGAATTTTTGAGTTGGGAAAAGAAGTACTTGAGAAAATGATAGTTTAAAGACACACTTATTCACCACTCACTAAACAAAATCCCCATGCAAGCTACTGAGATTGTAGTTAGATATATAACAATGCAGCAGGCTCTTCTCTCTGAATCTACTACTCACATAATATAGAATACAGACTCAGCCAACCTGCTTTCACAAGCCCAGTTCAGTGTCTAGTTCAATGCATAAAAGAGAGCAGGGGATCTGGGAGATGGCCTTGTGGGCAAAGTGCTTGCTGCCCAAACATCTGGCCTTGAGCTTGGATCCCTGATACCCTTGGAAATGACAGGAATGTCCTTGTCAACTCTCACCCAGAGATGGGGAGAAAAGGGTCAGGAGAGTCATTGAGATTTCTAAGGCAGCAAGCTCCAAATTGAGTAAGAGAAAGTCTTACTAGTGTTCTGGAAAATTCTAATTATAACCAGGGTCTAGAAAGCAAAGTAAAACAGACCTAGAATATTTCTAATTGTTTCTCTAAGCTATATAGAGGTTAAGAAATGTATAACTAAATAAGACTGAAGGCTGGAATTGAAAGAGTAGTTATTTCAGGATTCCAAACCAAAAGAAAGAGCTTTCATTGGTATATGATGAATACAAGAGGATTCAGACCACGAGGAGGAGCACAGATTCTGGGACACTTGAATTTCACTCACTTGCTTTTCTATTTTGGCCCTGTTAATATCAAGGTTATGCACACTACAGGTTACATCCCACAACAAAGGTGTTGCAGCTCCGTTTTGCAAAAGTGACTTCAGAAATAGCAACACCTGTAAAATGGAGCTACTAAGCATCTTCCAGAAGTGAGACAGGAAGGGCTGAACTTTTAAAGGGTGAGAAAAATGGAAGATATATTGAGTGTTAATTCAGTGATAAGTGCTGGTAAGCAGTTCATTTTCACTTCTAACTCTTGTAAAGCTTTGTTTAGTAGGTTTTATTTTCTCAGATTTGGAGATAAAGAAGCCTGTGCTTAGATAGTTTAAATAACTTTGTCATGTTTTATGTCATGAAAACGTTTGAGACAAGATATTTACACAAGCCTATGCAACTTTAAAATATATAAACACTTTATTATAGCACCGTTGCTTCTCTTGAAGTTCTCATGTTGCAGTGATGGTGCTAATCAGGATGGAGAGACAAAAATTATACATAAATTATAATTTTTTCAGAGAAAAGGCAATAATGTGGTGTTCAGTAAGAAATGGCTGGGCTGGCAGTGACAAGGTATGTAGTACCATGAAAAGTGGCTGATATTCAATTGTGGGTAAATTCTTTCAGGATTTATCTCCTTTAGTACGATAGGCTGTAAAGAAGGTTTTATAAACAACCTATGTCATAAAGTATTATTCATCTTCATCTTTGGCCAACATTTTCAGCCTAAGACTAAGGCATAGAGGGAAAAATGAGGGTTTGTTTTTTATGCAGTTCTATCTGAGAAACTGAAGGAATTTATTTATTTTATTATTTTTACTTAGAGTGGCAGGGCCATTCCAAAGCATGGCCTTTTAAATCATAGTATACCCTGTGAGACTTGGTTTCCTTTTCCCCAGTAGCTTCTGAGAATAAAACTCAGGTTAATCAAGCTTGACAGCAAGCATCTTCAGCAACTGCATCATCTCAATGGTCCAAAGAAATTTTCTGTAAATATTTGACAGACATTGTTTCTCCTTTAATTGACCACAGGTGCTCTGATTCACATGTTAGTACAAAAGATGGAATTTTCTAAGAACACGCAAATATAATAGACAAGTAGATACACCAATAAACAGATTCTGCGAAGCAAAAAAATGACTGCATGAAAAAGCAAAGAGCAGAATGTAGAGAGACCATATAGACATTGGCAAAGACATAGGGCAAGTCAGAAGAGGAGAAAATAGGGTATAGATAGTCATATTTTGTTAAAAACCTGTTATGAAATTATCAAGAATAAATTAATAAAGCAATAAGAAAGTAGATGATTGCCTCGATGAGGACTGAACCCACAGCCTTGCACTTGCTAGGCAAGCACTCTAGCTCTGAGCTAAATCCCCAATGCCGGTTAAAGTAGTTTGTGATTTCATGAAACAGAAAGGGGAAGGGTACTTCCAATGGCTTTTTAGAAAGTAAATATTACTTTGATCCCAAACCAGATCAAAATTCTCTTCCCCACACACACACCATAATTTTTTAAATGAGGGAAAATTGCAGTGTCTAATATAAAAGTGAAAGTTGGAATATTATGTTAAGAGAAATAAAACTGTTACAGAAGACAAAAGTGACATGACTCAACTTACTTACAAAATCTAAAATAGTTAAAGTCACCTAAGCAGAAAAAGTAGAGTGGTTGTTATCAATACCCAAGGGAGAACTAGATGAGGAATTACTAATGGTCGTGTTATCTCCAGTCAGGTGAGGTGAAGCAACTCTAGTGATCCTCTAGACAATAGTGTGTCAATAATGATGCATATACTTGAATTTTGTTAGAATTGAGTTCACATAAAAATTCTCATAAAAATAAAATAATAAAAATTTAAAATGCGGTGAAATAATTATAAAACATAACATCCTGTAAGCAGTTACTAGGTATAGACAACATTCTATAAACACCACGTGCATCCAATTACAAAGATTTTAGCTGCCAGATTGAGTGGTGTAACACATGTTATCCAGCTCTGAGGCAGAAAGTTAGGTCAGCCTGGGAAGCTTACTGAGATCCTGTATGAAAAGCAAGCAAACAGGAAGGCAGGCAGCCAAGCAGACAGACAGGCAAATGAATGAGTAAATAATAAAATTTGAAAAAGAAAAAAGTGTACAGGATACTAAGATATAGGGGCGTTAGCTAATTTTCTACTTGTGAGGAAATAAGCTCGAAAATGCACCGAATGCTGCAGTGGAGTCTGCATCTGGTGCCTGTGACACTGACTTATGGCTTTTAACCTAAATAAAACAGACCACCTCTGAAGTAGAGAGCAAGCTCAGTCTGTTCCCTTGGTCTCATGACCTGAACCAAAGGAGGAGACAGCAAAAATTAAGGTTTACAACAACAACAACAACAACAACAACAAAAAAAAAACAGAAAGAGAGGGGGTGAAGGAGGGATGGGAGGGGGGAAGAAGGGAGAGAAATATGGAAAAGAAAGAGAGAAAGAGAAGGAGAAAGAAGGAAGAGAAAGGGAATAAAAGAAGGTGGAGAATTACAATGAAAAATCTGTGAAAACAATTGAGGGGTTCATTGCTTTTTGGGATAGTAAGGACAAGGAGAAAAGGCACAAATTTTTCTTTTGAAAATCCCCTCCCACCTATGTGTGCGTGTGTGTGTGTGTGTGTGTGTGTGTGTGTGTGTGTGTGTGTGTGTGTGATAGACTGTTGCTAGAATTACAATCAAGGCCTATTAGGGACTTTTGAATGCTATTACATTTCCTCCTATTGCATAGAGTATATGAGTTGTGAGCTGAAAATATAAGCACTGGTAAAGCCATAACCTAAAATGTGTGAGGCCCTAAGTTCAACTCTTAGACCTATAGTAGTAGTAAAAGTAGTAGTAGCAATAACAAAAATAATTTTTAAGAAGAAACGAGTTTGCTTTTAACGGCTACTAGCAGGGAACTACATGGTTTAAGGAGTCATCAAGAAACCCTAAGAACCTGTTGTAGGCACTCTGGATGTCTGATTACAGACATGTTCTGGAGGCTAGTAGAGACCCCACAAGTCTGCTCTTACCCTGTGCTAAGTGCTGTCAAAGACAGGACATGTGGGAGTCCAAGCATCACATAATTTCTTATGAAATGGAAATGTGTTACTCAGAGTTTGACTTTAGTGGACATTCCTCTAATTTTAGCTGCTAAATGAGTACAAATGACAGCATGGCATGGTCATTAGTGCTGATTTTCACGTTAATGAATCAGTGCCACATCCGTTAGAATTCTCTGAATAGACAACTCGAATCCTTTTAATGCTTACTTAATTAAAGGGAATAGGAACTTTAGCACTGTGACAATTTAATTTAAAAAGATGAGAAAAGAAGTGCCATGACTATATCTTTCATTCATTTCAATTTGAGAAAATGTATTATCTTCTCACAGAATATAAAAGAGCTGTAAGCATTTTTCCCCAAAGAAAAGTGGGTTATAATAACATGAATCACAAAGTTGCCTTGTGTTCGGTTGTCATTTAGTCAATGTTATTAAGGTGGTTTATAACAGCTCGAGGGGGTAGATTCTCATAGTGATTCAATCAGTCAGAGTTTGTCCTTTAACCTCCATTACAGAAAATCTCTTCGACTCATCTACGACACATCTGGCCAGTGATTAGAAACACACTCCAATCATAGTGCTGCAATGGATTCCTGATTATTCAAAGGGTTAAATCTGGGAGCTTATGTCTGTTCATTACCATTTGGACATGTTGTCTGTATACTTCAGAAGTTACAGGATGTTGAAGATTCAAGTCAAGTGCACCCAAAATTTACTACTTACTGTACATAACACATACATTTCTGTGTATTAAAAATTCTTAAATAGGATTAATTTTCCAGTATTTTATTGAGTATTTTTGCATCAGTGTTCATTAGGAAGATTAGTCTGTAATTATTTTTTTGTTGCTTGTTTGTGTGGTTTTGCTATCAGGGTAACTGTAGCCTCATAAAAAGTGTTTGACATATTTCCTTCTGTTTCTATTGAAAGTAATGAAATGACGAGTATTGGTATTAGCTCTTCTTTGCAATTCTGGTAGAATTCTGCATTGAAACCACCTGTTCCTTCTTTTTGGAGGAAGAGGGTATACATATCCAGAGAAGCTAGGAAAAAAGGAAGACCCCAAGAGGGATTCATGAATCCCCCTAGGAAGGGGATATAGATGAAATCTCCTTGGTAAAATAAGGGCAGGAAAGTATACTACAAGAAGGGATTGAGAAAATGAAGGAACAGGCTGGGAGAGCTGGGAGAGGGACAGAGAGGGAGAACAATGAAAGAGGTATCTTGATAGAGGTGGTCATTTTTGGGTTAGGAATAAACCTGGTACTAGGGAAATCCCCAGGAGTCCACAAGGATGATCCCAGATAAGCAACAGTGGAGGGAGTGCCTGAACTGGTCTTATCCTCTAATCAGATTGTTGACTACCCTAATTGTCACCCTGTAACTGATAGAAGCAGATGTAAAGATTCATAGCCAAGCACTGGGATGACCAAGATCAGGGAGGACAGTCAAAGAGAGGGAGCAAGGGGCAGGGTCAAGATCAGAACAGGGAAACCTACAGAGACAGCTGATCTGAGCTTGTAGGACCTAATGGATTGTGGATTGACAGCTGGGTAGCCTGCATGGGACCTAACTAGGCTCTCTGCATGTAGGTGATAGTTTTATGGCTTGGTCAGTTTGTGGGACCCTGGCAGTCAAAACAGGATCTATTGCTAGTGCACAAGCTGGCATTTTGGAGCCCATACCCCATGGTGGGATGCCTTGCTCAGCCTTGATGCATGGGACAGGGGCTTGGTCCTGCCTCAACTTGATGTGCCAGGCTTTGCTGACTCCCCATGGAGGTTTAACCCTTTCTGAGAAGTGGATGGGGGTAGAAAGTGGGAGGAAAGGAGGGAGGGGAAACTGTGATTGGTATGTAAAATGAATAAAAAATTTAAAATAAAATTAAAATATTTAAGATGGATTAAAAAACTGTAAAACAGGTCTGGTGGTATAAGTCTGTAAGTTATCTACTTGAAAGGTTGAGGAATAAGGATAACAAATTCTAATCCAGCCTAGGCTAGAGTGAGTTAAAAGCTTGGGCAATATAGAAAGAATCAGCTTCAAAATTAAAATTAAACAGAATGATAGAGTTCCTGCTTTCTACATATGAAGCTGTAGGTTCAATCTTCTCTCTGTGTACACACACACACACTCACATATATATATATACATGCATTATGTGTGTATACATTATGTATATATATTTCCACCTCAGGGCATTAACCTTTCATAGACAGTAGCTGATTCTACTTCTTACTTCACAGGAAAAAAAATGCATCCCTTTGAGTTTATAATCATTCATGCTCAGAAGGTTTTGTCAGTGACTCAATCACTTTAAAAAGCAAATGAAGGACAAGAAGGGATGAATAAAAATCTAAATGGAATAAATCCTGTCTTACCTTTCTTATTTGGAAAATTGAATGCCTATTTTGTTTAAATTCAAATGGTGTCATTGAACTGTTTACTAAAATGAGGGAAAATTAACAACAGAAAAACGCAAACCAATAAAGTATCATTCAGCAACCAAACTAGAAAGAATGTATACTGATATCACCTTGTAAATTTAGGATATTGTTCCCAGAAACTAAGCATTGAAGCAGGCAATTCTTTTTATTTTTTTAATCTTTAAAAAGTTTATTTTCATTTCACATACCAATCACAGTTCTTCCCCTTCCTTTCTCCAGTCCCTCCCCACATCCCCCCATTTGACCTCCCATCCACCTACTGGCTTTTTGGAGTCAGGTAATTCTTAACTACAATATGGTTCTCAGCCTTAGCCAGAGACAAAGACCAATAAAATTTCAGAAGTGATTACTTCAACATCTCTTATTTTTGTGAGCCTAAGAAATGACTTGGTGATTAAAAGGGTGGAATCCTCTCACAGAAAATCTAGGTTGGTTCTTAGTTCCCATGGTAGGCAGCTCACAACTGGGTGTAACTCCAGCTCCAGGTGATCTGATGCCCCCTTCTGCCTTCATAGGCAGAACATGCATGAAACTGACACAGTGATAGTGTAAAATTTTTTATTGATGATATAATAGCATTGGACAGTATATTACGGAGTTCCATTGTTTTCAATAGATATATACGCAGGAGTTCAAAGTTACACTGTTCTTTCCAATGGGGACCCATTCTCTAGAAGGCAAACAGTGAATAAAGGACCAGCACTCTGACATTGTGGTGGGGGCTAGAAAGCACAATGTTAGCTACAACATCAGTAGCCCAAAGATTTACTGAATGGTTTCTAGGAAAATATTCAAACCTAGAAGAACTAAGAAAAAAAGTACATTGAACACCCTGTTCTTTCAATGATTGTTGAACAATTGGCATACTCTCCATTTTATCTGCATATTATACTGTGCTGTGTTTCATTTCTTGTTGAAGTAAAAGAAAGTTCTTCATGTCTTCATCATTCCTAGTTGCTGAATAAATGATGCACAGGTCACAGAATTTTTTTTAAACCATACAACCATCACTTTATTTTCCTGAACTTTCACAGGCTTTTCTGGACATACTCCGGGTTCTTTTTTAAGCATAGACTCTTATAGTCATGATCAAGAAATTCAGTTTCTTATCAGTCACATACAATATCTTGTCACCATTCATCTGGCCTTTCATTTTAAGCACTGCTGCTTCTGCCTCTTCCGGCTTTAATTTTGCTTGCCATTGATATTTTTAGAATGTCTTGACTTTTACTTTGAACACCTTACATAAAGGACAGGTTTACTTCCCTTCTGTGGCCTCACTTAAATTATGTCTCATATCTATGTATATTTGGTGTGCATTAGAAATTGCTTTTGATGGCTTGATTAATATGGATTAAAAGGAAAGGTGCCACACGCTTTAGGTCACTTCAGCATGGACATACAGAGGCTGGGGTACTGGACCCTCGGTGAGAATAATACTAAGTCTATGCTCCGGAATGATACAACAATTTTTTTTATTTTTATCTAAAGTATATATTCTCTAATTCTAGCTATTAAGAATCAGTTAATAATAATAACACTAATCCAGGCTCATATTTGCTGTCTTGATAACTGTTTTTTTTTTTTTTTTTTTACCGAAAACCATGCAGCATCTAGGGGGAACTAAATGATATGTAAATAAAATTTTAAGTGGCTAAGAAAAAGCCAAAGAAACCCTAAAGACATTAGAGACTATGTGGAAAAGCAAGGCTTAAACTGCAAAGGTTTGCTGACAAAACTGAAAATTGATGATCAAAAACAATAGTCAGTTTAGTATGGGAGAGATGGAATAGATAAAATTCATTAATTTATATTGACAGCCCAAAGAGAAGGATGTGGGGTTGCAGAGAGAGATTCTGTTCCCGTCTTGGGGAAAACAAACTCAGTGAAAAATATTTCCTGATTTTATGGGCCTTTTTCGTGCAATGTATGTTTAAAATAACCAAAAGTACTTGATGTTTAGATAATTTTTTTAGGAATTCAGTGGTTTGGATGCTTTTCAAAACCCTGCCTTTTAGTATATTAAACAAATATACTTTAAATGCAAAAAAAAAACCTACTAGTTAGGAATTAAAAACAAGTAGAAAATTTGACATTAAGTAAATCCAAATGAAATAATTAAGTCAGAAATAAAATGTCAGTGTGAGATAAAGCTAATGTGGATGGAGGTATGTAACTATCATGTGACATATGTAGAGATGCAGAGAGGAAAGGAAGGCCTGCATGCTTATCAAAGGTCTGGCTATCTCTTCATTTGTCTTCCATCAAAATCCTTTAGAATGGATGCATTTCCCTTAGCTCTGTGAGGTGAGCCAGCACACTCATCACATTGTAGGCTACTGTTGCAGGAACCTCAACTCCACAGATCAATCATCCCCCTGCCTCTGATGGCAATCTAACTTACATATTGAGACTGTCTTGGAACTGAGATGGTTGGTACCTGTTAGATAGCTTATTCTCACTCTGTGTAATAGGGTCAGGCTGAGTAGAACTACAGGACACCAATTTATGACTGGGTCTGAAAAAAAAATGTTTCCTTTCTGATACAGAAGAATCTAGACAGCTTTAGGGTTGCAGGATTCTATGTTTATAGCAAACAAAAGACAGTATTTGATTTATTATGACACAGTGGCAGTTCTGTATTTTAAGACTAATTTTAAATCTCAGGGAAACTGGAATGCTTTTGAATAAAGGAAGACAATATCGGTCTGAAAGACAAAGATCTCTTTGGTACATATGATTTGAGACATACTTTTATTATTAGAAATGAATAAATATCTGAAATTCAGAGGAAAATCCTTGGGAAAAGTTTCTTAGTTCAACACTAAAATTTTATTTTTATTTTATCTAATTTGCCTTTGAGCAATGCAAATTTTTTCAAGATGGCTGTGCTTGCTTATGTTTTATATAAAACATTAAATCTTGGATGAATATTTGATGCCACAGGTCATAAAGCAAGTTTTCAGAGTTGACCAATGTTTTGATTTTAAAAGTCATCAAAACTGAGGTTCTACTTTGCATAAATATGCAGTCCAAAATGGTAGAAATAGGTTTAGGGCCATTACAGAAAATGATAGACATTCAGCTTAAGGACAAGCCAAAAACCAAAGAGCAGCTCCCTTTGAATAAGTGTTTATTTTCGTGTCAGTGTTTGTGTGTCTGTGTAAATGTCGATGCCTGTCGACCCTGGACTTGCCTGGAGCCTGCATCAGTAAGAAGAGATGTCAGATCCCCAGGAGCTAGATTATGTGTGACTGTGAGCTGCCATGTGATATGGAAAACCAAACTCAGTCCTCCACAGGAGAACAAGTGCTTGACTTCTGAGTCACCTCTTCAGCAGGAGAACAGCTGTTGTTTTGTTATTACTAACACTCAGGTCAGAACAAAAGTTTAATGCACTTTCTAGCTTGAATTTTGTGTGGGTTGTGACCTGTGAACTTAGGCAAGGAACTAGACTAGTGAAAAATTTTGGAGATCTCTAACATACTGATGGTAACTGGACTTACCTAAAAACGCCCACAATGATTTTAATCATTTATATATACATATTAACATTTGTGAGTTATTACATACATATTAGGTGATATTTTTAGTCTTCCTTCAGCATGCCAACCCTTAGATGTACATATATTATTCAGCAAAGGCTACTTTGCCTCTATTATCCTATCAAGTATTCATCTGCATCCTTGAAGTTATAACATTATATCCTCTGTCTTTAAGGAATTTAAGGTACCATTTTTTCTCATATTATATTTAGAAATTTAGCTCAAATAGTAATGAACATGTTTAAATAATGAATTAGTTGAATAATGAATTAGTTTTCTGAACATGCTTCCAAAAAATCGGATCAAACAACAAGATAGAAAAGAACATATTCAAATAAAAAAGCTATTTCAGGCCAGGATTTCTTTCTGTTTTTCTTTCTTTCCTTCTTTTTATTCATTTATTTTTTTTTTTTTTTGAAAAACCCATGCATGGACATTTCACTTGGCATGCTGGACTAGGTATTGACTTCTAGAACTCTACAAAGGTTCACATCTACTAAGTAGTAGTGTGTAAGAGACACAGTGGTGGTTTAGTGGACAGATAGAGGCTGCATAAATGGTGTACTTTAAATGCTAGGAAGTGATGGACTGAGACAATGTGACTTGGAAATGATATAGGTGCAATGATATAGAGAAAGACCATTGATGAAAAAAATAAAAAAAACAGGATCAACTTCAGCTGTGTGCAAGGAAGGTCAAGAAGGACTGGTAGGGATATGAGCAGTGCAGAGATGGAAACGGGAGCAGGGCTTTCTTTGTGCTTCACTGCTTTATTGAGTCCCATGAGGATTCTTCTTCTGTGACATGGAATCAAGGGATGAGACGAGAATGTGAGTTAATGTGACTCCCAAGTGCTATCTCTGCATATCATACCACACTGCGAGTATCTAGTTGAATTCTAACTGAATGTTTTTTACTTATTGTGTCCTGTATTTCAGGGAATGTCTTCAGTGCTTTTGGTCTTGGGCAAAAGTTTTAATGAGTACACCATATAAGGAGACTTTATTATAGATTGTTCTGGTTAATCCCTAGTATTAATCACTCCAAAAAGTGAAAATGTTTTCTCTTGAACTGAGTAAAGCATAGATTAGAGAGAAAGCTACTCATTAACATTGTCACAGGTGATGCAGGCACAGCAGGAGCTGCAATTCTGTGTTAGGGATTCCTGAGACAAAGTCTACTTTTCCAACAGAGAATTAAGTGTATTCAAAAAAATATTTCAGCAGAATTTCCTTTTGTGGTTTAATATCTAATCCTCTTTTTCTTTATCTTTCCTTTTCATGACTATTTTGGAGTATCAGTTCTATAGTGAATCTTGAGAAATATCTATTCCTCTTACATACTCCCCCAGAAACTAGTGTGAGTTGTTCCGTTCTTTCTTGCTTATTTTCTGCTTCAATGGTCTGTTTTGCTCAATGGTCATCAGGTGTTTGATTGTTTAACTTTTTATAAAAAATATTAAAACTCTACATTCACATCTTTACAGATTAGAAATACTACTATCATTTAAGTGGTAGCATAATCTTTTAATTTGGGGTTAAATTAACTCTTGATTCTTATGAATGAAGGACATAACTGGATGCAATTAGGGTAAAAAAAAATCAACTTAAATGCAATTGCAAAGGTGAAGTCCACTGAGAAAAGTTAAACACAATGGCCACATTTTATATATCAATACTGCACCAAGCTTACATATATGCTAAATTTGTGTTTCAAGTGACTTTAAGACTTATTTGATATTAGAAATAACATGCTTGATGAGGTCAACAAAGAAGATGGTGAGTATTTCTTAATTAAAATCATAAAGATGATAGAAAGATGAAAAGTATTAAGCTGCCATAAATGTTTTGTGTTATTGGGGGAAGAGTTGAGTGTATCTCCCAAATTTGACTGGAGCTTCTGAAGTCACTAATCAAGATATAGAAAGTTTAACCACAAAAATAGAGGTGTGAGAGGTGTATTTTCCAAGCTGGAATATAGGAGATTAGAGAGAAGGGGGCTTCCTGAGGTTGCCCAGTGTTCTAATGTAATCTGAGACACTGGTGAGCTGGAGGAACTTCAGAATGAGTTGCAGCTGCCCAAAAGGATACACAGCAGCGAGGGACCTAGCATTTGGTAACTGCTCAGTGACGAATGGCTTCCTGCAGCAAGGCAAGTACACTCTTGTTGTCCTCGTGTAGGTCAGAACGCTAGTCTCATAGGGATTTGTGTGTACTTTTTATCTGCTCTCTTTGCCAAGTCTTACCTTCTAGAAGACTAGAGAAGTCACCTGATGACAATTATTTCATACAGTGCTGTTCTTTTGTAAAACTTGATGATTCAACTGACTATGATTTGAAAAGTTCCAGGATAATTTTATTAGTCCTTTATATTTATAGGAAATGAGCACAGTGATCAGCAGAAAGCAGGAAAAGCTTATAGACAGGTGGGGACATATGTTCAAGCCTTTGAAACATTTTGAAGCTACCACCATTGGCTTCCATTAAATTAGTGCTGGTTTAATTATGTCTGAATGTGGGTATTCTGTACTTCTGATTTACAAGTTGCATGACTAAAACTCTTACTATTAATGAGTATGGAATCAGAAATAATACTTGATATAAGTATATTGATGCTTATAGAAAACAACCATACATTTATCAAAATTCATCATGGTTGTGGATCAAAAAATGCCAACACATATACAAAAGGACTTCCCACACCACATATATATGGGAGTGTGTCTGAGTAGGGGTGTGTGTGCACAGCACTGTAGAACTTTGTGTTTGGGTTTTGTATGTTTAGAATGAGATAGCCTAAGTGTCTTCCAGGCTGCTGTACTCAGTTAAATCCCTGTGTCAGTTTGCTAGAGTAACCATTATCAAATACCTCAAACTGGGTAGCTTATTCTGGTGCAAATGATTCTTCTCACATTTCTCAGTATAGAAAGTCTGAGCACAAAGTGTCAGTTTGATTGCTCTACCAAGATCTATGCTGACCTCTATACGGTGACCATCTGCTATCTTCACATGGTTGGCTCTCTGTGCCTCTGTCTTGTGTGTTCTAGGCAAAGTGCTCTGCCATTTTTTCTCTTACTAACGTCTTTCTATGTCCTGTCTCCAATACTTATCACTAGAGATTGGGTCTTCCATGTAAGTTTCTAGAAGATGGGCTCTTTCTTTCATAAAACTCTGTGATGCAAGTCTATATATGTCCTGTGATCTCTTACATGTATTTTATAATTAAAAGGAGATACAAGGACAAAATGAAATTAGCAACCCCAGATATGTTTGTTCCACAAGAAAGTAAAAACTGGACTAGTGACAGATGGCACAATTTAGATTTGAGACCAATGCTCAGATTTTTGGTAGAATTGCAGAATTATTCATGTTAAGGAAAAAGAAACACAGTTAGTGTAACTTACCTAAGATGAGGGAAAGCTATAACATGCTTCTCACCTTACTCAATTACCTATTTATTCCCCATAACTAAGCTCCTGTTACAGGTGCTATTCTGGGTTGTAGGAAAGTAAAAAGTAAGCCAAATATACTAACCCTCTTGTCTATGTGGAGATTAAAATGAAAGTACTCAAAGGACATCTAAAAATTTTAAAAGTAAGCTAAAATGTGGTATTTAAAATGCCAACAGGTAGTATGATAACACTAAAGCATGGAACAGCTATAGATGATAGACACCATCAGTGAATACTCTTTAGATTTCCATTGCCCTACCTTCGGGGAGCAAAGACTCTCTTGCCTCTGACAGCTTGAGAGCTAAAATTAGATAATCAGTAGGAAAGCAAGATATTTACAAGTAACTCAGAAAGTATTCTGGCAGGAAGCCTAGGAAGGAAGTGGTCCTTCAGGAGAGATACTTGACCAAAGCCCTGTGGAAACTATGTGGGTTCCTAATGAAAACTATCTCTAGATGAGAGTACAGCAGATTGAAGGTAGGAGGCAGATGCCTGTCAGATGGGATCTAGAGAGAATTACAAACTGGGAAAGCAAATTTGGAGAGATACTACTGGAAAGTGAAATTACAAAAGTTTCGGTTTTAGAGAGACACTGTACTTAGATGAACACAGTGGAGAATCACTGGGGTGTTTTAAGCAAATATTGTTATGATCTGACTTTTAATTTACATTTAACAAGATAGTTATTGCAGCAAGCAATTATGGTCGTTAAAACCAGTGGGCAGCCTGGAGCTGCTGGCACTTATGGCTGATAAGAAGACAGATGTGAGCAGAAAGCCTTTTTCATGCCTATTAGTGGAAGTACTAGGCAGGGGATACAGAAATTCAGGGTGAAGACTGATACTGTAAAGTTCACAGGAATATAATAAGTCATGAGGCATTGCATTTTGGAGAAGTTATACTATGTAGTCTGTGAACCATATCAGAGTGTTAATGTGGAATAAAATATTTTAGTCCTATTAAGAGGAAAAAAATTATGTTCACACATAAAAAGTATAGACAAAAGTTTGTGGTGTGTGTGTGTGTATGTGTGTGTGTGTGTGTGATGATTATTTCCTTGGGTGGTTACAAATGAGGTTGTTTTCTATGGTGGAAAATAAAGAATAGAAGGACAGAGACTAAGAATCTGAGGAGAAAGACAATATAAAATTACACATTGTTGTTGAAAAAGTAAATGCTTCATTGAAATGCAATTGTAATATCAGGCAGTCTTAAAATATTCTGGCAATATGAGACATTATCTCAAAATGGATCCAAGGTTCCTTGTATGGTACAGGTATAGAATATCCAGAAAACAGGAGTGAATCTTGTTGAAGTTTTAACAAAGTAAATAAGAAAATGGTCAAATATAGATAAACACTAGTTAGAGAATATAACATATTCTGACAACAGGGATACAGGAATTTTATTTATGTGGCTAATGCTTGAATATAGATGGGCCAAGAAAAAGTTGAGAACAAAATAGACAAGAGCTTACATGTCATAGGAAGACGGTGGACTTAGAATTTTCAATTGCTCAAATTTCCATGGATTCTTATTTCCCAGATGCCAAAGAAATCATGGTAAAGAGTCTAAGTTTGTCAACTTGTGTCTAGTTGCACTTGAAGCTGTCACTGTTAGGTGCACATAGCACATGTCTGCTACCTGGCAGTAGGTGTGGAGACAATGGCTTCTGTAAAGACTGCTTGAGCAGACAGGGTAAGGTGGTGAATCACGGGCATTTTCTGAAGCAAGCAGGACAAGACATTAATAATTGTAGCTAGTTTCTAGTTTCAAGCCAGAACTATAGATACAAATATTTGTTAATGGCATTGTATCTCTGGGTTGTGGTTTTCCCTATACCTCAACTGAAGACACAGTAGTCATGAATTTGTTCTGTATTTTCTACGTGTAAAAAGAAAACATTTCCCTCAATCTTGTGTCCCTTCTACATAATCTGCCTACTACATATTAAAGTATACCTCAGATTTGAACTTGTAATTTCATTCCAGGCTTTTTTCTAGCCACATGATATTCTTAGTCCTTTGTCATAACAATTATTAGTTCCATGTCTATACACCTTTATCACAGTAATTTTGGGATTGTACTTTAGCCTTGTTTTTTTCTGTCTTTATGCTCTTGCTAAAGTAGAGTTTGGAGAGGACACTAATCTTCTCTGAATCCTCTACATATAATTGGATAGTAATAAATATTAGCTGCAGTCTGTATATCTATATCTAGCTTAAAAATTACATCATGTTAAATTACTGAGAAATTGTTTAAGATACTGTGGATGCTATGTACCATGAAAACAGAATGGGTGTATGAAATCAAAGATCTGGCATTTCATTTTGTAGAGATTCCCATTAGACTTAATATAAAAAGACTTGTTCATAAGAATCCATGAAGAAGTGGGAATTTACTGATGTTAAGGATTGGACGTGTGATCAGAATGAAGAAGGATTTAGAGAGGGCAAATATTGATATACAGAATTCTATAGAATTCAACAATACTAACTCTTGTACTATCTTTAGGAAACTTCATATATCTGGAATGAAGCATACCTGACATTACGAACCAGATATGTGAAGGTTGTTAAATACAGTATAAGAATTTGATTCTCTTATATATGAGAATAACCAGTCAATTTCAAGTCTTATGACAGTCTCATCAAAATGATGCTTTAGACATGCTTAAAAATAACAATGCTTGACCATGAAATGTAAGAGACATGAGGGCTTTAGGGAATAAAGTTCCCCCCCCCAAAAAAAAGGCCGTAGGTCATCCTCAGGGGCTATACTGCCCGACACCTCCTTCCTCTTCCTATCCCACCCAGCTTGCATCCACAACCCTCCCCCCCTCCGTCTGACTCCCTCCCCTCTTTGACCACATAACATCTCACAGCTCAGCCTGTTCGGGCGGGTGCAGGGGCCAAATACAAATCGGGAGGGTGGTAGCTCCTTTGTCCCAATAGCCTGCCTGCAGCAAGCAAGTTAGGCCCCTCGTTTACGAGCCACCCAAGCAGCAAGGAGATCCGATCCGGGCACCAGGAGAGACATCGGGCTTGCATCCACAACCCACCCAGAGCAG
>NW_026068066.1:962767-964387 GCF_014885135.2 Alexandromys fortis | reverse complement strand
CTTGGACTTTCCACAAGGCAGGGAACCCTGACTGCTCTTTGGACTGGAGAAGGAGGGGGAGAGGAGTGGGGGGAGGGGGAGAAGGGTGGGAGAAGGGGGAGGGAAATGGGAGGCTGGAAGGAGGTGGAAACTTTTTTTTTCCTTTTCTCAATTAAAAAAAAAATTTTTAAAAAAGGCCTTAAAGATGGAATGGAGATTTGATAGTAGTGGAATGTCATGTCCTCTCAGGACACTTCTGTTAATGTATTACTAGTTTTAGGGTTTGTGTATTATGTAACAAACTGTAGAACTACCAGAGCATAGAATATGAATAAAAGACAGACAGAAACAGTGAGAAGATAGACAGAGAAAGAAAGACAGAGAATCAGGGAGAAATGGAGAGAGAAAGAAAAGGGAAAGGAAATGACAGAGAGGCGAGGAAAGAGGAAAAATGAGAGAAGAGAAAGACAGGAAGAGAAAATGATAAGAAGAAAGAGATATACAATGGAACACATACACAGAGAGAGAGAGAGAGAGACAGAGAGAGAGAGACAGAGAGAGAGAGACAGAGAGACAGAGAGACAGAGAGACAGAGAGAGAGACAGAGAGAGAGAGAATTTCTCTGGTTTATTGCCATTGAACTATTATCTCTTTGGAACTTTCAAGTGGTATAACCTGGGTGACAGCACTAATGGCCACAGGTGTTGGCTCAGAAGTATACTGCTGCAGATGGGAATGGATGCTCAGACTCATCCCTCTTCATGTGTACATGTAGAGGGGAGCATCCACCTTGACTCTGAGAAGGAAATTTTAAAAATTTTAATTATTTCCCCACCCTCAAGGATTTTCTGTGTATCACCAGAAGGAAAATGTCCCAGCCTGATACAAACAGAACTGAGGTCAACAGTGACCTTGCACTTGACTTTTTCTCATTTTGTCCCTGAATGATTTGTGTTTCAAATGTAGTGAGGTCTTTTCACTATAGTGGATTAACCCAGCGGGCCTTTTGGACACCACCCACTTTGCTACCAGCACAGCCCAGTAGGGAAGCTGTGATTTCTCACTCAGAGTCTGATTAGTTGGTTAGTCGTTCAGCCAGTGATGAAGGGATTGCTTCCTGGTTAGAACTTACAGGTTACAATACAAGGGTGATAAATCACTGTCATCCATAATTGCTGTGCCAGCTTACCCAGATTTCCTAACCCATGTCATCACACACTCATGATTACAGGTGTTAATCATACCCCAGCATCACTATACTCTGGTGATTTCATGAGTTTAAGGGAAATCAAGACAACAGCCTGGAGAGATATATTGGATATTTCATACTGTTTACTTTATCACAGGCAAGTTATTCTCTCTCATTTGATTGGGAGAAATGAGTGTAACAGCAGGCTGCTTGTTTGTCCTGGCCACCCAGAACCTGAAATAATCACACAAAAACTCTATTCATTAAATCACTGCTTGGCCCATTAGTCTAGCTTCTTATTAGGTAACTCTTACATATGAATTTAACCCATTTCTATTCATCTGTGTATCGTCATGTGGCTTACTGGCAAAGTTTTGGCATGTCTGACTCTGGCAGCTCCATGGCATGTCTCTGACTCTGCATTCTTCCTCTCAGAATTCAGTCCAGGTCTC
>NW_026068066.1:957057-959737 GCF_014885135.2 Alexandromys fortis | reverse complement strand
CTCTCTCTCTCTCTCTCTCTCTCTCTCTCTCTCTCTCTCTCTCTCTCTCTCTCTCTCTCTGTCTCTCTCACACACACACACACACATGCATATTCATAAACACACTTTGAAATTATGTGCTATGCCTGGGTGCCAATATCCTGTCTGAATGCAGAGTACTAAACTATTTCTGTTACTGTTCAAATTAACCACTAAGCACAATAATCCTCATCTAATGTGAGTGAACTGGAGATAGGATAGGAATTAATTTAAAATGTTCAAAAGATGCTGCTTATCTTTTTATGTACTAATCAATAGAGACAATTTATCTGCTCCTATTTTCTAAAAATAAAGTCATTTTATAGAGCAGTGCCACAGTGGAAATTGATCAAAGGCTAACAACAAAAGGAATTGATAAATCTAAATGTACCTTGCCAGGGAGTCTGGGAGGGTCTCCTGAGACTTGTATTAGATCCAATTTAATTAGCAGCTAACTTTCTCTCAGAGTGTTGTAAATAGTATGAGAAATTTGCAAATTAGGCCAAGTTGAGAGAAATAGTACATGCTAAGAACAGATAAATTGATTAAAAAATAGAAGTCAGAAAAGAGCCGTATAACAAAGAAGGTAGGCAGAAACGTCAGAGGGCAGTCTAGTGTGAGGGATGGATAACTACAACAGATTATGAGGGAGAGTTTATAAAATTTGTCAAATTTTCTCGCTACTGCAAGTTCATCCTTTATAGCCTTATTTTTTCCTTACAAAATTCTATGTGATTAAAGTTTCTTCATTAATCATTTTGACAGCTTGACGTGTGTAGTTCACAGTCATTAAAAATCTTCCTTTTTAAGATGTACAAAGTAGCTCTTAGTCATAAGATGATGAGACCACTGCCACAATCTACTTTAATACCACTTAATCCTCCTACAAGGAAATATAGCTCTCATCCCCAGGAACCAGTAAAAGACTCTTCATTTTGGTGGAATTTACTATGCTGGACATTTTATGGAAGCAGATGCAATCTTTTCACAGTACTCAGTAATGCATTCTCAAGGTTCATTCATTTTATCATGTGTTAACTGTATCTGTTCCCTTTTATTAGTGAAGTGTTGTATTGCACGGATATAGAAAATGAGGAATGGTCGATGGTGCTGGACATTTTAGCCATGCTTGTATGGACTTCAGAATACAGTAAGACAGTACACTTTCTAAAAAGTCACATTTTTGTGGAATGTGAGTTGCATGTTAAGCTGTCAAAAATAATTGGATTGAGAAAGCTTAAATCAAGCAATATCTTATAAAGAGACTATAAATTAAAGGCTATATTTGACATATTGAGAAATCTTTGAAAACTTTGACATTCCTTTGTAACACATCTCTCAATCTGTTGATGACATTGGTTGTACACCTTAAACTGTTCATGACCTTACACATGCTAAGCGCATGTATGATCATTGAGCTAAGTCCCAGCCTTTCATTTAGCAAGATACTCATTTATTAGCAGATGAACAGTTATGCCTTTTCCATATTTTTGCTGCTATTAACAGCAGTGCTAAATATTCATGTGTAAGTTTCTCTTTGTACTTGAGCAGGGAGTTCTCTTGGGATACGCTTAGGGGAGGAATCACTGGGTTGGAGAGTACATCTATGCCAATAATTGTAGGACTGCCATGCTGCTTGCCTTAACAGCCACAGCATACTGCTGGTAACACACTGATACCAGCTCTTGAAACTACAGACCCCTCTAGTCCTCATCTTATGCTTTACTGCATGTTTTTATTGTCCTAACCATCCTTCAGGTGTGAAGAAGTGCTGTCCTTGAGTGTTTTTGACTTGTTTTCTCTGATGATGAATAATACTAAGGTCTCTGATTCTTAGTGTTACTACACTTGAATGATTATTTCAAGAAATATCTTTTCACATCCCCATGTCTTTTATCTTCTTGTGGCCTGGTTGGCACTGAATTTTCTATGTATCAGAGTACAGTCTTGAAGTTCTGATCCTCCTGCTTCTTCCTCCTGAGTGCTGGGATTAAGGGATTAGTTCAGCATTGCTTCAAAATACTGACCTTCTTACTGCTATGTCTTTGTCATTTCTTAGCAGTTATCAACATATATCTTCACACATGATTTTAAGTTTTAAAGAATATTAGAAATTGTCTTTAAGCAAAGTGTCTCTGTAAAGTATGTGCCCAGGATATCAGATCTTTGGCTTCCCTAGTCCACATTGTCACTTACAAAGTGCTTGAGGACTGTGCAATCACTAATACTAATATTAAAATATTCATACTAATAGCAAACTTAAAATGATCAAATGTAATATCACAAGGTTTTAATGCTGTGACACATGAGTTTCACTATTGTCTGAGTGTGCTTTTGGTAAAATTTTGATCCTTTTACCTGATTATGAATGCTTCTTTCTTCCTAATGTGTGCATTACAACTTGACTCTTTCCATTTAGAGATATTGCCTTTGGTGCTGTAATAACACGCATCTTTGCTCATTCCCTACCATCCCACCACATTGCTCACATCACAGAGATGTGTGCAGACACTCCATTCCACACCTTTGTGCTTCTGACCTCCATTGGCTGTTGGCCAACACTCTTAACAGCTTGGCTTCTGCTGTTAAGAGCTGGTGTATTCGCCTGTCAAGTTCCTATTTCTTAGGATGAACAGCTAGGTGAGATGAGCCAGAACAGGCT
>NW_026068066.1:947635-955276 GCF_014885135.2 Alexandromys fortis | reverse complement strand
CCCCCCCCCCCAACACATACACACACCTGGGCAACTGCCCACATCCTGCCCAAGTGCCTCCAAGAAGCTGCAATCCTGGTAGGTTGGGGCCATACTAGGATCCCAGAGAAACCGACATAAAACGGCCCCCAAGCACAGGAGGTTGGGTGGTTCTGTGAAAGGTGCCTTCCCAGCCCTCTAATGACACGAATTCCATGCTAGCCTGTGGGCCCTGTTCCTTTATGGGTTCCAGCTGCGATCTCTGAGGAGCTCAGCGGAAGCCTGTGCGCTGTTGTCTCCCCATCAACAGGGGTAAAAAAAATAAATCGGAAGGAAAAAAGTTTGTTTCAATCACCAAATGGTGCTGAGAAAGAGGACACAGACTGGGTCCCCTGTGCCTGGCTAAACCCACAGCTTGGGGGATGGCTCCCAGAAGAAGGGCGGATTCGGGCCAGGGGCGACGTGGCGCCCGGCCTGGCCAAGCGTATGGAAAGGAAACAGCCTGCAGCGAGGGCGCCAGGGAGCAGCAGCGCAGCCCCAATGCCGTCTGGGGTCTAGGTTCTGCCCTCACCTTGGAGGTAGTAGGCCTGGCAGCCGTCGTCTCGCAGCTTCTGCAGGAGCAGGCCGAGAACCGAGGCAGGAGCGCCGGGCTCGGGCTGCCACTCAGCCGTGGCCTCGTCGTAAAGCAGAACGGTGGCTGCCTTGCAGCGCGTGGCGAAGCGCTCCTTGTCGGCATGGTTGGGAATGATGGAGCGGATGGGCAGGTTGCCCTTGCGCAGGCGGCGCAGCATGAGACCCGGAATGGCCAGGTTGATGGCCGTCTCGATGTGCGACGACTCGAAGAGCTCGTGCGGCCGGCAATCCAGCAGCAGAAGGGACGCGCCACCGCGCGCCTCCAGCTCCTCCTGCAGCCACTCGGCGCTCTTGCAGGGCATGGCCCCCGCTCCCGTCGTCGCTCCCGCCCCGATGCCTGCGCCGGACCCAGATCCCGCACCGGGCTCCGACCCCGCCCGGGTGCCCCCAGCCGCCGCCGCCCCCGAAGCCGACATGTGCGCCCGCACTGGGGGCCCGCGGAGCTGGTTTTTCATGGGGAGGCCGGGGCCGGGGCCGGGGCCGGGCAACCCAGCCCTGGGACGGCGCCCCGGCCGCGCTGGCCCCAGACGTGTCTCCGGGCGCCCGCCTCCCGCCGAGCCGCGCGCCCGCCGCCCGGGCCTCCCAGCCTCCGGCCTCAGTCCCGCCCGGCCGGCCCTCCGCCCCGGCGTAATTTTAAAATAGATCATAGACCTTGGCCCGTTTTAAACTCTAACCTCGTTGAATTGAGCATAAGGATGTCCAATTCAAGCTTTGCTTGCTTTTCCTCCGGTATGTGGTTGACTTTTATCTGGTTTTTCGGATATTCTTGAATGCCATTGGAAAAATCAGAGCAAATAATAGATAGCGTATAAATGTAAAAAATATCATCTTATTTTCCTGAGGCTGCTGTTGTTCACTGAGTTAGTTACTAGTAGGCACAATGACATGTGCTTGCATGCCACAGCTTCCTCGGTGGTGATTTCATAGCCATTGGCATGTTTCTCTGATACTTGTTCATTACATTCAGAGATGCTGCACTCAGCTGAGTAAAATGGAATTCAGGATAATGTTCACTACTGAGAAGAAAGTTAGACCTCAATCAGAAATGCCAAGCTGCGTTCTGACAGGGGTAAGCAATACACATCCCTCCTCATTTTGTCATGTTCCCATTAGGTATTGTCTCAATGTTTTCTAGCTTATTGACGAATAAACCGTATCTGGTTGCATTGTGGAGGAAAATTGGACTTGACCAGGATGACACTGGCCTTAGGCAGAGCACATGTTCAGTATTTACCAAAGCTATCCACGATGCCTATATGTCCTTTCCTAGGATTCTTCTTGAAGGTTATTTCAATTTCTTCACCTAACCTAAAATATCTTATGCAGACTACTTTGGACTGCTGCTTCCTATTACCTGGCAATGGACTCTCATATTTTCTTGTTTTCTCCCTTTGCAAATTGGTGGACACGAAGTTTAGTTAAAGAAAAGCATGCTTTTTCCTACAGAGTGGTGCACTAATTGAAGTCTGGTGCACTAATTGAAGATTCAGAGAGAACACTCTTTGGTGTCTTGAGGTATAATTCATACAGAAAATGCAAGCAACAGCTGCTTACTGCAGTGGTAGCTAATGTGCTAACTCACTAATTAGAGAAATGCAAATTGCAAACACATATTTTGTTACCCCTGGGGCCCTGTTGAAAACTCAGTGCAGGAAGGATCCTAATGAAGCACCCACCTTTGGGGGATCTTTAAGGAAAGATGAGGTTTGTGCTTCTTGGTGGAGTTTGCTGAAGTAGCAGCTGTTTTAGATAGAGAGACGTTAAGCAAATTTTAAAAAAGGGAAATTTAAGACACAAGAGAAAGTAGAAGACTGCAGATGATAGCCTGAGTGATCTATTTAAAAAACAATTTAAGGTCACGTAATTTCTTACACTAGGGAATACTGTCCTGCCTTTGGTTCAAGCTGACATTGTTAAGAGTGTGATTTAGAAAACCAGCCCACAAATCACAATCCGAGAGAAATTAGACAGCAATGAGGACCCTAAGAGAGACTATAGAGTTCTAATCTACATGGGAAGTAGAAAAAAAGACATAATCTCCTGAGTAAATTGGGAGCATGGGGACCTTGGGAGAGGGTGGAAGGCGAGAGGAGAGGAAGGGAGGGGAGCAGAGAAAAATATAGAGCTCAATAAAAATCAATTAAAAAGTGTGTTTTATGAGAGGGTGTGGAGGGATGGAAGGGAAGTAGAAAATGATATAATTATAGTACAATCTCAAAAATAAAATAAATATTTTAAAAGTGTGCTACAGTATCTCCATTTTTTCAGTTTTCCCCTTCAAAGTATGGGGTCTTTAATTAGGGAAAGGAGTAAGATAAATATATAAGGAAGGAGGAGTATAAAACAAAGATGTCTGGAAAAGCCCCAAGTAATAATATTATTATCTTTTTAGCTAAAGTTACATATAATAGATGTAAGTCTGTACATATATAAATAGTATATAGTTTAAATGAAATGATATCACCCGGTTTGACAAGGTTTCTTTTCCTCATCAGACATAGACTATCTTTAAAGACATAGAAGTTCTCTTTTATGTTAGGGTTTCATGTCAGGGTTGTCCAAGAGATTTCCAAAATTGTAAATGCTCTTACTGTTGTCCCTCATAGATGAAAAATTTGTTTCTGTTGCTAAAGAGACTATGCATATGGACACAGGACACAGAGGACCTGAGCTGGATCTGACCGAAGGTCTGTTCCATGAGGATGATCTTTCACAGAAAATGCTAAGGGGGCTATGAAACCCATGAAGCACAACAATGACTAGAAAATCACGATAACCCTAAGTGTACAATAGTGGCAGGCATATATTGGTAGTAATCAATAGAGCTCTAGGTCTACTTTCAGCCCACTTATGATACTTATGGTACTGGAAACTTAGCCAACTACTCATCAATAGGTGAATCATGGATCAGGTAGTAAAAGCCACAATTTCCACTTTAATGAAATTGCATAATCTAAAATTATATTCTAAATATTTGTCCATATGCCGACAGACAAGTGTATTTCTCATCCCTTGTCAAAGAAACTTCTCTTTACAACAGAGGGAGACCAACATAGAAAAATACAATGAAGCAATATATAGTGAAATAGAGATTGTGTGGTACCCAGCCCCAACTGGTACATGTACAACACAGCTCCTGCATCTAAGTAAGTAAGGTTCAGGGATTATTGTGGAAGAGGGAACAGAAAGATTGTAAATGACAGAGGAACAGGAAGCTTGCTGTGAGATGGTATCTTCTAAAAATATCATAGAATCTCAAGAAATCTCATCAATATGGCTTCCTAAACAAGACCTGAACAAGATGACACTGATATGCATGTCAAAATGGACTTGTGATGCTCATGAGGCCTCAACCCTAGACAAACTACTATAGGCAACTGAAGAGTGCTAAGAGTGGAAGAAATCGTCTCTGCTATGGAAGAGCTCCCAATTTTTGCCTCATATTAAGTTGCCAGTTCTAAAAACCTAACAAATGGGCTGACCTGGTTGGATTTATATGTTCAGGAATGTGTACACACACACACACACACACACACACACACACACACACCTACTCATTGTATATGTGTGTGTGTACCATTAAAGAAAAAGGCCATTACTTTCAGAACAACCAAGAGACTACATGGAGGGGCTGGAGGAGGAAAGCGAAGAAAGAGTATCATTCATTATCGAGCTTCTTCAACTACGAGATTAAAACCTATAGTCAGTGACATGGATCAATTTAAATTCTCATTCTTTGGTTTGTTTCTGCCTAATGAGCTCTGTGTTTAACCCTTACTGCATTAACTGAATTTTAACTAAACCCAAATAATTGAGTGGGGGTGGGTTTTGTTGTTGTTTTTAAGACTAGGCTATTTTCTTTCTTTCTTTCTTTCTTTCTTTCTTTCTTTCTTTCTTTCTTTCTTTCTTTCTTTCTTTCTTTCAGATTTCTGCCTCCTCGCTGCCACCGCCTCCCATATTGGTCTGAGACCCCAGTTTCACATCACAGATTATTAGACTATAAGTCAAGGGTGGTAAGTTTCTATTTTAAAAATACCATGGAGATTCATTCTGAAGCTGATGAAATAATGTCTACTAATTGTGTTCTAAGATTCTCAGAAACAGTTTTTGAAAAAAAAAATTGCATGGACACATTTTCCTAAAAGCTAAAACACACACACACACAATAAAATAAAAATAAAAACAGATAACTTTCAGTGCATTTTGTACAGGCCTGTCCCCACATTGGAGCTGCACTGCAGTGCTCTGCGAATGGATGTGTGTCCTTTCACCCCGACTTTCCCAGTCAACAACATTCCCTGATTCAGCCCTGGGACAAACATAGGCAAATCACAGGGGGCTTTCCTGCTCTTTACACAATTCTTTACATTATTTCCAACATTTCCTGCCAGTAATGGGATCCTTGGAACCTGCCATACTATCTTATCAACTTTTTGGGGCAGGTTTTGTAGGACAGTTTAACCTGTCTGTGTGAGAGATTCCTAATGCCCTGGAGGAATAAAGTTGTCTTTCAGCTCCTGGGCACGTTTACGTTTTCTGTTTTATTTTCTCTACATTCTCTCACCCGAAATAGTATCCTAGCCATTTTCCATTACCAAGGATATCCAGAGCCCTGAGCTGTGCACCTCACACAGGTACTGTGTGGACTGTGTCTCACCGATGACTTGGACAGCTTGTATAATCTGTAGCTTCTTCCTAATTCTTACCTGAAGATGGAGGGCTGTGCTTCTGTCTCGTTCCTTAGAGAGTAACCTGAGCTCCATCCCTGCGACCCACGTAGAGGAAGGAAAGGATCAGCTCCTGAATGTTTCCCTTTCCTCCAGGTGTGTGCCGTTCTTCTTGGCACGTGTGTCTCTTCCCCCACACATATATAAATAGCTAAATACCGTTTCAGGAGAGGGAGGAGGGGGGAAAAGGGAGACGGGGAGGGAAATGGGAGGCGGGAAGGAGGCGAAAAAAATTTTTTTTTCAATAAAAAATTATATTTAAAATAAATAAATAAATAAATAGCTAAATACATGCAGTTTATTTCAAAACTATATTAAGTACTGACAAAAAGACTTACATGATTCAAAGACGCTATAATGGAAAACAACATTATGTGCTTATTTTTTTAAAAAAATGGATTGACACAACTATTTTTTCCACCTCACAAGGAAAGACCCACAGTGATTCTGGGAATCCTCTGAGAGGAGCTGATGCTGCAGAGGCATGGTTAGCTTTAACTCAGTTGGAAAACTGGCTATAACAATTGGTGCCACACTCGGGAGCCTTCTGTAGCTGCAATCTAGAGACTTAAAGGGAAAAAAGAATTTACATAATAGTTTATATGCATTTTTATCCTACCAATATAAAATATTGAAAATAGTGACACTTACTAAATAAAGAAGAATTAATTCATGACATCTCTTGTTCAGTGTCATCACAACTTCATAAATAAGAGAGATGTAGACCTTGTTAGTGCATTCTATGCACATGTGTTTAGTAATTAGCAGCTTGAGAGGTTCTGAAGGTTACCCTTGCATAGGAGATAAGCATCCTTCAGCACTCTGTATAGGTCTGTCAGGGATAGGGGTTCCATCAGGACTTATCAGATATTTGACTGTAAAAGCACAGTATCAAATAAATCAAATATCAAATAAATACTAGTAAATTCATCTTATTGCTCCCTAGGTATCTTTTATGTGAAAATACTCCAATTTGGTCTACAGTTGAATAGATCTTATTTTTATTTATTTATTTTTTTGGAAACTGTGAATTAAGTTTCCATCTTCAAACATTTGATTTAATATTTTAAATATTTGATTTAAATATTTTAAAGATTACATTGGGTTTACTTCCTTGAATAGCAAGAATTGGTCAACCTTGAATGATATGGCTTTTCAAAAGAGGTAGACAAAAGCAGAAGAGAATTTATTAAATTTTATCAAAATGTCATATTACTGTAATGTAAAACAAATAAGGGCTTAAATTATGGCATGAAAATTATGTTTTCAACCACAAAATCTGATTTAAATTAAAACAGATTATCAAAGAGTTTCACACACTATTTGTTTGTTTATGTCTTATTTATTCATCTATTTATTTATTCATTTATCTATTTATTTGTTTGTTTGTATGAGTCAGAGTCTTACTATGTAGCTCAGGCTGTCCTTAACCTTATGATTTTTCTGTCTCAGCCTTCCAAGTACAGTAATTATGGGGCTACACCATCTCTCTTTTGTCAGTTTCCTAATCATAAGAAATTTTCACATTCTGTTCCAAACATTCTGAATTTTACAGAGGTGGATTCAATGGGGAGGGAAAGGTTGGGAACCAACCTGTCATTCCAAAATTGAATGACTGACAGAAGTCCTATAGCCTCAAATGTGACAAGGGTGGGGCTCAGCAGCTTGAGTTTAGAGGTATGTCATTAACACCACACCCACACTTGTCATTAAGTCTGTTCTTTTCAGATGGGGCACAGTCCAGGACCATTCATCTTCTTTAAGCTACTGCTTTCTTCTATGTAAGATGAAAATGAGTTGCTGTGATGAATTGATCAAAGTTCAGCACATAACACAATGGAACTGTAAAAACTTTGATGGGTGATGAGGATCACAGGGAGATGGGGTTTAGAGGTATCCTCTGGATTTGGAAATGACCGATTCCCATGCTAACATTGCACTTGTCTATCATGTATGTATTCTTTATATTTTACATTAATTGTACCAGATAGAAGTTTTAATCATGATATTTTTACAGTTATCTATATAGCTATTTTGATCACATATTTCCTAAGACTACACATACTACCTCCCTTCACTATCCCATTTGCTTGTTCCTATTCTAAAATTCCACTGTCTATTTTCATGTTATTTATTTTACATCCTATATACAAAAGAAAATGTGAAATATTCATCTTTTTAGTATGGTTATTGTGCTTAACATGATGATCTCTGTTGCATTCACTTTCCTAAAATGTCTATTACAGGTATTTTCTCTCTCTCTCTCTCTCTCTCTCTCTCTCTCTCTCTCTCTCTCTCTCTC
>NW_026068066.1:918981-947605 GCF_014885135.2 Alexandromys fortis | reverse complement strand
TCTCTCTCTCTCTCTCTCTCTCTCACACACACACACACACACACACACACCTTTTTCTGTTGATTCATTGTTGAGTATTTGGTCTGATTTTTCACTTATCTATTTTGAGTAATGCCTCAATGTGCAGGTATTTCTATCATTTGCTGACTTTGATCTCTGACTGTGCAGCATGCATGGTATTGCTGGTTTATATGCTAATGATTTCCTTTTGAAGAAAGTGCATAGTGATTTCTAGTAGATGTCCCTTTTATATCTTTATTAGCCATGTACAAGGACACCCTTCCTTACCAGCATCATTTGGATTTTCTTTTTTTGTGATATACACTATAACCTGGGTGAGATTAATTCTCAGTATGGATTTAACTTGTATTGCCTGAAGGTTAAAAATGCTGTCACTATAGTCAGTGAGCACTTACCCTGCAGCTGAAGCTCCAGAAACATCTTTAGCCCTTAACTTTCCTAAGTCTAATGAAAAAAAAAAAAAAACACAGGGAAACTGGTTAAATAGATACACTCTGAAGAACACGAGGGTATATTTAAAGCTATGCATGCAGCCCCGTGGTCCCAGGAAACTGCTTTAATTTTCCCTCCTCATTAAATAAATTCTGACTCCTAGAACCATGTCATGGAAGAGCATGGAATAAGCACTAAATGGGTTTAGTATTGTCACTTAATTGTCAATTAACCTATCTTACAGACTCTTTATGAAAACTTTTAGATACTTAAGTAGGTGAATTTTAAATGTGCTGTGCTGAACCCATGATCAACTAAGGGAAAATGTGCAATACTTATAATATCTATATTTTGTGTAAGTAGGTATGTCGTGTGTATGTGCAATTGATAAATATTTAACATACTCTCATATTTTTATTCTAATAGTTATGTTAGTAATAACTAGAAAATCCTTGTTATCACCCACTGGATTTCATTTAATGACTGATAATAGGTTGAAGCCTAAAGACTGAACAAACAGAAGAGAATAACATGCCCTAGTAATGAAGATGTTAGCGATGATAGTGAGTGCCTTCTAACGATGTACATGGTGTAGGAACAAAGGGTTTCCTGATGAGCATCTGAGATGCAAACAGGACCTTAGTCACTTGTGGGGGCCGACATAAGTGGCTCTGCTCCAACTTGACTTAAGGTCAGAGAGTTTAAGCCTATTTTGCTCTTTCAAAGTTATTGATAGGAAGTCTGACTTAAGGAGTGGCTATAAGATAGCCTGACCTAGGGTGTGGTTACTTGGTGTTTTGGATATTATTATGGTGTATCCACTCCACTTTGACCAACAGCCAGAGAATTCAAGTCTACATCTGCTCCTTCAAGAATATGACAGGAAGTTTGACCCAGGGAATGGCGGGCTACAGAATGTGTGGTCTAAGGTGTGGTTGTTACATGTCCTGCCTAAACAAAAGAATATTTAACTTAAGAACATGGTTGCTTGACATTTCAAGTATTGATGCAAGTAATTGTCCTGTTTGCCCAATGTGTCATGTTAAAGCAGTGTTTTGCCTTCTTCCACCTTTTTTTTGGATTGGGGTATATAAACATATGAAAAATAAACACAAGTGCATTCAGTATTCAGTATTCACTGGATAACCTTCTAGGTTCTATTCTGTGTTTATGTATTCCTTTCATATCTCTGTCCCTCCTATCTAATTTTTCTAATCCACATGCTCTTATCCTGGAATGTGTGAATCCCATTGAGGCTGGAACCTGACAGATGTCATCCACAATGTGTGACTATAATATTCACTCCTACTCATACTATTTGAAATTGAGTAGGTTCTCAATGGATGTGTTTAAATTAAGGCAGCCCAGAGAAGACAATGCCATTACTCATATATGACCCTTCCATGTGACCTTTAATTTTTTGTTCCAACAGAAAAGACATGGACAATGACATTTGCTATTCTGCATGTCTCTTGCTCATGCAAGGTAGTGATGATAACTCTGGCACAGATATTTTCTCAACATATATGTGCAGCTTCTCTCCACCTCCTGCATGTAGAGATTGAAGAAATTCACAGTTAGGATATTTCTTTTTTTTTTAACATTTTTTAAATACTATCTTTTCTCATTTTACGTAGCTATCCCAATTCCCACCCTTTCACCTCTTCCCGTTCCACCCTTCCTTCCATCCCACCTCCACCTCCATTCCCCATTCTGATGAAGAGTCAACAAAGTCTGATACTTCCCTTCCAAGCAGGACCAAGGCATCCTCCCCTATATCTAGGCTGAGCAAAGTATTCTTTTAAAAATAATGTGCTCCTAGACGCCAGTTCAAGCACTAGAAATAAATCCTGATCCCACTCTCAGTGGCTCCACAGACTGCCCAAGCCTCACAACTGTCCCCCACATTCAGAGGGCCTAGTTTGGTCCTGTGCAGGCTCCCCAGCTGTCAGTACAGAGTAGTAAGCTCACACTAACTCAGCACAGGTATTTCTGTGGGTATCACCATCATGGTCTTGACCCCTTTGCTCATATTATCACTTCTCCTTCTCTTGGGCTGGTCTCAGATATCTCAGCCCAGTACTTCACTGTAGATTTCTGTATCTGCTTCCATCAGTTGATGGTTGAAGTTTCTCTGATGAAAATTATGTCAGTTATCAATCTGACTACAGAGAAGTCCAGTTTAGGCATCCTCTCCACTGTTGCTTAGAGTCTTAGCTGGCGTCATCCTTGAGGATTCCTAAGTGTTTCCCTAGTGCCATGTTTCTCACTAGCCCAGGATATTTCTTTACGAACATATTTTCAATATTACTGACAGAGACAAGCTGCCTCTCTTAGGAATTTCCTTTTCCTGGAAGGGAGATACAATGACTTATTTATCTCCGTTGGAAAGCAACTAAGATGATGTCTGGTGCACAGTGGGTTCTCATATTGAGATGACATAACTTTGTTTTAAATTCAGTTCCACTTTCCTTTCGAATCAGGGCTGTTAAGTTGTGAACATATTTTTGCTTTCCTGCTTCATAAAATTCGAGCTGGTATCCAGATGGTACTTCCCACAGAAACATATGGACAGACCGTTGACAAGGAGGACTCTTTCAGGATCCATCCCCACTTAGCTCAGGAGGCTGGCAATTTTACCAACATGCTTCATGATGCTTGCTGAGGAGAAGTCCGAACAGATCTTGGTCATGGAGGCAAACACCTAAGAAAAGGTTGTGTAAACAGCTTCATTGATGGACGGGAATGGCTTTATTGATAAGAGATGGGATGATGTATGGTGCTTTGAAGTGTGGCAGGACATGGTACAGGGCATAGACTTTGGTGTGAATATAAAATATTGTCTTGAATCATATAATTTTGATTTTTAATTATTTAATATTTTATTTTATATTTATGCTTTTTTTACTCCATGTCTGTAGAGAGCATTGACAAATACATAGAAGACCACTCATGCCTTTTACTACTGGGAATTACTTATATAAAAGTTGGTGTGTACTGCAGTATCAGTAAGAGTAGGCTGAAATACAGACATCTGTAAAGCACCAAGAGCACTAATCACTAGAAATCAATGAAAGAAGGATAGAGTGGCCCCTTTTTTATGATGGTGTTCTGGTTGCTAACAGAAACAGATGGTTAGGTTACTTTTACACTGCTTGCTTGTTATGTTCATGATGTCATCAGCTGTTAGAACACATTTGTTCTGCCTGATTCTGTGATGTTGTTTCCAGAAAGAGTACCATTTGAATCAGTTTCTGAGTAAATGATATATTCTTCTCCTCTGTGGGTGGGAACCAAACAAGCTGCTGTGGCAAAATAATAAAGAATACGTATATACTTTCTCTGCTTGAGATCTACCTTGCCATTAGACCTCAGAGTTCCAGTTTTGGGTCTGGGACTCAAGCATTTCACCCATCTTCCAATCCCATTCCCACTCAAAATCAAAGATCATAGGACCCTAAGAAGCCAAAACTATATGCATTACTTCTAATACCTTTCCTATATATCCACTCATATTCAAAACTACATGCTTCTGTGGAGAATAACAAACAGAAGAACTTAATTGCCTATGTGAAAACCTCATTATGGTCTTCTCAGACTCAGTTTCCTCATCTGTAAAATATCCAATATTGTCACATACGTGTATTGTGATGGAAATTGAGTCCCATGATTTAGAGTACATGGCACATTGAATGTTTAAAGATTGGAGCAGATTCACACACACAAACACACACACACATGTACACATGCATTCATGCAAGCATGGATATACACATAGGGATTGACTTCAGATTTGAAACATGGCTAGCAAAGAAGGAAGCAAGGAGGTCACTGTTCACCACTGAAGAACAGAAGAAAAAGACAGTTCATAGGAACAGCTTATCTCAGGAGTAAAAACATCCTACTTTTAAAATTGAGGTGTCTTATTCAGAGTGGGGACTGGGAAGAGAAGATGCACTTTACATCAAGGTCAGCATCATGGTGGGAAACTCTGCACCATACTTGGAGTTCATCACAAGCTAGCGGTCAGCACTCTTGCTCTCCAGCATGTAGTTATGAGAGTGAAAGGTTCATTATTCCTCCCCATGTTGCCAAAGGTAAACATACCTCAGGTGAGGAGATACTATCACCATCCTCAGGACTATGAGACTCAATGCCTGTAAGAATTCATTCCATAAAAATGCACTTGACCTATCAGTCAACAGGTCATCTTTAACAGAGCTTTATCTTTGTGGCTGTTGCCACGCTAATGGAACTCCTGGGAATAGAGACCTGAAGACAGAAGTGGGAGGCTCATCCTCCTGATGTGTTTGACTCTAACACCGGCAGTTCTGTTTTACATGGTGTGAATCCTCCACAGTGTCAGGTGCACAAACAGCAATTAGCAAGTGAAGTTTTCCCTAGCTAACAGTGAATATTTTAATGCATCCTTTTGGTACATCTCCGTACCTCTCCTCTTTTCCTATCTTCCACTGCCTCTGAACTCTGCAAAATCTCTGTTGGTGTTTCCTGTCTCTTTGGGTCACTGGCTTCTGGGGCTGGGGAAGGTATTTATAATCCTAAATTACAGAGGTACTGCATTGGGCTTAGGACTGATCCACATGCAACACACACCTATGTGTACCAAACTACTTATCCTGCTCCCTTTAATCTGGTTCCTTGTGCTTGTTGGAGATTTAAATCACACTTGCATGATTCAACAAGACAGGATCAGGAAAAATATATTTAAAATAAACATTGAACATTTTGTGACTTAAAATACATCACAGCTTTTATTTACTTTCTTTTTAAACGGAAGTTGAAGACCATGTAGTTAGGAAATCCTGTTACATTTTCAGCACTATGCCAAGTGTGTCGCACATGATCTAATCCTCATGGTTACATCAGTAGCATTAATTCTATGTTTCTGGTGATAAAACACATGCTGTAAAAGGTTGGGTAGCTAGTTTAACACCTTGAAGGCATTAAGAGTAAGACCTGAGACTCATTAATATGTTTTCCTGAATCCAAAATTCTGTACAGATACAAACTTTTATTTAATGTTTTGCACTAAGAAAGCCTGCTTTTCTTCTGTAAACTCCAGCATGGGCTGAGATGCTGGGATATTGTGCAGCCTGAACAAGTGGAGAAAAAAAAATCACTCATTGTGGGGACCATGAAAATCATCTGTTACTTCAGTCATCTACTCCACTTGGCAGCATTTTGCAAGGATGCTGGGAACATCAATAGGTTAGTGAGGCTGAACTCTTAGGGAATGCACAACCTTATGCTTCTGAGCATTTAACTCATTAAAATTCACAAAGAAAGACCTTATGGTGCCATCATTTTATCCAGCTAACATCATCAGTATGGCTCAAGTGCTGTGACTCTGTATAGTCACTCCACCAGCAGTGAGCATATGGTTTGACTTCTCTGTGAAGCCTCAGGGCATACAACAGTACCTTTCATGGATAATGGATAAAGGCTGTCATACCAGTAGGTAATGTGTGTTCTGTCAATACTCCCTTCATGCAGAGAATTTGGAGGCAATTTCAGGAGTTATAAACTGACCCAGGTCTATTCTGCCAAGACAAAATCCTTGGGAACCATCAGGGAAAAAGCTTCCTGCTTTTCCAATCTTTGCATTTCCTCAGTTTTAACATGGGCTCCTTAAAGACTATTGGTACTAAAAGTCATACATTGTATCATCCTGATTTCTAAAGTGTAGCTATGTTTGTCTTACCTTCTTCTTTTATAGTTTCTCTCCTGCTCCTGGAAATTATTTTTAAGTTTTAATATATTCAAGGAATCATTGAAAGGACTTTTTGATGCAATTAAAACTGGCTTTGTATATTATTTCTTAGGAGCTCTGAAATACTTGAAGTATACCTGGCAACAGTATTGTTGGATTCAACATTTCTAGCAATTAAATACAATTTTGTCCCTCTTATAGTTATTCAAATCTCTATCACAGAGGTGCATTTGCCACCAAGAATGCTCATAGTGCTGAGAAGGGAAAAGTGAGACGTGAGGAGTGATAAAGCTCCTGTGTAAATTCTCAGTCTGTCTAGGTTAAGTGACTGCACGACATGACAAGTTAGAAGGTGAAGTGGGAGAACTCAGAAGAGTCTTCGTCATGCTGCTGTCTTGGTCCTCTACCTCTGGACAGTTTCTGTTCACTGTTCTCAGTAGACAGATATGAGTAAATGTTGTTGTCATATAAATTATCCCATTTGACCACATTGTGCTTTACTCTTAAGAGTTTTATAGTTCGGTGGTTCTCAACCTTCTTAATGCTGTGATGTTCTTCATGTTGTGGTGACCCTAACCATAAAATCCCTTGACTGCTACTTCATAACTATAATTTTGCTACTGTTATGAACCATAATGAATGTAAATATCTGATAAGTGATCCTCAAAGATGCTCCAATTCTCAGGATGAAAACAAGCACATTCAACCAGTATTCTAATCCTTCCAACTCTCTTTCTGACATCCAGTCTACCCCATTCTTACGACCTCTATAGACTAAACCACCAGCCAAAGGCAGTGTTCCCTGTGACCTGAGCCACACAGAGCCTGGTAAGTGGTCTTTGTGTTTTCATTCCTCCCACTTTTAGTATATTTCTCACTTTTGCCTTCTTCCCACTTCACAATTGGAGTAGGATCTGAACAGAAAGTTCCCAAAAGAAAAAAAATAAAAATAAATGACTAAGAAATATCTTTAAAAGTGTTTATAGGTTTGTGGGTTAAAGTCATTGGTCGACTTCTCTGTTTTTATGCCAATACCAAGCTGTATCAATACTGTAGCTCTGTAATAGAGTTTGAAGTCAGGGATGGTAATGCCTCCAAACGATCCTTTATCATATAAGATTGTTTTGACTATCCTGGGTTTTTTTTGTTTTTCCATATAAAGTTGATTATTGTCTTTTACAAATCTGTGAAGAATTTTGATGGGGATGAAAGGAGACAGAGACAGAGACCCACATTGGAGCACCGGACTGAAATCTCAAGGTCCAAATCAGGAGCAGAAGGAGAGAGAGCACAAGCAAGGAACTCAGGACCGTGAGGGGTGCACCCACACACTGAGACAATGGGGATATTCTATCGGGAACTCACCAAGGCCAGCAGACCTGGGTCTGAAAAAGCAGGGGATAAAACCGGACTCACTGAACATAGCCGACAATGAGGACTACTGAGAGCTCAAGAACAATGGCAATGGGTTTTTGATCCTACTGCACGTACTGGCTTTGTGGGAGCCTAGGCAGTTTGGATGTTCACCTTACTAGACCTGGATGGAGGCAGGTGGTCCTTGGACTTCCCACAGGGCAGGGAACCCTGATTGCTCTTTGGGCTGACGAGAGAGGGGGACTTGATCGGGGAGGGGGAGGGAAATGGGAGGCGGTGGTGGGGAGGAGGCAGAAATCTTTAATAAATAAATAAATAAAAAAGAAAGAAAAAATAAAATAATATTTGGGAATTTATAATATAAAAAATAAATAAAAGTGTTCAATACCCTTGGTAATTATAGAAATGCAAATAAATCTCTTTAGATTATAACTGTATCTCGTAACTCCTTTTCCTCAAACAGGCTTTAGGCCCTAAAGTCTTTGTGACATAAATTAAAATTCCCCTCTTCTGACGATAGCAGAGGACATGTTCCACCACTAATATCTTCCTGCTCTTTCTGCCTTGTCTCTATCGATTTCATGCCATGACCACGTTGCTCCAGAAATTTTAATCTTTCTCTAGTACCCCATATGGATCCCCATCTCAGGCCATTTGACTTCTGTTTCTTTCTAACTCAAATCTCGTTGCCCAGGTATGTTTCACTACACCTCAGAGATCTCTTTTTGGGTTCTGTAGTTATGATAAATATCATTCCAATCCTTAATCTGTGTCCTTTTCCCCTGGGGATGACTCTTGATTCAAATATGACCACCTTTCTTCTTGGATTGAGTCCAATTGTCATCTGAAAGCCATGAGGTAAGAGATGTCAAAATCCATTCAGGAAACAGAAAGACAACACAAAAATCATCAGAATTGAACTCCATGCAGTTTTGGGGAGAGTGGCTACCGATACTTCTGAATTTTAACTCAGTGGAGACCAAAGTTGCACTGAGGTTTCTCTGGTACCCCAGAACAGTTTGTGAGTCCCAACGTCATGCTGATGTTTCATTGTAGATGGTAGTTTCTCTCCTGCTTGTTCCCACAGCTATTCAGTACAAAATAAACACACAAAGGCTTATATTAATTATAAGCTATTTGACCTATTGCTCAGGTTTATTACTAACTAGCTCTTACAACTTAAATTATCCATAATTTTTATCTATGTTTAGTGATGTGGCTTGGTACCTTTTCTCAATAAGGCATTCTCATTTACTTATTCTGTGTTTGCCTAGTAACTATGTCTCTGCCATTCCTTTTCCCAGTATTCTACTAGTCTGGTTATCTGCCTAGCTACTGGCCATTCAGCATTTTATTAAACCAATAAGAGTGACAAATCTTTACAGTGTACAAAAGCATTATTCCACAGTATTTAATAGCTATTCACTCTGTACAATGAACCACCTTCTACTTTCAAAAATGAGGATTTCCATGTTTGCTTGACTCTTCCTCCTACTTCATCCCCCTTGACTAGCTTAGAGGAATTTTTTTCTTTAAAGCACCCATTCTTCCATTAGTTATGCCTTGCCACAGGACAGAGAAGCAGGGAATCTGAGATAAGTTTCTCCCTCCAATTGAGAGAGGGAGCAGCCACTGGGGGATGGGGAGATGGCAGTGTGACTCTTGTCATTCACTCCATCAGAGCAATATCTTTTGATTGTGTGTCTATTCATTTTAAAATTGTATGGCATAGTGTTCTCATAACCACTTTGTCATCAAATATCCACTTAGTACCAAGTAATAAGAAGCAGCAGCCCTATGCTGAGGTTTGAATATAAAAACCCTTCCATACATTGTTGTGTTTGAACAACCTAACTTCAGTTGGTAGCAATATTTTGGAAGACTGTCAAACTGTAAAAGGCAGAGTCTCAGTAAAAGTGGGATACTGGGCCTTCAAATTTTATACCCTGGCCCCACTTCTTGTTTGCTTTATACTTCCTGACTGGGATGCAATATGTCCAGCATCCTCACGGTTCTGTTACTATGCCTCCCTTGCATGGCATTTTATAAGCCTTTGAATTGTAATAAAAGTTAAACTTTCACAGTAAAGCTCTTCTGGTCAGGTATTTGTCAACCCCATGAGCAAAGTACTCAATGACTGTCATATCTTCTTGTTGGAGTAGTCTATAAAAGCAATACACAACTAACAGGGCAACTTATTGCAATGTTTTGTGTGTTCTAAAACATTACCTTCATGTTGTGGGTGTTTCTCAAACTACTTATATATTAGGATGCATAAAGTGGGTATATGCACAGGATTGTGACAGAGTGAAGCGCTGGCATCAAGTCTGAGGCAGATTTACAGTTAGACTCACATTTGCCTTGAGTATTTTAATACCAGGCTAATGCAAATGATTTCTAGTTTAGAGGATCAAATTAATTCAAACCTTTTTGATGTCCGTTAATATCAAAAGCTTAGTTGAGAGAGATTCTCCTAAAGCCATGGGACTAACTGTCTACTCACTGAAAGTTCACCTGGTAAGGCTATGAGTTAGTAGAATCTGGCTATAATTTATACAATAGCAGACTAGACTTTAATTAGTTAATCACAGCATTTGCCATGCCATCACTCACAAAAATAACTGCTCAGCACAAATTCTGGGTTCCAGCAAGCTCACAAAGCTCTCTCTGGCTCAGAAAGCATCATGTCTTTCCTGGAGAGATGAAAGAGGAACTCTTCACCCCTTTATCACAGAATATCAGTAAGTCAGGAAGTTCTAAGTATTAGAGTGAATTCATCCCAAATGCAACACAGGGAAGATTACGTAAAGAACATTGTGTTACTACCAAGTTCCAATTTCACCGTCATTCTTTTACATTTTAATTCAAGTAATTAAATTATAATTTAATGTACCTCCCTGTTATTGCTCTTATTATGTTTGAAGAGGAGCGTCTTACTATACTGCAAGAAAGTTTTAGGTTATACATTACAGCACACTAAGTTTTATTTAAATCAAGAAAATTTTATTCTTAATTTAATAATCCTTTGAGTAACTCCTAATAGCTATAAATGTGTCATCATTCATATTTTGTTTGAAGGGTGGAGAAATGCATTCCCTTTGTTGTGTCTGGGTGGAAGGTGTAGTGTACATGGTTGGCAAAGAGACTCTGGGAAGAATGAAGTAGCATTTCCTGAGCTTTCCAAGACAAACCTAGGAATGTTACTGAGGAAGGAAGAAAACAGTGTTCAAATACCTTTCTATCCCAGTTGAGATCAGTGAAGTTTTCTCCTTCCATAATGTCCATGTAAAATGATGATAATAGTGTATCTAAAGGATAGCTGTGAGAATTAGAAAAGACGCACATATAATGTACTTAGGAAAACAACTGGAAATGCTTGCATTTTCTGAGGCATTTGAACTCTTCTCACATTTAAGTATGTAAAATGTCCTAGTGATGGCCACATAGATCTCACTGAGTTAATAGTACATTAGTATTTTAATTCTCCAGACAACACCCATGTACAGTGAATTCCATGATAAAGAGATTCTCATATGTGTATATGTGTGTATACTCACATACTATATTGATACAGTATAATGAACTTATTTATTAAAAGAAATAACATTATATTGTTCATAGATAAACATTATTTATTTGTCTCTGTTTTGGATTCAGTCATTTTATTATTTCTGAAATTTCAAAGAAATGTTTAAAATGCATTGTCTAATAAGAAAGTTCTGGTCCTGCAAAGCAACATGATCAGACTGGGAAACACCTCACCTGATCCACAGTTTGTCTTGAAAGCATGAGGAACAGAGTACTACACTCAGAAATCGCATAAAACAAACACAAAAAGTAGAAAATGAAACAACAACAAAAAAAAGCAAAACAAAACAAAAAGCATGGTGACCAGTATTTATTATTTCAGCAATGGGGAGAAGGAACCAGAATGATTCCAGGCAAGCTTACTTGTTGAGAGTCAAGGCAGTGAGAAACGAGAGACATGAAGACATGGCTGTAGGCTGAGATTCAGTATCCAAGGTTTTTCACAGGCACGTTCTCTATCTCTTTCTCTCAATAATGAATTACATTTTTTTTTCTCCAGCCACAGAAGAGGTGATTACTTGAGACTGTCTGAAGCAAAATTGTGTAGACGTTAAGAATTCATTTCTTTTTTTTTAATTTATTTATTAATTAAAGATTTCTGTCTCTTCCCCACCGCCGCCTCCCCTTTCCCTCCCCCTTCCCCAATCAAGTCCCCCTCCCTCGTCAGCCCAAAGAGCAATCAGGGTTCCCTGCCCTGTGGGAAGTCCAAGGACCATCCACCTCCATCCAGGTCTTGTAAGGTGAGCATCCACGAAACTGCCTAGGCTCCCACGAAACCAATAGGTTCAGTAGGATCAAAAACCCATTGCCATTGTTCTTGGGGTCTCAGTAGTCCTCATTGTCCGCTATGTTCAGCTAGACCTGTTTTAACCCAGGCTTTTTCAGACCCAGGCCAGCTGGCCTTGGTGAGTTCCCGATAGAACATCCCCATTGTCTCAGTGTATGGGTGCACCCCTCGCGGTCCTGAGTTCCTTGCTTGTACTCTCTGTCCTTCTGCTCGACATTTTCTTTGCCTTTAATTCTTATTAAGGCTTACTATCCTTACCACAGGGCATTTATTTGGTTTGTATGATGTCGGTTCAGTGAACAAAAAGAATAAGTAAATATATCATTTAGAAATGACAGAAACAATACTTATTTTAAAAAAGAACAAATTCATATAAGCTTTCCTTTTTAAGTGTACAAAGCTCAGAGAGTGTGAATAAAATGACAGGGGACACTTTGAAGAGAAAAGGCAAAACTCAGGTCCGCTGCAACTCTGCCTCTTTGTTTTGTTTTGTTTTGTTGTCTTGCTTTTTATGATGGTGCATTCAGTATCTTTTTCTCCTGTTGGTTGTCTTGACAAATTAATTTCATGTTTTACCTAAGCCTCCTCGAAGCTTCCCAAATGCATATGTGTTTCATCACTCCAGAGTGTGCCTGCCTAAGAAAATATTCAAAACAAGCATAGTCAATGCCTTCTCACTTGCTATGAAGAAACCATGAATGATGTGGCTAGAAAGTCGTGTCTCAGCACAGCTGTGCTAACAGATTGCTGATCGCAGTGACCTTTCTCATCATAGCAGTTCAAAGCCTTCTTTCCAACTTTGCTTTTAATTTAATTATCATTTGAAGGGAAGAAAATCCTTTTATGCATCACTGAGAAAAAGACTATATCTTGAGCCTGAAATGACACTACAATGAGTTTGCCTATTGCAGTACATGAGAACTGTGTAATAAAAGCCACACTTTGTTCCAGAAGAGAGAAGCATTTAGTTTAAGAATAATTAGGTTGTTCTTCAAATAACGCAGAAGTGGGTAGAATGAAATAGGAAAGCAAAGGTTCCCTGTGAATTTGAGATATATATGGGGGAGCAAAATTCTTAGAGATGATGGAAGTACTGTTTTTATTTCAGTGTGAATCCTTTTAGTTTGCTTTCCCATGTGAAGCAGAACAGAAGATATCTTATGAGCTTTATTTTAATACTATTGAAAGAGCAGGTGTCAGGCATGAATACCACAGCTAAGGTAAAGCGATCTGTGAGCAAGAGATGAATAGAGTGATGTACCCAAACTAGAATTTACCCTATTGATTTTGATCAGAGCGCTCGAGTTCACAGACATTCTGCCTGTGCTCTACTACTGTCTTTCCCATTACTTGGTTGATTACTGAGGCTCTGTACATGTCTATAGCCAAGAGCATAGATCACTGGTTTATATTTATGTGATTTAACCTTGGAGTCAGTTACTGCTTTCAGTCTGTCAAGAGGTAGAAGAAAGGGGAGAAGGAGGATTGAGGAGAATGTGAGGGGATAGGATAGTTGAGATGGAGGAAGAACAGATAAGAGAGCAAGGAAAGAGATATCTTGATTGAGGGAGCCATTATGGAGTTATCAAGAAACCTGGCCCTAGAAAAATGCCCAAGAATCCATAGGGGTGACCCCAGCTAAGACCCTAAGCAATAGAGGAGAGGGTGTTTGAACTGGCCTTGCCCTATAGTCAGACTGATGATTATCTTAAATATCACCATAGAATCTTCATTCAGCAACAGATGGGAACAGAGGCAATGACTCACATCAGAGCACTAGATTGAGCTCCCAAGGTCCATTTGAAGAGTGGAAGGAGTGAGAGTATGAACAAGGAATTAAAGACCGTGAGGGGTCATCCAATGAGACAGTTTGTTTGAGCTAGTGGGAGCTCACCAACTCCAACTGGACTGGGAGTGAACAAGCATGGGAACAACCAAGCTCCTCTGAAGGGGGGTTGACAGCTGTGGCAGACTGAGGGGCCTCTGATGACAGTGGGATGATGTGTCTCTACTGCATGTACCAACTTCATGGGATCCTATTTTCTTTGGATGTAAATCTTGCTCAACCTAGATATAGCAGGGAGGGCCTTGGACTTTCCACAGGGTGGTATGCATGACACTCCCTTAGGGTTGGAGGGGTGGGGGGAGAGTCTGTGGAGAAAAATGGAGGGGACCAGGAGGAGGGAAGGGAGTAGGAATTTTGATTGGTATTTTTTAAAGTAACAATAAAAAAGAAAGAAGGGGAGAAAAAGAGTTGAGTCTATTTTCTGTTCTTTCTTTTTAAAATGTTTTAATCTTATTTTTTTAACAATTTTTTTTCATTTCACACACCAATCCCAGTTCCCTCTCCCCTCCCTCCTCTTGCTCCCCACACCCCAATCTCCATCTATTTCTCAGAGAGGGTGTGGCCTCCCATGGGAGTCAACAATGTTTGACTAGAGACAGGACCAAGACTCTCTTCCCTATGTGTATCTTCTAGGGTCCTTCTTATTTCCTGGATTCTCTGGGGTCTTAGACTGTCAGCTGGTTATCCTTTGCTTTATGTCTAATATCTACTTATGAGTGAGTACATACCATATTTGCTTTCTGGCTTGAATTATCTCCTTTGGGATTTTTTTTTCCCATTCTGTCCATTTGTCTGTGAATTTCAGGATGTCATTGTTTTTTATCTTTGAGTAGTACTCCATTGTATATTTGTGTGTGAATATGTGCATACGTTTTCATCCATTTCCAATATAAAATGCAACTTTTTCTCTAATAACATTAAACCTTAAAATATGTAAATATAATTAAGTCTCTGCTACCTCAGATGGATAGGTATAGTGGATAAAATGCAGGTTAATATCATCACAATGTAAAAGTCTTTTTTAACAATACTTCACACTGCATAATGCTAATGTTGCTAACACAAGAATGCAAGCCAATGAATGTAGAAAGTGCAGCTATTCACATCTGACATACTTAAGTATATGTATGTTGAATTTCCTGGAAAAATTACAGTGTATAATTGATTTAAATTAAAAATAAACATGTTTTTGCTAAATTAATTACACGGTGCATCTACATTTAGAAAATGTGCATTGAAATAAGGTTGTAAACATGGCTATTAAAATTTCATTGTGAAAATTTAGCCTTCCTGAATCCTTGTTATTTCTTATATCAAACTGCATTAAAGAATTGATTTATTTTTTTGTTTCTTTGCCAGATACATTTGTTACAATTGCCTTGGACAGTCACATATGAAAATCTAATTTTGCATAAAGACTGTGTGGTGATGAAATTCTGCAACTTTGCACTGGGAAATACAAAAACAAAAAAGTTCAAAAGCAAGTCTCTGTAGTGGCATTTCAATTGTATTTTAATAAACAAAGGCTGACTGAAGAACTGAGAGTAAAATAGTCCACCTGGTCAGCCTTACAGATTATAATAGTATTGCACCCTTAATCCCAGGATCTACACAGAAATTGAGAATCCTGGAAGCAGGATGGCCGTTTCAGACTGAGGTTGAGGTAAGAGGCAGTGGCTGGCTGTTTTGCTTTTCAGATCTTCAAGTTGAACTTCAATTTCTGACCCCGAGTTTTTATTAATCATGCTTCAAGTCTCTATGTAGATATAGAACACATAGAGCATGTACCATAGTCTCAGAAGGTGGTCAGAATGCTTGAGGGTCTGCATCCTTCCATGAGACATCCCTTCTATTCATCTCTCTCTCCCCTAGAACACAAGCGGTTGCGCCATCAAAATGATAACATTCCAGGATGAATTGTAGCAACTTCCTCTTTTCATTTTCTGAAAGGCAATTGTCCAGTTAATGCAGTGGTAGTTTTAAATATAATCTGAGAGTAAAAGTCTCACAATTCCTCCAGTTTACAATTCAGATAAAAACATAAGACCAAAATACCAAACACCTGCAGTATAAATGGGATTTTCTGTAATCTAGTGTGAACATGACTGCACAAAAAAGCATAACTGGCCATTTTTTTTTAAATATAGTATTTTTTCCAAAACATATGAGAAACCATTAAATAATATTTTATTTGTATTACAGAGTATGCGGACAGGTTAGCATGAATAAATTACAGTGCTTTTGAAATCAACATGCAAAATGAAGTTTCCAAATATTGGTTTATGAAAGAGATGATTACATATATTTGAAGTTATGACAACACAGATAGATTTTTAAAAAATCTTATTTGACATTTTCTCTGTTTTATAATAGTTAGATAAGATTTGGCAATTAGACAAAGTACAACTATTATACATAATATATACATAATAATTTATCATACTTTTAGTTTCAGGTCCCATTTCTCTAAAACTTTTGAAAAATAGTGAATTAAAATTGTGAGTAAAGAAACTGTAAGTTTTCAATGTGAGTCCTCTTAAGAGCATTGCCTTTGTCCCCAAATACTAGGAGTTAAAGCAACTCTCTGTTGGTTTAGATACCTAAGAACACAGATGATGGATGGCTTTGCCAACACACAGAGCACACGTGCACTGCCCTTTTATTTATGATGTGTGACATTAGTTAAGGTACTCTACACCAATTCAATTCAATAAGAGTACTCGCTCTCAAACCATAGAGGGATGAAATATTTTAAATAAGAGATATTTGAGTCTGTGTCATGCATCCCATAAATCCCTTTTTGTGATAAATACTGTGAGTTCCTTTAGCACTTTCTTCAAGAACATGACGATACAGTTCTTTCAATATAATAAAAAAGTGTTATGATTAAATTACTACCTATTACTATCCCTCTTTAATTGTGGTGTCAAAACCCTTGTCACAGCCAAGGTGTGAAAAGTCAGGTAGAGTGATCCTATCACCTCACCTTTTGCTGTTAAGAAACACCCACATTCTCTCCCTGTAAATTCTTTACACAGGCTTGATGTGCTGGGTACTCAAGTTTCCTGAAACAGCTTACTCCACATTCCGGTTGATATTCTAAAGCATATACATTTCCAAACTTCACTTACACCTTGAATATAGTATTACAGAAACTCTGATTGGGGAGTGCTGCAGATTTTGTGGCAGGGACGGTGGAGTCTTAGAATTCTAACTTTGACACCCCTTACTTGTGCAGGCTAAGGATGTTTGCGAAAGCAGTAGTCTTCTCTCCCTGTCTTAGTTTCTTCTTTCTTTGATACTTGACCATTCAGACCTACCTAGAGACAGCTCAATGAGAAAGTTACAAAATAATCTCATACCCCCAAAATTCATGAAATAAATAAGAGAGCAAAATTTAACAGTTTTCGAAGGACTGAACACAAAGAGCCAAAAATGCATAAAACCATTTGAATATACTTATATATCAGAGAAATGCAAATAAAAATCTAGGTTTGGATTCAGTCTCAACTTATTCAGAATGGCCATGAAGAAAATAGATGACATCAGAAGCTGAAGAATGTGCTAAAACCTAGAAAGGAGTCCCATTCACTGCTAGAAGTGGTGCAAAATGGTACAGCCTCTGTGGCAGCCAATGTAGATTCTTCTCAAAAATCTAAAAGAACGACTTCCATGTGAGCTAGATGTAATACTCATGTGTCTGTACAAAGGAATCCGAGTCCTATACCACCAAGATGCCCAGTCATCCGTTTTTATTGCTGCACTATTCGCTAATCCTCAATAAGGAATAAGCTTACATGTCCATTAGCAGACAAAAAAAAAGGAAAGTAGTAAGTATGTGTTTTATGAGGTCATGAAGAAAAGCAAGCATTTGTCATTTGCAGGAAAGTGAATGGAATTGAGCCTCATCGTATTAAGCAAAATCAGTAAGATGAAAAAAGAAAACACTGATTATCTAATCTTCTATATTTATCCAAGGTTAGGACTCATATAACATGCGTCTCTACAGAAGCATACATATGTGTGCCTGTTTATGTGTACAAACACATGCTTAGATGTGAATGTGCACATTCACTTGTGTATGTGTGCATGTGTATGTGGGCTTATCTGGATACATGTGTGAGTGCATGTGTGCCTGTGTGTGCACATTCATGTGGATGGATGTGTATGCATTGTATGCATATGTATGTTTATGTGTGTGTACGTATTCATCATAGAAAACAGATGTCATTCCAGTTGACAAATGGAACAGGACTAACAAGGTGTGGATGGAGAGGACATGAGAGCAGATGAGGGTAAAATATTCAGAGTCTTGATATGCTGATTATCTTCCTGGAATCACAGGTTTGTTCACAAATCACAAACTAATGGTTTTAAAGAACTTTGCCATGTCTTTCATTTGCACAGGGTTCTCTTATGCTAACAGCATGTATCTTTGGGGTGCTAATCAGCTCTCAGGCTTTGCCCAGACCCAATGAGTTAATAATCTAACCCCAGTTCCTCTTATATATTAGAAAGGTTATTTCTGACTACCATTTATGATCAATCTGATCTGATTTAATTAATTCATACTAGAGTGTGAATAATTCATATCAGCATATGAATGAATAATGAATTTGTCTTTTTCCAAATTCTCTGTTTGTAATGAGATAGCACATTAATAGTGAGTGTTCAGAGAGTGTTTGAATAGCTCATCTTGTCATTGTGCCTTTAAGGATCACACACAGATGACAGGCCACCACTTCACTTATGTATAATTATAGCACAAACAATGAGGACACTGATGATGATAATTAGTATTTCTCTGGCACTTTACATCTCACAAAGTGCATTTGTCATCATTCCATTTGATTCTTTAAAAGATATTATGAGGTATATGTCACTATCATTAGTTCCTGCTTGCAAGTATGTTTATTTGAAAATGAGTAGGTGTCAATTTATAATTGCAGCATGGCGCCTCTTTAATGCAGCACAAGGCAAGGGAAAGTTCACAGCCAAGTTGAAATTATCTTTGTCCATCCGGATTTTCGGTTTAAGTTATTTGGCCATTAGATATGTGACAGGATGATTATTTTTAATTCAGGTGTTAGTTAGGTGGTGGTGGCACATGCCTTTAATCCCAGCACTTGGAAGGCAGAAGCAGGCAGACATCCAAGTTCAAGGTCAGCCTGGTCTATAGAGTGAGTCCAGGATAGCCAGGGCTGTTACACAGATAAATTCTGTCTCAAAAAATCAAAACAAGGAGGAGAAAACATGATGCTGCCCAGTACCATTAGGACTGCTCAGGAGAAGGAGAATCACATCCCTGTCCAGGACATCCTGCTCTGGGCAGTGATGAGAAAACACCTGGCTACGAAGAGCAGGCTGAGGTGGGTGGCCCCTGGAAATACCTGGGACTGAACCGCTGAGAAGGCCCATGTCTGTGTCAGTGGCCCTGTTGCAGCTGTCTTCTGTTAGTGTCTTCTGTTAGTTAACAGGCAGCAGGTTGTTTATCTCTGGCAGGAGCCAATGTCAGAACTCCTACATGATGCAGAGTTAGCATTGGTTCCCTTCCTGAAAGTCCCCAAATGTTATAATTTCTGCATGACCCAGAGTTAGCACTGGTGCCCTGCCCTGAAGTTCCCAGAGCTGAAATGTTTTGTCACATGAATGTTGTACCTTTCTGTTTCTGTGTAGGAAAAGTATCCTGATACTTTTGTACAGATATCTCTGTTTCTTTCTTTCTTTCTTTATTTATTAAAGATTTCTGTCTCTTCCCCACCGCCGCCTCCCCTTTCCCTCCCCCTCCCCCAATCAAGTCCCCCTCCCTCATCAGCCCAAAGAGCAATCAGGGTCCCCTGCCCTATGGGAAGTCCAAGGACCACCCACCTCCATCCAGGTCTAGTAAGGTGAGCATCCAAACAGCCTAGGCTCCCACAAAACCAATAGGTGCAGTAGGATCAAAAACCCATTGCCATTGTTCTTGCGGTCTCAGTAGTCCTCATTGTCTGCTATGTTCAGCGAGACCGGTTTTAACCCAGGCTTTTTCAGACCCTGGCCAGCTGGCCTTGGTGAGTTCCCGATAGGACATCCCCATTGTCTCAGTGTATGGGTGCACCCCTCGCGGTCCTGAGTTCCTTGCTCGTGCTCTCTCTCCTTCTGTTCCTGATTTGGACCTTGAGATTTCAGTCTGGTGCTCCAATGTGGGTCTCTGTCTCTGTCTCCTTTCATGGCCTGATGAAGGTTAATATTCAGGAGGATGCCTAAATGTTTTTCTTTTGGATATCTCTGTTTCTTAAACCTCTGTTCTTCTAAAGGGAGTCACTTCTCCCAAGATAGGGCATTTCATATATAAGTGGTTGTACTAATATTTTCAAATACTTCTTTTCATAGAGATATGATGTAGTTTTGCAAAGTTCTTGTTTACAGTGAAATTTAATATGATATGCAATTGCACATGTGTGGGGGTTGTAGGTGGATGCGGGTGAGTATGCACACATGGATGTGTTTATATACATATTAATGTGAAAAACCATTCTCTATTGTCCTCCTCTTTACACATTGAGGTAGCATCACACATCCTATGTTGAAACCTTGAAATTTTCTCACTCTGTTTTGTTGGTCCAAGTTGCTTTCTTTTCCAAACTACAGATTTTTTTATGCTATCACTTCACCCCTATTTTATATCCCAGAGTGAGATATGATGTCTTCTGCTCTATAGACCATTTAGATTTACATTATTACCATTTTTTGCACTTCAGAATATCTTTTGGAAATCATTTTTTTTCATGGAAGATATTTGTAAAAATGTGTACTTGTGCAGTGGGTTGACAATCTTTGCTCTTCTTTTTTTTATAATAAGTTCAAAATATTCTTATTCTCAAAAGATAGCCTTAATGGTAACACAAATAGACTCTGAAAATTATTGTCTCTTAGATCTTTGGAAATGACACATTATTGTTTCCTGATTTTCTTCACCTCTAATGGGAAGACTAGGGTCATGCTGACTTTCAGAATCTTGAGTCAATATAATGTTCTGTTGAATGAACTTGTATATTAAGTTGCCATATCTCATTTTGTGCTGCTTAGCACATGCACATAGATATTTTTGTGCTACTTCTACATTCAAATTTCTTATAAATAATATATGGAGTTTATTTGTAGAGATTGATGTATTCAGTATAATGAAACTGTTGGTAAGGTTCTTGCATTTATATGGAAATAAAAGATCAGGACACAAAGATTGCAATTCCACCAGGCATTTTAGAAAACAAATCCTCAATGCAGCACAATTCTTCAGTGTTGAAATTCTGGGCAGGGATAAAGTGTAAGCAGAAATATAGAGAAGTAAAATGTCCTTTCAGCACAGACACCTGAGGATGTTTCCCATGTCTGAAAATTATAGGGAGAGTTAGACATAACAAGAGACTTAGAGAGCTGCCCCAATAATCAGGAAATCCTTCTAGAGAAGGCTCAGCCCTCTGAGGAAGTTTTTATGCTTCGAGATATTTGAAAATTTTACTAAAACTAAATGAATCTGATTAATTTAATTTGAAGAATTATTTTATTATCTGATAACTATTTGGAGAGACTACAGGCATGAGTGGGAGAGATTTACCTAGTTAGTGTTTAGTGTCTGTGTCTTACAGAAGAAATGGACAGACACTAAGGGCATCACTGAATAAATGGGACCTCCTGAGACTGAGAAGCTTCTGTAAAGCAAAGGACACTGTCGCTAAGACAGAAAGGCAACCCACTGACTGGGAGAAGATCTTCACCAACCCCGCAACTGACAAAGGTCTGATCTCCAAAATATATAAAGAACTCAAGAAACTAGACTGTAAAAGGCTAATCAACCCAATTATAAAATGGGGCACTGAGCTGAACAGAGATCTCTCAACAGAAGAAGTTCAAATGGCCAAAAGACACCTAAGGTCATGCTCAACTTCCTTAGCGATCAGGGAAATGCAAATCAAGACAACTTTAAGATACCATCTTACACCTGTCAGAATGGCTAAAATCAAAAACACCAATGATAGCCTTTGCTGGAGAGGTTGTGGAGAAAGGGGTACACTCATCCATTGCTGGTGGGAATGCAAACTTGTGCAACCACTCTGGAAAGCAGTGTGGAGGTTTCTCAGGAAATTCGGGATCAACCTACCCATGGACCCAGCAATACCACTCTTGGGAATATACCCAAGAGAGGCCTTATCATACAACAAAAGTATATGCTCTACTATGTTCATAGCAGCATTGTTTGTAATAGCCAGAACCTGTCAACAACCTAGATGCCCTTCAATGGAAGAATGGATGAAGAAAGTATGGGATATATACATATTAGAGTACTACTCAGCAGTAAAAAACAAGGACTTTGTGAATTTTGCATGCAAATGGATGGAAATAGAAAACACTATCCTGAGTGAGGCAAGCCAGACCCAAAAAGAAGAACATGGGATGTACTCACTCATATTTGGTTTCTAGCCATAAACAAAGGACATTGAGCCTATAATTAGTGATCCTAGGGAAGCTAAATAAGGAGAACGAAAGAAAAACATATAGGCATCCTCCTGAATATTAGCCTTCATCGGGCGATGAAAGGAGACAGAGACAGAGGCCCACACTGGAGCACCGGACAGAAATCTCAAGGTCCAAATCAGGAGCAGAAGGAGAGAGAGCATGATCTAGGAACTCAGGACCGCGAGGGGTGCACCCACACTCTGAGACAGTGGGGATGTTCTATCGGGAACTCACCAAGGCCAGCTGGCCTGGGTCGGAAAAAGCCTGGAATAAAACCAGACTCGCTGAACATAGCGGACAATGAGGACTACTGAGACCCCAAGAACAATGGCAATGGGTTTTTGATCCTACTGCACGTATTGGCTTTGTGGGAGCCTAGGCAGTTTGGATGCTCACCTTACTAGACCTGGATGGAGGTGGGTGGTCCTTGGACTTCCCACAGGGCAGGGAACCCTGATTGCTCTTTGGGCTGATGAGGGAGAGGGACTTGACCGGGGGAGGGGGAGGGAAATGGGAGGCGGTGGCGGGGAGGAAACAGAAATCTAAAATAAATAATTAATAAATTAAAAAAAAAAGGAATGGAATGAAATAGTTGAAGACATGATGCATCATAAGTTTTGATTTGGGTGTAAATATTAGTTTGAATTCCAGTTTTATTGTATTTTGAATAAAAGTGAAAAGGTTATTTAACTTTCTAATCATTTTTCCATGCAATGTTAAGTCTATTGGCATGCTTGCCCTCAGTACATATTCACTAATTGAGTTTCATATGCACCTAGCATTTCTCAGAGTTTTTATTAGTCAATGTTATCCTGAAAGACAAGACAGAACCTTTAATTGAGAGGGTGCATACCTATAATGCATGGGAGGACAGGGATGTTAATTTGTCTGTAACTGTCCTTTAATTTCATTTCTATATCTCTCTGATCTAGAGAGATTAAGTGGATAGAATGATACGTAGCTATAACTATTCACTGAGAATGAAAGGTTTACTTGAAGAGTTCACAGAGACAGAATAAGTCTTGGTAATGCTTCCTGTTTCACTTGGTTTCTTTGATGACAGTCCTTTCCACCCTTCAAGCTTCAATTTAATTGTATCCTCTTTTCCCACAACCATCTCTTCCAGTATCCAATTGAATTATTTAGTTCATTTTTTTCTTCTTACCTGTTTCTCGCTGTTTGATGTAAACTCCACAAAGGCAGGGAACTCTTATTCTTGATTTTGCACCCAGTACCCAGCATGCTGCCAGGAACAGAGAAGGGTGTCATTAAATATTTATAAATGGGTAAGTGAAAAGAATAAATTATTAAGAGAAATGAAAACATTATATAGTATCTGAGGAACGAGTGCATCACTGAAAATTGAAGTTGAACTTGGCAAGATTTCATGGCATCATTGCTAATTTTAGTGGAACCCAAAGGAGTTCTGACTTTGGAGCCTTCCTGTTCAGTTGAGTTCTCGTAAGTGTAATTAAAGATCAATGAACCAAGTTCTTAAAAGGAAACCACCTTAATTGCCACAATTGCATGATTGAGATGAATAATGAACGTGCTAATGACAGTATAATGTTAAATATTCAAAGCAGTTATCAAAAGTCAATTAGAAGATAATTGTATGGCACCGAGCTGCAGCAATAGAAAGAATCCTCCCTTTGGGGAAAGGCTGATAACAGGAGAAAGGAACCCTACTTTTATTTCCCCAGAGTTTTAATTTAATCACATAAAATGTAGAAAAACTTTAATTAGGTTGTTACAGTTTGCTCAGGTCACTGTAACAAAAATGCTGTGGATGAGTTCAATTATAAACACATTTATTTATTTTAATGCTAGGTGCTGGGAAATCCATGTTAAGGCACCCAGAGGTGTGCTGTCTAGCCACGGCTACTTTCATGGCTCTTAGGAAGCATCTTCCAACTGAGTGTGCATGGTGGGATAAGGAGTTATCTGGATCTTCTGGTCATCATCCTTTCCATGAGGGTAGAGACTTTATGACCAAGTCAGCTTCTGAATTCTACTAAGGGACTGGTTTCTAGTTTGTGAACTTTGGGGTCACACATTATGACTGATTTGAGGAACACATACTTCATTATCAAATGGATGATTTCCTTCCAGATTTCCCTTTTCATTAACCACCCATTGTTTCTGTATTTTAAATTTTAACCATTTTGAAAAATTCAAGAAAAGCTTCTTCAACTGATGTGGTTTATGGAATGACTATATTTTTAATGACTAAAAATTCTACATGGCAATTACTCTGATGTTTAACATTTTTATGATTTTGCCTTGTCAGCCCTCAAACAGAATATATAACATTCATTGTTTTACCAGTACAATGGAATAATTTTCTGTGATGATGATGACTGTGGATAAAATCCAGAATGCATGAATGTGAATTCACTCATTTTGTCTCCAGACAGAATAATAGTTAAAACTGGCTGTTTTGTATTTGGGAGCCTTGAAAACTTTGATATTGCTTAAAGTTAAACATTTGCCACAGAAAAGAAAATGAGGTAATAGAATCTCATTCATTTAACATTTAGTGAAGTACCTTCATGATAGTTGCTTTTGTCTCCCCTGAGTGTCAGTTAACCAAAGCAAACTGACAAACAGATAATTCACACTATGGTTGGGTTGTGAATCTGCAGAGTTCTATTTTCTGTCGTGTTGTGAAACACATTCTTTCCAGCCCTCCTTCCTCTTACTTTTTTTATGTTACCTCAAAGAGCACCTGGGAGCCATCTTTTCCACCTTTTACAATTGTGAGTTTTCAACTACTTAAAATGTTAAAGAGCTTACTTTGTCTAGTCTATTGAAGTATGTGAGACTGGAACAGAAAGAGTTATTAAGATTCAAAGGTAGATGGAGTAAACTCAAATTGCACAGAATAACATCAGCATCCTGCTTTATCATTCCCAAAATGTGTCTTTTGTGAGAAGAAAAAATCAGCACATGTTTCTTTGGAAAGGTGTTTGCACAAACATAGACAAATACATAATACCAACTAGTTGAGCAGCAAGCTCATCAGGAAGTTATCTTCTTTGGGGAAAATTAGTCACCAATGGGCACAAACAAATATCCAAGCCTGTGGTTAATGGTCATTAGTTAAAAAGTTTGTGAACATAGCTCTCTTTTTTAGGTGGAGAGATGCTTTTAATATGTGGGTAAAAAACAAACCTTAAAATTTTAAAGGTAAATATAAGATATAATGTATTAAAAAAGTCAATTCAGTATTATGCTAGATCAATTATCAACATGTAAGTTAATTAATATAACATATCAAAAACAAAGTAAAAACAGAAGCAAAAAAAATAGTCCCAAAATATTTGAGACAACATTGGCTGATTTATAACTAGAAATAGGGAGTGCTACAGTATTAGATTATTTATAGTGCTACACTTTCACAGAGCATTGTGGCAGAAATCAATTGGGCAAGAAAAGACTTGAATGGCATTGTAAACCAATAAGCTTAACAGATTCAGAACTACCATCATTTCATACTAAAGATCAGAAAAATATTAATTCACTTAATACTACATGTGCATAACACTATATCTAATAAAACATCAATGTATATATCATACTAGAAGAGTCTCTGTGTCATTACCTACAAAGTATAGCCATCTATTTTTAAAGAAACAAAATCAGTTAGACTATATTTTCCAATAAACAATGTGATAAAACAATAAATGCTTCAGTCTGTAATACCCTTTCCCTTAACAATTTTAAGAATTTAAAGCAATTATCTCTTTGGAGAAAATGGGACCTTGCTAATTTTTAAATGTAATGTTCAGAAATTTCAGGGAACACTTTTGCAATGTTCACAGTGAAAACACTGAAAAGCACATTTTTAAAAAATATTTTTTATTAAAAAGTTTCCTTTTTACACAAGGCAATTTGATAATTTTTCTTTCTCCTCTGCCTCCAATATCTCTCAGATAAACCCTATCTTCCTACCCATTTAATTTCATGTTCTCTATCTATCTTTCTGTCTCTAAGAAGAAGAGAAAGAAGCAGGAGGAAGAAGAGAAAATAATCTTTATTATAATAATAAAAATATTAAAAGATAGAAAGTGAAAAGGCTAAGTATCATATAAAAACATACCTATTAGAATTACACCTGAGTTGCCTATGGAGACTTGAAAAACAAATAGGGCCTGGATAGATATGCTGCAGACTCTAAGAGACCATAGATGCTAGCCAAGACTACTATACTGAGCAAAACATTCAGTCACCAAGATACACCATGATAATGTCAATTGAAACAGTGTCTATCTATCTATAGAAGATACTAAAAACTCCAACACAAGGAGATTAATTATACCCATAAAAGCACATAAAATGACTTTTCTCATATTAGCATAATAAAAATAAGCAAAACTTGGGCACACACAAATAGAACCCCTCACACACATATATACTACCACCCAAACCAATAATGAAATAGCAAGAATTAGATGGAGACAGCTCTCAGACACAGTCTCATTTTGAGATTCCTAGAGGCAGGATAGCCATTCCAAACTGAAATATAGGTACGAGCCAGTGTCTGGTTGTTTTGCTTTTCTGAACATTAGGTTGAGCCCTAATATCAGTTTCTGGGTTTTTATTAATCTTGCTCTGCTTGCTGGTGGTGAGCAGAGTCATGGCTCCCTAAGAGAGGATTCCTGACTCAGCATTAGTGGGAAAAACCACTCTTTTAAGAGTCACTGCCACCAAACATTTAAATGATATTTATGAGCAGCCTCGGGCATGCTTCTTAGTAGTGGCATGGACCTAGAAATTTCACAGAGTTGTGGCAGTAAACATGGCTCCTTCCACTACCTCTGCAATGAAGCTAGATGCTCAAAAAGCTAAGGAATGGGGGTGGAGTCAGCAACTAAAGCCACAGTTTTAATCCTAGCCATAATGCTTAGCAGATTAAAGACTCATGTGCTCAAAAAAGAATAGAGATATACAGTAAAGACAGATGAAATAAAAAAAAATCTTCTAAAAGGTTTACAGTGCTTTTAAAAATATAGGTAGGTTTGGGAAAGAAAAGAAAAAGGAAAAAAAATAGAGAGTTGTGTATAGTGGCACATACTATTAATCCCAGCACTTGTGAGACAGAGGCAGGAAAAGCTCCCTGAATTTGAGGTCTGCCTAGTGTACAGAGTGAGATCCTGGACAGCCAAAGACACACAGAGAAACCCTCAAAATAACAAAATCAAAAGTAAAAATAAAATAAATCAAGAAAAAAAAAAGACACGCAAAGATAGAAAATACACAGAGAATCTGGATACTGTATGTTACTGTGTTTTCTTTGAGTTGTTTGACTATTGAGGAAGGAGCAACAGCTGCTAAAGAACATTTGATTGTAAATGTTGCCATATTAATCCAATCTATATATTTTGAAAATGCCTTAACTTCAAATTCAAGTCAAGAGATATGTTACTTTGGAGAACAGGTTTTGCTTTTGTTTCCACAGGAAATGAAAGGCTGTGGACTCATTCTGGGTTAAGAAAAATAAGGTGTGATTGAGGAAGATCTCCTGAGATGATATAGCCTCATAGAATATGACAGTCAGGATTTGACCGTAATCCTAAATTTTCTTTGTATCCCCACAAAATTCACAGGATTCCCAGTCTGCAGGAAACAGCCTAGAAAACTAGGCCCACATTTCCCAAAAAAAAAATGATTAAGGATATTTGTCTTTGTTTATTGTGTTGTTTCCAAGATGTTATGGACAATGTTCAGGAAAAAAAAAGCCTAAACAAAAGGAGATTAGATTCAGGGTCTTGATTTGAACAAAAAAAAAAAAAGAAAGAAAAAAGAAAAACTGCCATGGGATAATGCTTTCGTACACTGTAAAGTTTTGTCACTTGTATTAGTTTAATAAAACGCTGATTTGCCAGTAGCCAGGAAGGAAGTATAGGTGGGTTGAACAGATTAAGAGAATTCTGGGAAGAAGAAAGACTAAGAGTTGTGCACCACCCAGACACAGAGGAAGCAAAATGAGAATGACTTACTGAGAAAAGGTACCAAGTCACATGACTAAATATAGATGAGAATTATAGTTTAATTTAACTTATAAGAGGTAGATAATAATAATAATAAACTTGAGAAAGAGGCCAAACAGTTTATAACTAATATAAGCCTCTGTGTGTTTCTGTGGGACTAAACAGCTGCTGGATTGGGTGGTACAGAAACTTCGGTCTACAATGGTCAATGATATCTCTTAACACATATGGTCTTAATTTCCTAATAAAAATATACAGAGCAGTGAACCCCCAGATTCTGAATTTCTTGTAAACAACTTGTTTTCCTCTGCTCTGAGACATCCTGCAGCTGCTCTGGACATGAGACTCTCAGGAGT
>NW_026068066.1:914022-917674 GCF_014885135.2 Alexandromys fortis | reverse complement strand
CAGCAAGTTAAAGTCAGACAATAGAAACAACAGAGAGCCTACAAGTTCATGGAAACTTAGTACATCTCTAGTGAATGACTGCTTAGTCAAGACTGAAATACAGAAATTAAAGTCTTCCTAGAATTCAAAGGAAATGGTTGCACATCATACCTAAACTTATGGAACACAGTGAAAGTGGTTTTACAATTATCACACGTTACTCACTCATGGGTGGTTTTTAAACATAAAGCAAAGAAATCCAACCTACAAACCACAATCCCAGAGAACTTAGACAACAATGAGAACCCTAAGATAGACATACATAGATCTAATCTACATGGGAAGTAGAAAAAGACACAATCTCCTTAGTAAATTGGGAGCATGGGGACCTTGGGGGAGGGCTGAAGTGGGGAGGGGAGGGATAGGGAGGGTAGCAGAGGAAAAATGTAGAGCTCAATAAAAATCAATAAAAAAGAAAGTTGTGTTAACAGAAAAGTTCATAGCACTAGTGCCATCATAAAACAAATGGAGAGTTCTCTTACTTGCAACTTAAAAGGACACCTGATAGCTCTAGAACAAAAAGAAGCAACAGCACTAAAGAGGAGTAGACTGCAGAAAGCTGAGGGCTGAAATCAGTAAAATGGAAAGAATAATACGAAAAGAGTATCCACGATGACCATGTAGGCTTCGTCTCAGAGATCCAGGAACAGTTCTACATATGAAAATCAGTAATATGATCCCTATATTAACAAACTGAAAGAAAGACCACACGATCATCTCATTAGATGCTGAAAAAGCCTTTGGCAAAATCCAGCACCACTTTGTGATAAAAGTCTTGGAGAAATCAAGGATACAAGGGACATACATAAACACAAGAAAGACAATTTATACAATGCCTATAGCCAACATCAAATTAAGTGGAGAGACACTTAAAGCAGTCCCACTAAAATCTATAACAAGACAAGATTGCCCACTCTCTCCATCCCTATTCAATATAGTACTTGAAGTTCTAGCTTGCGAAATAAAAAAAAAAAAACTGGAGGAAATCAAGTGTATAGAAATGGAAATGAAAAATTCCAAGTAACTTTATTTGCAGATGGTATGATAAACAAAAATTTTACCAGGAAACTCCTAAGGCTGATAAACAACTTTAGCACTTTCGCTGGATACATGGTTAACTGAAAAATATCATCAGCCTTCTGATATAGAGGTGTATATCACAAATGGACTGAGAAAGAAAACAGGGAAACAACACCCTTCACAATAGCCACAAACAATATAAAATATTTTGAAGTAACTCTAAACATGTGAGTGAAAGATTTGAATAAAAAGTACTTCATTTTTTTATTTTTAATGAAAGAATTTAGAGAAGTTATCAGAAAATGGAAAGATCTTCCATGATCCTTGATTGGCAGAATTATCATAGTAAAGTGGTCATCCTACCAAAAGCAATCTACAGATTCAATGAAATCCCCATAAAAAATCCCAACACAATTATTTAGAGAACTTGAAAATATAATACTCAATTTCATATAAAAGAAACAAAAGTCCCATATTGTTAAACCAATTCTGAACAGTATATTAACTTCCAGAGGAATCACCATCTCTGATTTCAGGCTACTCTACAGAGCTACTAGTAATAAAAATCACCCGGTATAGACAATAAAAACAGACATATAGATCAATGGAAAGGAACTGAACATCCAAATATAAATCCAGACTCCAATGTACACTTGATTTTTGATAAATAAGCCAAAAATTCACAAGGAAAAAAGAAAACATCTTCAACAAATGGTGCTGGTCTAGCTGGATGTCTGCATGTAGAAGAATGCAAATTGATTCATATTTATCACCTTGCACAAAAGAAATATATATATATATTCAAAGAACTAAACATCAACAAACCAAACAATACAATAAAAGCTGGGATACAGGCCTAGAAGGAGAATTATCAACAGAGGAATCTCAAATGTCTGAGAAACACTTAACGGAATGTTCAACATTCTTACCAATCAGGGAAATACAAATCAAAGCTATTTGTGATTCCATCTTATATCTGTCAGAATGCCTAACATTAACCACACAAAACTGAAAGCTCATGCTGGAGAGGATGTGGAACCAGTGGAGTCCTCCTCCATTCAGGTAGGTGTGCAAACTCATATACTCACTATGTAAATCAATGTGATGGTACCTCAGAAAATTGTGAATTGATCTAGCACAAGATCCAGTTATAACACTGTTGGGCTTATGCCTAATACACTCCGTCTTATCACAAAGATACTTATTCAACAATTTCCATAGTGCCTTTACTCTTAATAGCCAGAAACTAGAAACAACCTATATGTCCTTCAACCCAAGAATAGACAAAGGAAATGTAGTACACTTAAAGAATTGAATATTATTCGGCTGTTAGAAGAAAATGTGTGGCTTTCAGACTCCCTATGACAAGCACAACTCTGCCCCACATCTCTAGACTTGGGGTAAGAAGAATTTCACCCATGAGCCCACCCAGTGCCTCTGGTGCAGGGCAGTTGGGCACTATTATGGTGAGAGAGTACAGTGTAGTGAAATGGAGGGATAAATGATTCATGTGCTGGGAGAGAAGCATACTAAAGAGTGTAGCGAGGAGCCAGATGAGTAGAAACCCTGCCTGAAACCCAGGACCAGAGGTTTGGGTCTGGTCTGCTGCCAAGGCCATGCCTTGGTCCATGACTGATGGAGCTCTGAGGACCTGTGTTGACACCTGTGGCTCCAGCTACAGTGGACTTGCAGAGTTTGGCCCAACACATGTACACACACAGGGGCCATGCCAATCCAAAATCCCTGTGCCACCACCTGAGACCGTTGTGACATCTGGCTCAAACTGATGTGTAACGGCTTAAGCGAATGCAGACAGATTGTCAAAATATAGACAGTTTTAATGGAGGAATAGACTTACAGAACCACTGTTCCCGCGGAGACCAGGAAAGCAGAAGAGAGCGCTGGGAGCACGCTCACCAATTTTATAGGAGAACTTTAGCCTGAGGCGAACACGCCCCCTAAGGGGTGGGACTTATCCCTACACTGATGTCAGGTGGTCCTGCTACTCTTTCTGGTAATGAGGGGCATGTAGAGGCCTGTAGTCTAGGCTGACACCTGAGGCCATGTTTGTCTTAAAGGGTCAAGCTGCCACTGGGGCCATCCTGACCTGGGTGACCCATACTATCCCCTAGGGCAGTGGTGTCATCTGATCCTGAACTGAAGACATAGGGCATATATGGGTTCTTGGCCCTACCATGGCAAGGATCTGTGTTGATGTCAGTGGCTTCTCTTACCATCAGAGGCTGAGTAGATACCTGGGATCTGGCCTGTCACCTGAAGACATGTTGCAATTTGGGGGCCATTGTTACACTTAGACCATGCCAACCTAGGAGATCTACAATGCAGCTGGGGCCATGATGATATCCAAGCCTGGGATATTGCCAAAACCCATGTGTTGAAATAGGAAGCGGCGGGGCTGCGTCCCCAACACCCCGGCCGCTTGGCTAGCTCATGCCCGAAATAACAACACACAAACTGTATTCATTTAAAGAACTGCTTGGCCCATGAACTCTAGCCCTTACAGACTAATTCTCGCACCTGGTCTAGCCCATTTCTAATGATGTGTGTAAGCACCCCAAGGTGCGCTTACCGG
>NW_026068066.1:906576-911437 GCF_014885135.2 Alexandromys fortis | reverse complement strand
GACCTCACTTCCTCTTCCGCCCAGAATTCTATTCTGTTTACTCCTCCCATCTATGTTCCAAGCTGAGGCCAAGCAGTTGGTTTATTATAACTTAACCAATGAAATCAACAGATTGATATATGACACTCCCACATCACCCATGTCTTGGTCCATGATCCTACTGCAGCCTGAGTCTCTGCTGATGTTTCTTGCCCATTTTGCACCAAAGTCATACTGATTCCCAGGATCTGGGCCTCTACCTGTGGCCTCCTTGATGCCTAAAGACTGTGCTGCTTCCAAGCCCATATAGACCTGAGTATCATGCACTGTTACCCAGGACCAGGGTGTCATATAGCATGAGGGGCAGCCAAGGTCATGTCTGGGTCTGTAGTGAGGAGAGCGGTGGGCTGTGCCCTGCTGCCCGGCGAGCTTACACCCAAAATAATTACACAGAAACTGTATTCATTTAAACACTGCCTGGCCCATTAGCTCTCAGGGGCCATGAGACTAGAAGAACTGACCCCAACCTCATCTGCCTTGTGGAGGCATGAGTGAGAAAAAAATGTCACTCACCTCCTTACCCCTTGCCTGTTAGTTAGCCCTGGGGACAAGAGAGTGGGAGAATTGGCCCTGCCCCTGACCAGACTGCAGCTCCCAGGAAAGCAGGCATGGCACCTCAACTGGGCAGCATACTAGAGCTGATCCTATTGGCAGGGGCACAGGTGAGCTGTGCCTATATCCATGAGCATAGGAGAGCTGCCCCCATTCCTTGTTTGGTATGCCATGGGATGACAAGGGTAAAAGAAATATGACCTCCCTTCATCCTTTGCTACTTGTGACAAGTAGGAGAGTAAACTTTGGGGGGTACAAGAATGGAAAAGCTGGTCCTGCCCCTCACCAAGTGTAGTAGTTCAGAGAATAGGCCCTGCACTTTGACTGGGAGCAACAGGAGAGCTGGCCCTGGTAGTGTGAGTGCAAGTGAACTAGACCTAAAGGTGTGAGAGCAGAACTGGCCACATTCCTTGCTATCTTTTACATTGGAGAGCTTGCCTGGATGGTGATGAGGAGGGAGAGCTGGCATGCTGACCAGCCCACCTACCACCCAGGCCAAGAAACAGGATTACAAGGTTACCTATTTCAGTGCCTACCTCATCTATGAACTCCTGGGGCATGTGAAGGGACCATATCTGTAAATTCTAACCTACAGGATCTCCAGAACATAAGTCAATAACAGGATACCTAAGAGGAATTCCACTAAGGGCCCAGTATCAAAGGTGTAACAGAATTCAAAGGTCTTGACCAGGTCAATGTCTTATTGTGATGAACACTGACAAGTAAAGATGTATGGTCTTAATGGTATAGTATGTGACTCACTGGGCCTTACCACAGCTTTCATACCAATATTTTGTTTTTTATTTGATTGGCTGGGTGATGTTTTTGTTGTTGTTTTGTTTTGTCATGGTGGTGGTTTTATTCTATTTTTAAATTTCAATTTTGGGAAGAGGTTGCAAGAGCAGAGGGGAGAAGCAAGGGAATGGGAAAATGTGTAGGATCAGGATGTGCAGCGGTTGGATTAATAAGCACCAAAGATAATAGGTATTTGAACAAGTTTAATAACAAAACCAGACTCACGAAACCAAGGTTCCAGCAGAGTAGCCAGCGGAGACAGGAGAGAGCGCACAGCATCTGCGCACCCTATTTATCAGTAAACATACGCCCGAGGGCAGCCCGCCCCCAAGGGGAGGGCTTATCCCTACAAGGATGTATGATATAAAATCCACAAAAAAGTCAATAAAAAATGTTGAAGGAGAATAAGAAGAGGTGGAGGAGGAGGAGGAAGAAAAAGAAATGACATCATGAAATTTTAAGCAAATGTATAGAACTAGAAAGAAAAAAGTGAGCCTTAGTGAGGCTACCCAGATCAGAAAGACAAACATTATATGTACTAACTTATAAGATGATATTATTTGTTAAGTAAAGAATAATCATATACAGTCCATAGATTTGGAAAAGTTAGATGAAGAAAAGAAGCCTGGCAATATGCATGGATCTTCCTGGGAAGGCTGAACAGAATCGTTTTTGTGAGTGTACTAGGAATGGGAACAGGAGGGATCAGGTTGGGAAGGGATGGTTGGAGGCAGAAAGGATGGGAAGAAATGACTGAGTTATGTGGACATCTGGTGGGCAATATGTAAACTTCATGTAATTGAAACTTACTGGAGTCTGTGAGGTTGACCCTAGTAAGGACTCCCTGTAGTGGAGGATATAGAGCCTGCACCAGCCATCTTTTGTAACCAGGCTAGGCTCCCAGTGGTGAGACTGGGATACCAACCTAGTGTATGGCCTACAACCTGCCATGCCTGAAAGATGCACTGGGGCAATGGTGGCTCAGAGATTGTGAGAGTGGCCAATAACTGATCTAACCTGAGGCCCATACTGTGAGAGGAAGCCCATGTCTGACATTACCAGGATTCAGAAGCTAAATAACTCACAGCCCTAGGGTAGAACCAAGTACGACTGACAAACAAATAAACAAAAACAATAAAATGATTCCTAGCTATACTCTTAGGATTGGTACCTCACAGGATTGCTGTTAAAAAGGCTTTCTCTAGTATCTAATTGGAGCAGATACAATGAACCACAGCCAAACTTTAGGTGAAGCTCAGGGATTCAGAGCAAAAGGGCAAGTAAGCATTATAGGAGCCAGAGGGTTTGAGAACATCAAGAGAACATGGCCCACAGAACCAACTAAGCAGAGTTCATAGAAGTCACAGAGACTGAACTGTGTCTGTGTCAGGAACTCTGAAAATATGCTTGTGATTCTTTAGCTTGGGGTTTTATTTAGCTCCTAACAATAAAAAAATATATCTGATCTTTTTGCCTGTTTGTGAGACCATTTTCCCCATACTGGGTTGCCTTGTCCAGCCTTGATATGAGGTTATATGCCTATTCTTATCATATCTTGTTATGTTAAAATTGATTCATTTCACTTGGAGGTCCGCTCTTTTCTGAAGAGAAGCAAGGGCAGTGGATCTGGGGCAGGGAGAGAAGGTAGGGAACACTGAGAGGAGTAGAGGAAGCTGCATTTGGGATGTATTGTATGAAGAATACTATAATAAATTATTTAAAATAAATAAATAAAGTTACCAAAACAAAAGAGTCCACATGCATGCACACGTGCATGCATGAACACCCACACACAGATATGCACAAACAAAACTGACTTTGTTTTGTGTTGGCCAGCTACTTCTAGGCTTGAAGCATTCCCTGTTGTGTGGCTGATACACCCAGTCACATTTCTTTGTGTTGTATGAAGCCACTAGTGTGTTCCCAGACACCATCTGCTTGTCCATTTTGCAACTGCCCAGACTCCTGAAATAATCACACAGAAATTGTATTAATTAAATCATTGTTTGGCTAATTGCTTAAGCATATTGCTAGCTAGCTCTTATAGCTAGAGTTAACCCATTTCCATTATTTTTTTTTTTTATTTTACCACGATGCTCATGGCCTACCAGCAAGTTTCCAGCTGGCGGCTTGAATCTGTCTCAGGTGGTAGCTCCATGGCTTCTCCTGACTCCACCTTCTTTCTTCCACATTTTCCCCACCTAGCTCTACTCTACCCTTTCACAGGCCTAAGTCAGTTTCTTTACTAACCAATGGTATTCACAGCATACAAAGGAGTATAACACATCACCTCCCCTTTTCTGTTTAAGTAAAAAGGAAGGTTTTAACTTTAACATAGTAAAATTACATACATCAAAGCAGGTATCAAGCAAGAATTACAATTACAATATTTATATCTACTTTATCATAACTAAGAAAAACTATAACTATCTATTCTTCAACTCCATCAAGGACTCCAGAAGGATATAATATTACCTAAGTAAACAAGAAGTGAATTTTAAGCAAATATCAAAGTTCTATAAGTGTCAGAGACATCGCGTTGCATGGACAGTCACCCAAAGTTCTTCTGTACCATTGGGCATCCAATATTCAGCTTTTTTCTGTGTCCTGAATAATGTCTCGCAGACTCATGAAGCAGGAACCCCAGAGAAATGGTTTACCTTTAGGCAAATTCAGCAATCATTTCTCTGTGGGTCCTACATGTCCAATTCATACAGTATTATAGCAAGCAGTCCAGGCAGGAGCAATTTCTTGCCCAAATGGCTAACAAACTCCATAAGCAGCCTCTTAAGTGCCCATATTCCTCATGAAGTAACTGGTGCTGCCAGGAACAGATGTGTCTCATTGGCATGACATGTTTAAGTTCTTAAAACATTTTAAATGCCATATTCCAATGGTCTCTGAAAGATATGAAGAATGCCTATTCATCTGAAATATACCTCTGCACATCTAGAAAATCTAACTAACATGACTACGAGCTTAACTATTACAGATGATTATCTATTAACCTATATTTCTTAACTATACATCACACTTTTAAATGAGCTGCACAAACACAATACCTTAAATAAGAACATATATATATATATACATATATATATAACAAAATTGACCTTAAATTTGTATAAATAAAACAAGATCTATACCAATGCAAAGTATCCATCTCTATAGCCTATTTCTCTTTATAAACATTTATAAATAATATCTGGGAATTTGGCTGTAGCTCTCTCCAAACTACTTCCTGCTGTTTATGGGGCAAAGTAATTTTTTGAGGGGTATTCAAAGTGACCTTTTGCGGGAGCTTGTTCCATCTAACCACATCAGTCTGGAATGAATCCACAGGTCCTCATCTGTGAAAACAAAAGAAGAACCTCTTTTCTAAAGTAACATATCCTTAGACTCAAATTTCAAAGACAAGATACATTTAAAGTATATATGTTGCTTACTTAGTTCCTTCACAGTCAAAAAAAAAAAA
>NW_026068066.1:902904-905896 GCF_014885135.2 Alexandromys fortis | reverse complement strand
AAAAAAAAAAAAAAAAAAAAAAAAAAAAAAACTACAGCTAAACTTTATTTATTTGTGCCTAGAGTTCCTTTCCAACATTTCTCAGGTTTTACATGAATGTAGCTAGCACCCGCTGGAGTACCAATTTGTTTTATGAAGCTGCTAGTGTGTTCCCGGACACCCTCTGCTTGTTCATTTCCCAGCTGACCAGACTCCCTTAATAACCACACAGAAACTGTATTAATTAAATCACTGGTTGGCCAGTTACTTCAGCATATTGCCAGCTAGCTCTTACATCTAGAATTAACCCATTTCCATTACTTTAAATTTTATCGTGAGGCTCATGGCCTACCATCAAGTTTTCAGCTGGCAGCTTGTGTCTGTCTTAGGCTGTGGCTCCATGGCGTCTCCTGACTCCTCCTCCTTTATTCCAGCATTCAGTTTAGTTTTCCCCACCTAGCTCTACTCTACCTATCACAGGCCCAAGCCAGTTTCTTTATTAACCAGTGGTATTCATAGCATGCAGAGGAGAATCCCACATCACCTTTGAAGAAAACTGATTATGAACTGAAAATTGCTTCTTGGGACTCAAGCAGATTCATAGCACTGCATGTCCACTTCCTCCTTTCAATGCTGGGTAAAACAGTAGAAGTATGTATTCCCAAAGGCCCATAACCTATCTAGCCTCAGTTCTTGCACATGTCAGCACTGTCAGTTGTATGTTTCATACAGTAAGGAAGACCTTAAATCTAATAAAAATTGTTAATCCCATATCATTTGTACCATTATTTACTATGATATCTTCCAAACAAGTCTCTACGTAGTTCATGAGCTTTGTATGTAGATAATATTCATGATTATTTTTCTCCCCTGGTAGTATAACAAGCACCTTTCTGCATCATTAATACTAGTCTCTAGGGGTGACTTTTTAAGTTATACATTGGTTTTGCTTTCAAATAATGTCAATCAACTCTGCTTTGCAAACCATGGTGACCCAGTCCTCTTGGCAGTGGCCATTAGGCATCAGACAGTTTATGAACAGTGTCCTCCTGGTTTCCTGAGCTGTGGGATAATTCTATAGATCTTTGCCATCCATAGAAGTATCACAAAGCAACATGAGACTTTTTGATATGTTGTTTCTTGTTAAAGTTTGCAATGTTTATTTTATAAGATTAAATTATTGTTTTTTAAATGTTCTGACTCAAATTATTAAAATGATAAAACATAAATTGTTTCCTAATAAAACAAAGAGATTAAGAAATATCTGATATTATATACAAACTCAAGAAACTTGACATCAAAAGAATAAATTATCCAATAAAGAATCGAGTACAGACCTAAACAGAGAACTCTTGACAGATGAATTTCAAAGAGTTGAAAGACACTTAAGGAAATGATCAACATTCTTAGCCATCAGAGAAATACAAATCAAAACAACTCTGAAATTCCATCTTATACCGATCAGAATGGCCAAAACCAAAAACACTAATGACAACTTATGCTGGAGAGGATGTGGGGTAAGGGAAACTCTTCTCCATTGCTGGTGGGGATGCAAACTTGTAAGTCAGCCACTATGAAAATCAGTATGATGATTTTTCAGAAAATTAGAAAACAGTCTACCTTAAGACCCAGCAATAGTTCTCTTGGAAATATACCCAAAGGATGCTCAATCCTACTACAAGGGCATGTGCTCAACTATGTTCACAGCAGCATTATTTGTAAGCCAGAATTTGGAAACAACATAGATGGCCATCAACTGAAGAATTGATTAAGAAAATATGGTACATTCATACAATGGAGTACTACATAGCAGTAATAAAATAATAAAATCTTGAAGTTTGTAAGCAAATGGATGGATCTAGAAAAAATTATATTGAGTGAGGTAACCCAAACCCAGAAAGAGAAATATAATATGTATTTACTTATAGGTGTCTTCTAGACATTAAACAAAGATAAACCAACCTACAGTTCACAATCCCAGACAACCTAGACAACAAAGAGGACCCTAAGAAAGACATACATGGATCTACACCGGAAAGAAAAAAAAAGACAAGATCTCCTGTGCAAATTGGGAGCATGGGTGTCATAAGAGAGGGTAGAAGGTGAGGGGGAAGATGAGAGGGGATTGGAGAAAAATGTATAGCTCAATAAAAATAATTAGGGGGAGGGCCTTGGACTTCCCACAGAGCAGGGTTCCCTGCCCTCTCTTAAGGAGGAAGGGGGAGGGAGGAGAAGTGGTGGGGGAACAACAGGGGAATGGGAAGAGGAGAGGAAGTGTAAGTTTTTGAATGGAAAAAAAATTAAAAATTGAAAAATAAAAGAAACACTGTGATTCCTAGTGGTCTAAATGATTAGGGTAGTCTGCCCCAAGTGAATACTGCCTCCAGTATCTGCTTCTGTTACAAAGACAGCATAGTCTTAGATTTTTATACCATATCAAAATCTAGGTAAGTGTAGTGATATTTCATTTATATTTTAATGAATAAAATTTGCCTGAAGATCAAAGAATAAAACAGCCACAGTAATGAGGCATATAGACCAGGCAGTGGTGACACACCTTTAATCCCAGTAGCCAAAAACAAAAACAAACAAACAAACAAACAAAACCAGGCAGTAGTGGTGCATGCCTTTATCCCAACTCTAGATTGGAATATAGGCTGAGATAAAATAGGAACTCATTCTCTTTCAGATTGAGAATTTCTTAGCGGTAAGAGCTCTCTAGTGGCTTGTCTGCTTTGCTTTTCTGATCTTCAGGTTTAAATCTGGTGGGAATGCAAACTTGTGCAACCACTTTGGAAATCAGTGTGGCAATTTGTCAGGAAATTCGGGATCAACCTACCCCAAGATCCAGTAATACCACTCTTGGGAATATACCCAAGAGATGCCTTATCATATGACAAAAGCATTTGTTCAACTATGTTCATAGCAGCATTATTTGTAATAGCCAGAACCTGGAAACAACCAAGATGCCCTTCAATGGAAGAATGGATGAAGAAAGTGTGGAATATATACA
>NW_026068066.1:866516-893185 GCF_014885135.2 Alexandromys fortis | reverse complement strand
TCATGCTCAACCTCATTAGCAATCAGGGAAATGCAAATCAAAACAACTTTGAGATATCATCTCACACCTGTCAGAATGGCTAAAATCAAAAGCACCGATGATAGCCTTTGCTGGAGAGGCTGTGGAGGAAGGGGTACCCTCATCCATTGCTGGTGGGAATGCAATCTTGTGCAACCACTTTGGAAATCAGTGTTTCGGTTTCTCAGGAAATTCGGGATCAACCTACCCCTGGACCCAGCAATACCACTCTTGGGAATATACCCAAGAGATGCCCTATCATATGACAAAAGCATTTGTTCAACTATGTTCATAGCAGCATTATTTGTAATAGCCAGAACCTGGAAACAACCTAGATGCCCTTCAATGGAAGAATGGATGAAGAAAGTGTGGAATATATACATATTAGAGTACTACTTAGTGGTAAAAAACAATGACTCCGTGAATTTTGCATGCAAATGGATGGAAATAGAAAACACTATCCTGAGTGAGGTATCCCAGTCCCAAAAAGATGAACATGGGATGTACTCATTCATAATTGGTTTCTAGCCATAAATAAAGGACATTGAGCATATAATTTGTGATCCTAGAAAAGCTAAATAAGAAGGTGAACCCAAAGAAAAACACCTAGTCATCTGCCTGGTATGAGAAGTAGACAAGATTGCCGGGCAAAACCTGGGAACTTGGGGATGAGGTGGCATGGGGCTAAGGGGAAATGGGGTGAGAAACATGAGCAGGAGGGAATGGGGGGAGCTTGGGGGGAATGGGATGGTTGGGATAAAGGAAGGGTGGACACAGGAGCAGCGAAATATATAGCCCAATTAAGGGAGCCATCTTAGGGTTGGTAAGAGACTTGACTCTAGAGGGGCTTGCAGGTGTCCAGGGAGATGTCCCCAGCTAGTACCTTGAGCAACTGAGGAGAGGGAACCTGAAATGACCCTAAACTATAGCAATACTGATGAATATCTTGCATATCACCTTAAAACCTTCATCTGGCGATAGATCGAGATGGAGACAAAGACCCAAATTGGAGCACCAGGCTGAGCTCTTAAGATCCAAATGAGGAGCAAAAGGAGGGAGAACATGAACAAGGAAGTCAGGACCACAAAGGGTGCACCCACACCCACTGTGACAGTGGAACTGATCTATTGGGAGCTCACCAAGGCCAGCGGGACTGGGACTGAATAAGCATGGGATGAAACCAGACTTTCTGAATGTAGCGGACGATGAAGGCTGATGAGAAGCCAAGGACAATGGCATTAGGTTTCGATCCTAATACATGAACTAGCTTTGTGGGAGCCTAGCCTGTTTGGATGCTCACCTTCCTGGTCCTGGATAGAAATGGGAGGACCTTGGACTTCCCACAGGGCAGGGAATATGAACTGCTCTTAATTCTCGAGAGGGGAAAGAATGGAGTGGGGGGGAAGGGGAGAGGGGGAGGGAAGTGGGCGATGTGTGCGAGGAGGGTGTGGGAAATGGGAAATTTGTTTTGCAACAACTAAAAAAAAATAAACAAAAAAAGAAAAAAAGATATAAAAAAGAAATATCTGAATCATGTGATAATGCTGGATAGGAATACAAATATGGTAGTTTGAATGTAATTGACCCCAATAATCTCATAAGGAGTAGTACTATTAGGAGGTGTGGCTTTGTTGGAGTAGATGGCCTTGGTGGGGGAAGTGTGTTGTGCTGGGGGAGGGTTTTGACATTTCCTATGCATAGGATAGTGCCCAATGCATGTAAGATGTAGAACTCTCAGTTACCTCTCTAGTACCATGTCTGCCTGCACACCACCATGTTTCTCACTATATGGACTAACCTCAGAAACTATAAGCAAGCCACCAAAGTAAAAATTTTCTTTATAAGAGTTGTCATGGAGCTATAAGATAATAAGTGTAAAATACACTAATTTTTAAAGATCTTCCAATGACTAACACATCAGTTTTAAATAAGTAGTTTCTAAAAATAATAAATTTCTCATTGGAATATTAACATTTTTATGGAAGAATATTATGCTTTTGGAAAACAGTGTATGTTGTAATATGAGCGGCGGGCTACGTTCCTGGCATCCGGCCACCCGCAAGGCTAGCTTTATACCCTAAATAATTACAAGGAAACTGTATTCTTTTAAACACTGCCTGGTCCATTAGTTCCAGCCTCTTATTGGCTAGCTCTTACATATTGATCTAACCCATTTCTAATAATCTGTATAGTCCACGAGGTGGCTTACCAGGGAAGATCTTAACCTGCGTCTGTGTTGGGTGGGAGAATCATGGCGACTGCCTGACTCAGCTTCTTTCTCCCAGCATTTTGTTCTGTATACTCCACCCACCTAAGGGTTGGCCTATCANAAGCAAGAATTACAGTTACAATATTTATATCTATTTTATCTTTTATCATAACTAAGGAAAACTATAATTATCTATCCATTCTTCAACTCCATCAAAGACTCTAGAATGATATAATATTACCTAAGGAAACAAGAAATCCAAAGCTCTAGAAATGACAGAGACATTTTGCTGCCTGAACAGTCACCCAAAGTTCTTTTATACCTTTGGGTCATCCATCTTCAGCCTTGAGGCCCATAGTATCCAGCAGACATTTTCATCAAGCAGGAAATTCCAAAGACAGTTGAGTCACTTTCTGCTATGTCCTGCAGAATGTCTCACAGACTCTTTCATGAGTCAGGAACCCCAAAAGACCATCTCACCTTTAGGCAAGTTCAGCAGTCCTCTCTCTGTGGGTTCTTTGTGTCCAGTTTATGCATCAGTCCAGGCAAGAGCAGTTTCTGGCCCAAATGGCTATAAAACTCCATAAGGAGCCTCTTCAATGCCCATCTTCCTCTTGAAGTAGATTGGTGCTGCCAGAAGCAGACGTGTCTCATTGTCATGAAAAGCCCTAAGTTATCTGTGGGTGCATATTCTGATATGCCACAAAAGCCATTGCCCCGGTTTGAGCTGATACATAGCTCTGCAGACAAGCTGTCTGCCCTTAACAAAAGCCAGGATGCCTTGCTCCTAGCTTCCTTTGTTAAAGTGTGGATTACCTGAGAAGAGGTGTTGACTGAAACTGGTCAGGATGTTTGGGGTTTCTTTCCTTATGCAATTTAAAGGTTATCTTATAGAGATGCTAATTCAGTACCTACCTGACTGCTAGACGTGACTAAAGTCCAGGCACCTGGTTGCCTAGGCAACAGCCTTTGTGTGTTGCCGCTCATTTGGGATGGATATATAAGATGTTGGGACAATAAAAGGAGATTATGGCCTTTTCCAAGATGACCGTGTAAACTGTGTCGGATTATTCCTCGCGACTCCGTTCCAGTCTAGTTAGAGAATTTATGTTGGACCCAAACGGGCTCCGACAGTTATCAAAACATTTAAATGCCATATTCTGTAGCCTTTGGAAGATATGAAGAATGCCTATCTAACTGAAATATATCTCTATATATCTAGAAAATCTAACTAACATAACTACAAGCTTTACTATTATTGATGATTATCCACTAGCAACCTATATTTCCTAATTATACATTACATTTTAAAAATGAACTACACAATCACAATACCTTAATCAAGATTAGAAATATGCATATACATATAACAAAATTGACCTTAAAATCCATACCAATGCAAATTATTCATACCTATATCATATCCCCCTTTAAATGTAAAAGAACATTTATAAATAATATTTGGGAATATGGGCACAGTTATTTCTCTCCAAACTGCTTCCTGCTGAATGGTGTCACTGTTATTCAGGTCTTTTATTGGGATAACCTGTCTGCTAGGTTCATCTCAGTCGGCAGTTGAGAGAAGTAATTTTTTGAGGGTTTTCACAGCAACCTTTCGGGAGGGCGTGGTCTATCATACCAGATTAGGATAGATGCAATCCACAGGGTCTCATCCTCTGTGAAAACAAAAGAAGACCCTCTGCAAAGCATCATATCCTCAGACCCAAATTCTGAAGTCATAATACTCATATGATATCCATTCTGGTTTATCTTGGCAGCCCATATAATGAACTGTCTCTCTGTACTTAGCTCCTTTACAGTCCAAAAATTTAAAGAAAACACAATGTACATAATTCAGACTATCTGTGAATTTTCCATTGTTACGTGGCTTATTTTTCTTTATTTCTTTTAGTCTACAACTATCTCTACTCTGTCTCTTTAAAGACTTTACACTTTTTCTTTAAACCATTAGCTTTATTCTCTATATTTTTTCTTCTCTCTCTCAAGCCTATGTACACTCATCCAACACTGTGGTCTTTTATGTCTGAATCTGTTTTATTGTGAATCTGTAATTTTTTTACTATCCAGGAGCATTTCTTAAAATGTTAAGCACTTCTTAAAAACTTAAGTTGCACCATGTACAGGTAATATGGTACCGCCTGTATCCTGCCCATTCTAAATCTTAACTGTGCTATTATTATGGTAATTATGGTAGTTCCTGCCTGAGAACTGCACAGTTCAGCATGGTGGAGCTGAGCAGCTCCTGCCTCGGAGCCATTTGGTTTCCCTGAGCCACTCACAGTTCCAGGCACACAGCAAGTCCACATTGGAGCCATCAAGTGTAAGTTCTTTAAAAACAATACTTATATGTTGCAGGATCACACCTTATATGTTGCAGGTCTCAGCATTTAAAATCCTATGACAAGAGGGTCATGAGTTTGAAGGGAGAGGCAGTTGCAAAAATAAACAAATAGACAAGTGAACAACTCAAAACAATGTTGTTCCACTTTAATCAAGCCAACAGCCCTGGCCCAGGAATACAGAGGTAGATTACAGCATGTGTGCTCATGAAAATTTGGATTTCCACTTGTAACTGTGCATTTTACCTTGTAATTATAATATGTTCATTTTCTCTTATAAGATTTGCCAATGGAAGCTGAATTATAGTTATCTCTTTATAATTTTCAGAAGGTTCTCATGTTGTATCTTAACCACCTTTGTATATCCTTTAGTATAAATATTTTCCTAAGCATATTACAATGTTGTAAAAAAAAGTACATTATTCTCATCACATTGACAACAATTTAAAACACAATTGTTTTCACTAATTAATGCTGATAGCAAACTGAGAGCTGAAATCAATAAAATAGAAACAAAGAGAATACAAAGAGTCAATGAAACTAAGAGTTGCTTTTTAAAAAGTTCAACAAAATAAATAAACCCTAGTCCAAACTAGCTATAGGCAGAGGGAGATCATGTAAAATAATGAAACCAGAAATGAAAAGGGGACATAACAAGAGAATCTGAGTTGATCTAGAGAGCTGTAAGGGCATATTTCAAGAACCTGTACTACACAAAATTGGAAAATCTAAAGTAAATGGACAAATTTCTTAATACCAATGTTAAATCATGATCAGATAGACCATTTAAATAGAACTATAGCCCCTAAGGAAATAGAAGTAATGCCATTAAAAGACTCCTAATCAAAATAAACAAACAAACAAAAAATAAATGAAAAGCCCAGGCCAGATGATTTAAGTAGAAAATTCTATCAGACTTTCAAAGAAGAGCCAATACCAATAATATCAAATTACTCCACAGAGTAGAAACAGAAAGAAAATTGGCAAATTCTTCTATGAGGTCATAACCACCTTGATAGACAAACCACACAAAGAATTAACATAGAAAGAGAATTATAAACCAATATCACCAATGAACATTGATGAAAAATTACTCAATAAAATAATGGCAAGAAAAATCCAAGAATACATCAAAAAGATTATCCACCATTATGAAGTAGGTTTCATTTCAGAAATGCAAGGATGGTTCAACATATGAAAACATATCCATGTACTCCACTATATAAACAACTTGAAAGAAATCCAACACCCTTTCACACTGACTAATGATATTCTTTTATACTCATAGATTGATGCCTAACCCAATTGCCATCAGAGAGGCTTTATCTAGAAACTGATGAAAACAGATTCAGACACACAGTAAAACATTAAGTAGACCTCAGGGAATCCTGCAGAAGAGGGAAGAAAGAAAAGAAAGGTTTGTAGGAGCCAGAGGGGTCAATAACACAAGAAAAATCGCAGAGTTAAGTCACCTGGGATCAAAGGAACTCACAGACTGAACCAACAACCAGGGAGTCTGAATGTGACTGATCTAGGCACTTTGCACATATGTGACAGTGTGCAGTTTGGTCCTCTTCTGGGACTCTTAACATTATGACTAGGGGCTGTCTTTGTCTCTTTTACTGGCTTTTGGGATTCTACTCCTCATACTTGATCATTACAAATAGAATTAGAATATTGATATAATTATTAATGAACATGTTCTTAGACAGTAGATATCATGAAGGACATAATAATAATGTATATTAATATAATAATATAAAGTATAGTATCTAATGTTAGAGAAAATGCAAACTTACAAGCAGTGGAATCTTAGCAAATGTTAGTTAAGGTTGGAAACAATAAAATAAAATGAACAAGTTAAGGAACACTACAATGATAGACTTGTAGAATCAGTGTGACTTCTTCAGACACATCTGAAGGAAGTCCCATGAGCTGTTATCAAATTAAACACAAGACAAAGATAATGTTTGTATGTTTAAACTATTTTGTCTCATTAAATAAAATGATAACTTCTTATGGATGGATCCAGTACGTTATACTTTTATGACAAAAGAAGCCAAGAGGTAAATATAAAAATATAAAAATTAAATTTTTATATGATTCATGGAAAAATGAGAGAAGTTAGAGAAAAGTAAGTATAGAGTAAGAGCAGAAAAGCTGGTGTATATAGCATGTATGAATGTGTTTATGAAAACGTATGTATGAATATATAAAAGAGTTAAAGGCTTTCTTCTGGTTTCTATGCACTTTGGTAGGCTCTTTTAAAATCCTCGTAAATGTTCAGTTCTCTTATCCCACATTACTATTCTGTAACACTGAATCTGGAGTATTAGCATGTACTAACAACAGGAAATAAAGTAGTAAGTATAGGAAAATAGTATCTGACAGACTCTGACCTGTTACAACTACAGGTCAACACACATCTGGTCTCACTTGCCCTTCCTCTTTCAGGCTTTTTTTTCTCCTTTCTTTTTTTGTGTTTGTGGTGTGTGTGTGTGTGTGTGTGTGTGTGTGTGTGTGTGTGTGTGTGTAAGGATATGCAGCAGAGTTTAGAATTTTATATTGTTAAATAGCTAGATTTTATTGATTATCCACAAGCCTACCCATTACACTTCTTAAAAATCTTACTTGGATAAGAAGCCCTAAATTTTTCACAATATACTTTACTAAAAAAGTATAATCCCTAACACATAAAGTTCAGATATTAAGGCTAGGTTTTTCTGTATGAAATGGGTCTATAATAAATGGTGGGGGTAACATTACAGAATGCAATATAATGAAAACTTACAAATTGGTGGAAGAAAATGACCTATGCAAGTCGAGATGTTAGCTCATCAACAGCTCTGAAGGGAATCAATTTTGTCCTAGACATGATCCCCCATCTGCTTTGAAAGCTTTGAATTGATTGATTTTCGGGCATGTTCAGACATAAGGTCAAGAAAAGACCTTTCATTGTAAGACTAACCTTTCCATAGCACATGTACCAAAACATTACCTTAATTTAAGCACTAGTCTGATGTCAACAGCTGACAAAAATCACATATAAGAAAGAATTTTCAATACTCTATAATTCTATATCCCTTCTTGTGAGGTTGGTACAACTGTGGGGTTTTCTCTGCTAATAAAAGTGCAGCTGGGAATAAGCAAATATATCTATATATTATGTTACCTTTACAAATCAAAGATAAAAAGACAACTTCAAATGAATAAATTAAATTTGATATTTACAATCAATTCTAAATTAAAAACAGTGAGATTAAAAAAAGAGATGATGACATCCTCGCTTGTAAAGAACACATACCTACAGCTCAACTTCACATAAAGGAGAAATATTACAAGAGTCTCATCAAAGTCAAATAATAAACTCAGGATCTTGTTACGGCCCAAATGTCTAACAGAATGTCTTGTCAAACCTACCCAGTGTTATTTTCCTTCAAAGATTAACTATGTCCACCACCCTGACTAGTTAAATGATTCTTTTCATTCCACATCTATAGAATGCAGAGGTAGGACACCCAGGTAAATTACAATGAGATACAGCCTACTGCAGTGCTTTGACTGATGGGGAACCAGGATCTGGATTCTAGCAGAAGTTGGCGAGTATGCAGGGATCTCTTTCTCCACTGGTTCATGTGCCATGGAAAGAGGATGGAGTGTCATTCCTTTGACAGAGTAATGTTCTGTGATGAAGTGACTGGGTGGTGATTTTTGGTTATGCTTTGTTACATAAGATTCCACCTTAGGTAGAGGCAGTTTCTCTTTCTGCCTTTAGTGAGCACTATGTGATAGGGAACTAATCAACATGACCTCTAGGAACTCCAAACTGTCCTCAACCAAGAGTCAGTCAGGATCTATGTCACAATGAGAGAGGAAATGCATAGAGAAATGACTATTAAATATGGAAGCTTAAAGTTGATATTTGCCAATACTTATTTTTATACAGTATAAAAAATGGTAATGTGTTTAAAATAAAAAAGTATAAAGCAAAATATTATATATAAATATTGAATATGGTCATTATAGTTTAAATAAGCATTTATTTATATTTTATATGTTACTTAATACTTACATCATGTACACATTTACATATAAGTACATATGTGCTTATATTTGAGTGCTGATCTGCTTGATTCTGAAGATATTCACTTGAGAACCACCCTGGCTGCAATCTTGAGACAACCTACCTAAACAAACAATACACCACATATATGGAAATTGCCAGACAATAAATAGAGACTGCTATATCAGCCTCTGGATTTGTGGCTATATGTTATGAGCATAAATGAATGCCAGATCATTACATACACATGGCATGGTAAGAAGTTGGGAGGGGCTCCTGATAAGCCTGGAACCAGGGCTATGAATGCTGTTAGGCACAGATGAGGTTATACTTTATCTAGAAAATTAAAAAGGCTCTACAACATGTAATTTTTATAATTGTGGAGTAAGAATCAGAAATTTTAATACATAGTGAGATGGCAGAAAAGTAGATAAAAAGAACAGAAACAATAGATAGGAAACATTTTTTTTCTGGATTTCATTAAGGTTCCATCCAATTTTAAGATGATGTCTTAAAAGACTAGATGCATTTAAATCCTTCCCTTGTGTAAGCTTTTCACTTAAGGCCTCTTCATGTCTCAAGCTGACCTCTCTTATATACAGTCAAAGCTTCCACATCATTGAAGCAATACACCAAGAAAGGGGATTTAAAACACACTTATCAGCAACAGTGCTCCTTGGCAATCCCATATTATTCCATATCGTGAAATCTCATCTTTTAGCTCTAAAAGTTGCTTTTATGTCCACTTTTGCTACTCTCCAGGGTGGATAACTCTAATCCTCAATTCCAGTTAATGAGCCAAAATCTTTAAGAATCCAAAGGAGGAAACACATTTTATGGATTTAAAAGCTATTTACTCCAGTAAAATTTCCATTTGGACTGAAGTTAAAATAATTTTCAAATGAGAGAGACAAGAGTAAATGTTATATGGAAATAGTATCTGTTTCCTAGAATCTAGCTTTGGAATTTGCTAGAGACAAATGGGTTAAGTGTTCACTGAAGTAAAAGGAAACAGAACCCAGATAAAGGGCAAAAACTACCTAGATTAAACTCAGAATAATAATAAAAATGTGAATTGTACATAGGTCAACTTCAGAGTGATATAAAAGAGATGAATTGCATAGATTACTCCAAATTACAAAATGATAGATGATAAACATATAACAAGGTTCAGAGGAAAACACCAAATTGGTACTTCAAGGTTAACATGTAGATTGCTTTCAGCTCCATCAGTTTGAGTTCTGTGACACTGTGTTGGTGAGCCTTTACTCTCAAAATGGAAATGGCATGCATCAGTTAGGTCAAGGATAAATGCTTCCTAGAAAATCTGTACATGGAAAGAAACTCACATCAATTTAATTCTGTTCAAGAAATTTGCAGTCTACTATACCAGTGAGTGTGTATACTGTCCATCGTGGGGACAAATCAAGATGCCTGGTTCAAGAAAAGTGACATGATTGTGGATTCAGAGGAAAGTCGGGTTTTAGATTGGATATTTTGACACAAGCAAGAATGGAAACAGTTTAGGGGGTGTAACATGAAGGGCTGGCCAGGCCTGTTTGTTTGTGTTTTTTGTCCTGCCTTGTTTCCCACAACTGTTTATCCCCAAAGAAAAATCACACATAGGTGTCCATAAATTATAAGCTGATTGTCCCATTAGCTCTAGCCTCTCATTGGCTAACTCTCACATCTTGATTAACCCATTTTTTTTCTGATCTATGTTAGCCGTGTGGCTCAGTATATTTTTTCAGTGGGGCAGATCACATCCTGCTGCTTTGGTGGTCTGGACAGGAGTGGGAGGAATTAACTTCCTCCTTTCCAGAATTCTCCTGTTCTCATTACATCATTTTTACTTCCTGTCTGGTTTTCCCACCTATATTTCCTGCCTGGACAATCAGCATTAATTTATAACATGATTGACAGATTACAGACAATTCTTCCACACCACTTCCCCCTCTTTTTTTTAAAAAAAGGAAAATATCCATAGTCCATTTTTTGGGAATGTGGGCATAGTATTCCAGGCTACTTCCAGCTGGTTGGGGGTGCTGATAATCTTATTGGGACCTAAAGAAAATTTAGAGTTATGATCAAGTCCTGACTGAAGTATCCTGTGAGTCTTGATCATCTCAGGCAGTAGTCTTGAACCTGTTCTGGATGAAGAACTCAGATATCTGGGCCATCTATTCCTTTCGGAGACTTCTCAGGTAGTCTTCCTTGATCAAATTGGATTTTTCTTAACTCTGAATAAATCCACAGCCTCTCATTTTCTGTGGAAACAAAGCAAAATCTCTTCTCCAAAGTAACATACCTTTTGACTTCAATTGTGAATTCAAGGTATTTTCAAAATACCTATCTACAGCATTTATAAGCAAATATCTTTTAGCAGATGTTGCTCCTTCCTCAGCATTCAAACAATTTAAAGAGAGCAAAATAACATACAGTATCAAGATTTTCTGTATATTTTTCATTTTTACATGGCTTTATTTTAACCTCTATTTTCTGCACCAAGGGGGACAACAGGAAATAAAGAAGTTTATGAGAAATACTATAGTGTTCCGGAAATAAAAAGCAGCTGTTTTTCATTTGGCGTGGTGTGTGTGTGTGTGTGTGTGTGTGTGTGTGTGTGTGTGTGTGTGATTTGATATAGTTTAGGAAATGAAAGTGAGAAATATTCAGTTTCCACCACTTGACAAACCATAATAAAAAGGCATTGGATTAAATTCCCAAACTCTTAAAATAGCTAGATGGGATGGCACTCACCTATATTCTTAGCTGAGGAGGCTAAGGCAACTCAAGCTTCAGGCCTAGGCTACATATCAATACCCTGTCTCAAGCAAATAGATGAGCAAGCAAGCAGAAACAAGCAATAATGAAAATGGAGATATAACACTAGGGAAACATTTGAAGGACTTTAATTAGAAGGTTCCTGATGAGATTTAATCACAACCCTTCTTTACCACTGATGGATTCAAAGAAAATGTACAGATAAAGTCAGCAAATATGTTGACATAGCCACCCTGAAAATGTTGCTAAGATTGTAAAAGGTACAGGAACAGTAGAACTGATTCCTATTGATTATGACAACTCATTTAAGCTTAAAACTAGTTTGCAAACTGATTGTTAATCATTACTTTGTGTGTGAGAGGCATGGTAGCACAGAATAGCCTTGTGTCAGCGGTAATCTCCTAACTTCAGCCTCTGAAGATTATAGGTATGAGATACTATGTCAGGCTTAATCATTACTTCTCTTATTTCTAAAAAAAAAATGACATAAACTTTCCATGCAGTATATTATAACTAAGGCACTGAACACTGAAGATACATCCCTGTTTTATAATGTGTTGTTTCCTTTGTATTGTATTATTGTATTTTATTGTATTGTATTTTGTATTATTTCTAACTCTCATCTCTTAAATTTGCATCCTGTAGTTTTGGGTCAGTGTGTAGCACTCCTGACCCTGCTGTCATGTGACACACTGGTAACTGTGAAACAGCTATGCAGCATTAATGTGTTTTTTTTTTCATTTTTCACATTCAAGAAAGAGATACAAAAATCTAGAGATTCCAGTTAAATGTCAGTGCATCATTCTCCTACTATCACCCTGAGAGTGAATCAAAAGACCGGAAATAGCCTGCTAGTGTTTAAAAACAAATGCTACCAAAGTAGAATCATATTCCACTAAGCATCCAATCCCACAGGCATCTGAGTGACTCTGCCTCACTCATAAATATAAAGGACAATATGAGTCCAAGAATCTATAGAAACTATGTTTGTTCATTTACTTTTTTAAAATTATAAGATGCTGACCTTGAATGTGACACTTTAGCAGCAATTAAAGCATCTTTGCTAATTGAGTATACTTGATTTTGATAAGTTTTGACTTTTTTTATGGAATACATTGTATGTACCACATACTTAATAGAGTACAATTTTACTAAACTGATTGCATACCTCTACACTTGACATTTATCTCTTTTCTGGGTATTTATTCCCACACTCTTGAGATTAGAAAGAGATTGCTAGGACTGACAAGAGACAATGGAAAAATAAAAGGAGCAAATCAGTTGTTGCATTTCTATGATTAGGATACAATAGAAGACAGCAATAACATTAGCTGGAAGCCCAGTATATTAAGCAGACAATGTGGAGCAAGAATTCATGTGTTGAGAATTGTGGCAGGGATCCCTGGCAAAATGAAGAAGGGAAAACTCTAAAAAGTTCTAAGCCCCATTCCAGCTGGAAAACTCCATTGGAGGTATCAGCAGGGGATGTAGTCTCAGATTCGAACTGCCTGGATTTTCTGGAGATGGAAAAACCATAGAAGAGAAGAGTGGAGTAGCCAAGATATGAATGGCCTTGAGATCCTGTGTTCTAGTTTTATAAAGGGTTAGGTCTTTCCTCATGAATCTGTTCTGGATTCTAATGTTCAGAGGAGTGTGGAATTAGTCATATAGTAAGCATGTGTAATCTCAGAATCAATTTTCTATTCTTTAGAAATAGATAAAAACAATATTAAGACTAGTATGTTGTCAAAATCATCTTTTCATGATGTCCAATGATTCAAAAATGGGATCACTTTTCTAGTAAGCTATGTGAGGCTATGCTAACTCAGAGTAGAGAAACTATGAAAATGGAAGCTTATGTTGTTAGCTCCCTAAATGTAAAAACACTGTTATTCTGTTCTACATCTGGCAGTGTTTCAGAAGATGAGTTGCTCTCACCCTTTGATTATTATATAAATCCATGGTTGCATTATTTCTTTCCCTTTTCTCTGTATATTTTATTCCCTTTGTGGATGTTATAATCCCTAATTAAATTTTCTTGAGTAAGCTATTGGGGGCAGTGTGAAACATTTTCCCAAATGGTTTTTCGAAGGTCTGCAGTAGCAAAGGATATTGATTATGGAAATCTTAAATTTGATATCTATAGTTGTACAAACATTCAGTGGTGTCTGGCTCTTTCTATTGAGGTATGTGAGGTGTGTGCGTAAGATCTTGCAACTTAGTTGGCAACTGATTTAATTATATGAGTAGCATATAAATTAGGATATTCCTGCACCAAAACTAAGTTATAAAAAATGGAAATTTCTTCTGATAGAAGATTCTGGGAAACTCTGTACATGGAATGTCAGACAATACCCTTAGAAAGTAAGATTCCAGCCTGCCTTCTAGTTCAAATCAAAGATTTATTCTCACAGACTGAAGCATCTTCAGCTCTTAGCTGGCTCTTTTGGTGCCAGCTGTCTATGGATTTGGGTTATAAATGTTGTAAAGGTAGTGATTCCTTGAATGAAACCTGAAACCTTCCAGATGACAGATTTCTGAGGACTCTGACGACATGTCTCTTACATTTTACAGTAAATCGTTAGCATGTGACTTTCTAGTCTTTTGTCTAAACTTCACAGGAGTTGGCATAGGGGATCACATTAATTGTCCATTTAATCTGATAACCTTCAGGAAAAAACCCACTTCTGCCTTTCAGGGGCAGACACAACATGAACCAAAATGCATCCAGTCAATTGAAGATTGCAAGATTAAATTAGTTGAGAAAGGAAGAATGGATTGAGAACTCTGATCAGCCATTAAAGGGATTGATTCATTTTACTGGCATTTAGTGCCTGCATACACCTTTCTCTGAAATATTGAATGTCTGCATGCAGCTAGCTAGAAAACATTATGGGCATTTAATTTGTTTTCAGGAATTACAAATATAAAATAAATCCTTATTTTCATTATTGACATATTTAAATGAGTTATTATAGCCATGCAAGTCCAGTACCAGTGTATATATTATTGATCTAATCTTATGATTAACTTTCCAAATAACTGATGGTCTCAAACCTTGTGATTCAGTGTGGTTTGTGGAGCAGATTCACCAACATTACCTAGAAATCTATTGTGAATCTGAACTACTGTTTGAACTTGAGACAGAAAAGAAGATCAGAATTCACATCTCTACTTCTTTATGATTTATATGCCCAAGAATATCTTTAAAGAAACATTTCACAGAATACACAAAAACAATGCTTTAAAAATAAGCAGTTACTGTTTCCTTATATTTCAAGGAACTGAATAGGCACATAAATACATGTGCCTCTCCAAATACAGATATTTTTCATAGACAACAGAAATAAACTCTGTGATCTTAGTCAATGTTCTCATTCTGTTTTCAACAATTCTTTCAAGTCAAGCTACTGAACAGTATCTTCTTTGATTATCAAAGTGACCAGGAGAGTCAACTGAGTTCTTCTCTCTCCTTAGTTTCTACAAACAGGACCCTTCATGTTTCTTGACATTCATCAGAGAACTCTTTCCAAGATAGTAATCCTAATGTCCCAGGAATTTTTCTGAAAGATACCAGTTTTTGGACTCTCATAATTAAATTAAGATTGTTTATATTTAGTGGAGTCATTAAAAATAAAGACTGTTCTTAATGCATTCCCTCTGGTAGTTTATGATTTTGACTTTTCCATTAAGGGTTATATTAACTTTATCACTCAATTAAGAGTTCTGACAGATTTCACAGTAAATTTCACCTGTTTCTCTTTGTAATTAATAAATATTGAATACTAACATTTAGCATTATAAGAATAATCTGTTCTTCATCAACTTTCAATCTATTTATATTAGTAGAATCCCATTTATTCAATAAACAATTGCCCAAAATTACCATAATTATTTAATTATATTATGACTCTTTCCATGTTTGCTCTTTGCAAAGGCTGATATGTTTTGTATTTCCATTATGTTTTAGCATGTCCTTACATTTCTAAATAGTATGTTATTGCAATCTCATCTTGTACATACTCTAGCAATTTCTATGTCTGATCCTTTTCTAAGGACCTATGTTTTATTAGTGTAGAATGCAGACCTCACATTAGGGCATGGAGAGCATCTTGGTGCCTGTCTTAGGTTTCAGCAGCCTATCCAGGAATGACAGCACATTTCTGTTAATGGAAGGACACCTGCTACATCTGCAGGGCCCTCTGGGACTCTAATGGGGGGGGGTGTCTGGGTGGTGGGAGCTTGGACATGGCCAGCAGAGTAAGGCAGCATCTGGCTGCTCCAGTGTGTCCTCATAGCTCCTGTTCTTCTTTGCCTCTTGGCAGTTGGTGGATAGATGCAACACTGGCCACTGGTTCATGCTGCTGCTGTTGATGTATGCTCTCAGCTACCTGTGGCTAATCTTCAGTTGGATGCTGTTGGCACTTGGGCTTCTCACCTGGTGCCACCACAGCCATGGTCTCAAGGCCAGCCACCTGTGCAGTGTGCTGGCACTCTTACAGGAACAGGGTGAGCTGTGCACCTGGGGGTGTGCACCTGCAATTTGCCCACCTGGTTCATTTTCCAGACACTGAAATAGTAGAATGACTAAATAAGATGGTAAAGTTCATGTGGTTCTCTATTTTTCAATTTATAGAGAAACTCTTTTGAGAAGCCATAGAACCAGCTATGCAGGGAGCAAATGCCTACCTCAACACCCTCAGCTTCACAAAGTAAACATGGGTCAGCAGCCCCTTAGAGTCAATGGTGATAAGGTTTATACTAAGAATGTAAACAAAATACAAATTGTTCTGTACCTTTCGAATAGTTTTGCATGAAATTGTGAAATTGATTTGGAGGTAAAGTGATATTTTGGGGGAGCTGGTGTGAAAAGTATTCAGATTCATGGGACAATGTCGGTGGTCAGAAAAGTTGTAGTCCTGACTCAATTAAAATCAAAGCTGCCTGTAGTAGGTGGAGCAGCAGGCTGTTTCCTGCCACCCACAAATACTTGAAATAATCACACAGAAATTGTATTAATTAAATTATTGCCTGGCCCATTAGCTCTAGCCTCTTATTAGTTGACTCTCACATCTTGATTAAATCATTTCTATTAAATTTGTGTCTCACCACGTGACTGTGGCTTACCAGCAAGATTCTAACCTACGTCTGTCTCAGGCTGGAGATTCATAGTATCTGTGTGTCTCTGATTTCTTTCTCCCAGAATTTTCTTCTGTCTTCCCCACCTACTTGAGTTTTGCCCTATCAACTAAGCCTAGGCAGTTTCTTTAATAACCAATGAAAGAAACACAAATACAGAAGGGCCTTCTACAACATTTTCCCTTTTCTGTTTAAACAAAAAGGAAGGCTTTAACATAGTAAAATTACATATAACAAAACAGATATCAAATAAGAACTATAGTTACAATATTTATATCTATTTTATCTTTTATCATAACAAAGGAAAACTATAACTATCCATTCTTCAACTCCATCAAAAACTCCAGAAGGATATAATATTACCTAAGTAAACAGGAAGTGCATTGTAAGCAATTTCCAAAACTCTAGAAATGACAGAGACATCTCATTGCCTGGACAGGTTACCCAAAGTTTTCTTGTACCATTAGGACATCCATCTTCAGCCTACAGGCCCATAGTATCCAGCAGACATTTACATGAAGCAGGAAATTTTAAAGACAGTTCACTCACTTTTTTCCTGTATCCTGTAGAATGTCTCACAGACTCTTTCATGAAGCAGGAACCCCGAAGGACCATCTCACCTTTAGGCAAGTTTAGCAGTCCATTCTCTGCAGATTCTTCATGTCCAGTTTATGCAGTAGTCCAACCAAGAGAAGTTTTCTTGCCAAAAATGGCTAACCAACTCCATAAGTAGCCTCTTTGATGCCCATCTTCCTCTTGAAGTAGCTGGTATTGCCAGAAGCAGACATGTCTCATTGTCATGAAGTGCCCTAAGTTATTAAAAGATTTTAAATGCTATATTTCATAGTCTTTGAAAGATGTGAAGAATGCCTATCTAACTGAAATATATTTTGGTATATCTAGAAAATCTAACTAACATGACTACAAGCTTATTATTTATGATTATCCATTAACAATCTATATTTCCTAATTATACATTACATTTTTAAATGAACTACACAATCATAATACCTCAATCAAAATCAGAAATACATATACCTATAACAAACCTGGCCTTAAATTTATATCAGCAAAGCAAAATTTATAGCAATGTAAATTATTTATATCTATATTATATCCCCTTTTAAATGTAAAAGAACATTTATAAACAATATTTGGGAATATGCACATAAATATTTTTCTCCAAACTGCTTTGTGCTTTATGGGGAAACTGTTAATCAGGTATTTTATGGTGTATCCTGTGTGCTAGGTTCATCTCAGTCAGCAGTTGAGTGAAATAATTTTTTGAGGGTATTTACAGTGACCTTTCAGCAGTGCGTGGTCTATCATACCATATTGGTCTAGAAGCAATCCACAGGGTCTTATCTTCTATGAAAACAAAAGAAGAACTTCTTTTCCAAATCATCATATCCTGAGACCCAAATTCTGAAGTCAAGATATCTTTATGATATACATGCTTGTTCAGCTTAGCCCATAGAATGAAATGTCTCTCTGTACTTAGCTTCTTTACAGTCAAAAGATTCAAACAAAACACAATAAAATACATAATCCAGACTCTGTGAATTTCCCATTTTTACGTGGCTTAATTTTCTTTACTATTTTTTTAAAGCATTAACTTTATATCATAACTTCGTATACTCTTTATCTTTTCTTTCTCAAGCCCACATGCTTTATCTAACACCATGACCCATTTAGAGGCCTATATGTCTGAATCTGTCCTATTGTAAATCTGTAATTCTTTACTATCTAGGAGCACTTTTTAAAATGCTAAGGCTTCTTAAAAACTTTAGCTTGCCCCATGTAGGGGTAATACAGTACCACCTGTTTCCTGCCCAGTCTAAATCTTAACTGTATTGTTATTATGATAATTATGATAGTTCTTGCCTGAGATCAGCATAGTTCAGCATGGCAGAGCCACTCTGCTCCTGCCTCAGAGCCATTAGGTGACCCTGAGCTGCACACAATTCCAGGCACACAGCAGTCCACATTGCCATCAAGCAAGCTGTAGCACTTTAGTCACAAACCCCATTCAAATGCTCTGTCTCCTGCAAGAGACAGAGGTCATGCTGGTGGCACAGCCCAGAAATTGGTATTTCAAAACTGCCACTTTCTAGTAGACCTGATCCCACTGCCTACCCAGGCAGGAAGAGCTGAGCCAAGGGCATGACCTCAGCTACTTTACTTCCAACCGCCAGTGGACACATGAACATCTGAGCCCATGAATGCTCCATACCCGGAGTTTGCACTGGCAGCAAGGCCCACGAAACCTCGTTTTAAAATGGCACAGCTTTTTTTTCTATCACTGAGTCAGGAAAGTGTTTCTGCAGCATACTGTAAACAAACAGCCAAAAGCTGTGTTAAACTGTGTGTGTGTGTGTGTGTGTGTGTGTGTGTGTGTGTGTGTGTGTGTGTCTAGAATTTCTTTTCAAGCCCTCTCAGGTTTTACGTGGAGTTAGTCGACCACATTGAGGTGTCACTCTGCAGTAGGTAGAGCAGAAGGCTGTATCCCGCCGCCCGGCTAGCTTATACCTGAAATAATCACACAGAAATTGTATTAATTAAATTACTTCCTGTCTCAATAGCTCTAGCCTCTTATTGGCTAACTCTCACATCTAGAGCTGCCTTTGGAGCTGGAGTGTGGCTCTCTCCTTTTCTAAACCCAAGCATGTTTTTAGAAGAAAAATTCATAGTTTCTTCTCATATCAGAAGAGCCACCTGGTGTGGAAGAGAAGAAAACCAAACATTTAAGAACTATTGTTGTCAAAACTCTGTTATCTCCTTAAAATTCTATTTCTCTCTTTAGTATCTTTCTTTGGCTAAGCAACTTAAGTATATATTAACAGATTGATAGGTAAAATAAGTAGAAAGGGAGATAGATAGATAGATAGATAGATAGATAGATAGATAGATAGATAGATAGATATAGATATAGATAGATGTGACATATATATTCAATAGAATATTATTACATTTTAACATATTTGTCTTATTTTTAATTATTTGTAAGTATATGTTGGTCTATGTGTTTGTATGTATGATCCTAACTATTTCTCTCAACAAGTCAATGACTTTCCAGGGTCCTAGAAGATTCGACATACCACTAGCATACCCTACAAACCACAGGGACAAACCATTGTGGAGAGGACCACAAAAGCTCTTAAGTAACTGTTGACCAGGACTATGTTGCCAGAGGTTGGGAGAAATTTTCATCTGGCTTTAACAGAGGTTCTTGTCCATATGAACTTCCTCAGTTTTGATGACCAGGGGTTCAGCTTATCTTAGTAGCACTGGGCATCCTTGTCAAGGAACACATCTGCCCCTAGTAAGATGGAGAGATCCTATTTCTCTCCAAAGGCAGACATCAGACCCTCTGCTAACCCATGGTAGAGGATATGTTTGTCCTTTTCCTCGGTCTGCCACAGCACAAATATGGGTCCCTGTGAGAAATGTATGCCCAGTGAATCGTGAATTCCATGCCCTGGGAGGCATAAAGAGGGTGTCAGATATCCTGGAGTTGGAGTCTCAGATTACTGTGAACTACTTGCCATAGCTGCAGAGAATGGAACTTGCTCTTAAAGAGCAGCACAGGCTTTTAATCATTGAGTCATTGTTGCAGTTCTCAAGTTCATTTTTCCTTACTGAAACAAAACAAGTAGGCCCCACATCACCTCGACTTTCACTGTAAAAACATGTGTGGCACAACTTTTACAACAGCTCCTAAACATGTGTGTAAAATACAATAAAAGATCAGCCAAATTTCTTCATATTTTATTACTGAATACTTTCAAATATCAGATAATTGATTAGATTATTCAATTCGCTATGCTTTTAAACACCAGTGTTACTGGCATAGAGCTCATAGAACTGCAATGTGAATGTTTTTGTATTTTACACTCCTTGTTTTTATTCTTTATATTAATAAGAGGTACATTCCTTGTTTTTATTAATTATATTAATAACTGGATACTTCAAAACATATGGGATGTCAGGATTCCAGTTTGTTTTATTTCTGTATATAAGTTAAATATATAAACAATTGAAAGGTTGAGCTTACACACAAACTTACCTTGGAAAAGTAGACAAGGAGTTTGATGGTTGTGGGGACACAAATGGGAGAATGTCCAAAGGAAAAATAAAAGTTCTGTCTAAGCATTCAGTATCTTCCTGTAAGTTAATGTAGGCTTTTGTTTTTGGCTTTTGATATAAAACTTCTTGAATTCCGTCTTATAATTCTTGTGTACATAAATCATCATGAAAATCAAAACCAGATTCTACCCTCAAGGCCCCAACTCTCAGATGTTTCAGTTGTGTGATCAGTAGCTCTGACTGATGTAGGTTCCTCAGACTGCCTGGCAGTGGAGAAACTTTACTCAGCTTAGTAACAGCATGAAAACACCAGCACATGTACATTGAGGTTTGAAAACAAGAGACATTGAGGGTCTGGAGGTTCAAAAGCATCATAAGTCTCAGATTTATTTAAACTTTACATCATCCAGAATACTAAACAGGTCAGAATGAATATGTGAGATATGGGTCATTCCTTGGGGTTCAAATAGAATAACCATTACAGGTGATAGTAAGTGATTTTAAAAATTGGAGATGTCTGTAAACAGCAAGGTAGAAGGAACTCTTAAAGATATCCTAGAAAGTCATGAAACATCTCTACAGAGTGAATTTCTACTATACCCAACAATGTTCACTGTTTTAATTTTGGTTGTGTACTCCATGATGTATACTCCATGGCAAGTGAATAAATATATATTTTAAGTGACACTCAAAATTTGCTGAGGCATACACAATTTCTTCTAACCAATATTCCTCTCCTGTTGATCAGAATACCAAGGACACAGGGTCTATGTTTAATGCTGTACTTGATGACCCCTTCCATTTGAACAGGGCACAGAGAGCACAGTTCTGTCTCAAGACACAAATTTTTTCTCTTTAGCTGTCAGAGTCTCATTAGCCCTTTGCCTTGCTCGCTGCCTTGGCATTTCCCTGCTCTCTAGCGAAGTAAAGTTCTTTCCACTGTGGTTTTTAAAGTTCAACACTTTAATTTGACTTTAGATGGACTGTGCTCTTTTGAACAAAGTATGTTTGAGCACACATTCATGTTGTCGTGGGATTTAAGGATCACAATAATATCTGAAAAGCGTGTAACTTATTAGAGAGTAACAATGATTGACATGCTCTTTAGTGCTAAGTTAGCAGGCTCCATCTCTACATAGAAGATCCTTGGCCTAGATTATAAACACCAATGTTGAAAAGCCTATTCCATGTACCCTCCAGGTATTGTATGTGTGCAGAGAGTCTCAAAAGACATCTTTCATATTTTGGATGGACGATTCCCATAATAAATTTTCATTCTTTGGGGGTAAAACAAATTCCATGTTCAATGAATTGATTTTATGGTACATGTTCTCAGAAATGTACAGAAATTTTTGTAATTGTTAGATACAATTTAAAATATAGATTCTATTCAAAGTTTAGGGCTGAGGATGCAGCTTGATGGTAGAGTATTTGCCTAGAATATGAGAGGCCTTATGATTCATCTTCAGTGAAACATATATACTTTATAGTAATATTTCTAATACCCAGACTGTTAAAATGATGATTTTTTTACAACAAATATGGCAAGATGATTTTCTCTTTATTCCTCACCTGCCCTCTTCTACCCAAACCCAAACAGGTCCCCAGATGGAAAGAATGGGTCATGTAAGTTCCTGACACTTTCCGGAAAATCCCAAATACCCTTCCTTGAGCTTGTGATATAGCCTCTGTTCACTATAACTGCTCTTCAAACTGATTTCCTTCCTTTTTTCTAACTGTTCACTGTAACAGGCTCTACCTACTGTTGATTTGTCCACTTTCATTCCTTTACCAATTTATGATAATTATCTGGGATAATCTGATGACTGATTGGCATTTTTTGACAGAGGCAAAAGTATTTTTATTAAATGGGTCTTTGTTGGAATATTATTTTAGGGTGTATGTCTTTTGTTCATGCTGTATTCATTTAACTCTGTGAAGCTGTGATTCTTTGCCTAGCCAAAACAGCTAATGGTTTAATTAAGAGCTTAATGGCAATAGTGGGGCAGAAGCCAGACTATACAGACATGGCAGGTAGAGAGTATAAATAGAATGAGAAATCTAGAAGAAGGGAAGAAGCAAGAGGACAAGGAGAGGAAGACATCAGGAGCCAGTCACCCAGCTACACAGTAGGGCATAGAGAAAGAGTGAAAGTAAAATATACAGAAGTAAGAAAAGAAAAAGCCCAGAAACAAAAGAATGACAGGGTAATTTAAATTAAGAAAAGCTGGCTAGAAACAAGACAAGTTAAGGTCAGGCATTTATAAGAAAGAATAAGACTTTATGTGTGGTTAATTTGGGAGCTGTCTGGTGGGCTCCCTGAAAGCCAAAAAAGTAAAGAGTAAAACATCTCAATTGTTGCAACAATAACAGAAGTGACAGCTCTGTTAGTTCTAAAGGTTATAATCTTTATAGCAACAATAGAATGTCTTCAGGTACAACTCAGCTGTCATCAGTGACAAGATGCTGTGATGCCTCAGGATTTACAGAGCTTGAAGCTTAAAGAACCTTTAGAAACATTTGGCTTTTGTTGTTGCTGTTTCATTTTTTTAATTTGATTTCACATTTCCTTCAATTTTGGTGAATTTTTTATTAATTGAAAATATGCTCTCATATCCTTTTCAGGGTTTAATCATATCCTAGAAACACAGACACCACATGAACATGAAGGAGGTGGCAATTGTCTCCAACCTGGACAACCCTGACTTTGGGCCCTAGACCCCTCCAAGACCTATTGCAGCTCCACTAGCCTGTCAGCAAGCAAGGCACATGTGGGCAGGCTTCTCCACCACCATCCCCAATAGGACCCTGTAATCTACAAGTCCCACTCTGCCCTATAACCCCAATACCACTCCCATAGCTTAAGCAGCTCTGGGAGACACAGATACTCCCTTTGCCAATATCACAATAAATAGTCACCAGAGGTATAGACACTACTCACACAGATTGTACAAAGAACCACCCCTGTATGTTGTGAATATCACTGGTTAATAAAGAAACTGTTTTGGCCTATAGTGAGGCAGAACTTAGCTAGGCAGGGAATACTAAACTAAATGCTGGGAGAAATAAATCAGATTCAGAGAGAAGCCAGTAGAGAGTAGCCCCATTGGAGAGAGGCACAAGAACTTTACCCAGTAAGCCACAGCCTTGTGGTGAACTGTAGATTAACAGAGATGGATTAATTTAAGATATCAGTTAGACAGAAATATACTTAAGCTGTTGGGCAAACAGTGTTGCAAAAAAATAGGTCTTCCGTGTGATTATTTTGGAGCTGATCAGCAGGGAACAAAATAGAAGCCTCCTTACAACAAATTGGTCCTCCAATGTGTGCTAGTTAAATCCACATAAAACCTGAGAGAACTTAAAAGGAATTCTAAACACACACACACACACACACACACACACACACACACACACAGATTTTAGCCACAATTTTTTTTTCTGACAGCATAGCTTCCTTAAGAGAAATCTTTCTGATCGTCCTGATTCAGTGGTAGCAGAAAAAAAGCCAAGTGATTTTGAAATGGTGGCATTCTGGGCCATGCTACCAGAGAAAACTCTGGCCTTTTGAGGAAGCTGTTTATTATTGTGTTTTCTTTGAATTTTTTGACTATGATTGAGCTAAGTAACCAACATATATACTTTAAAGGTATTTTACTTTCAAAATTTGGGTCTAATGATATTTTGCTTTGGAAAAGAGGTTCTGCTTTTGTTCCACAGAGGAAGAGAACCTGTGGAATCCTTCCAGACTAATGTAGTTTGATGCATCAAGTCCTCTTGAAAGGTCACCATGAACAACCCCAAAAATATGATGGAGTTGAAGAATATATAGTTATAGTTTTCCTTAGATATAATAAAAGATAAAGTAAGTATAAATATTGTAACTGTAATTCTTGCTTGATACCTGTTTTGTTACATGTAATTTTTTTGTTAAAGTTAAAACCTTCCTTTTTATTAAAATAGGAAAGGGGAAGTGATGTGGAATTCCACTATGTATCTGTAAATACTACTGGTTAATAAAAATTCTGCTTTGGCCTATAGCAAGGCAGAAGTTAGATAGGAAGAGATAACTAAACTGAATGCTAGGAGAAAGAAGGTAGAGTCAGAAAGAAGCCATGCAGCCCCACCAGAGACAGATGCCAGAACTTTACTCAGTAATCCACAGCCTCGTGAAGATACAGATTAATGGAGGTGGGTTAATGGAGATTAATTTAGATATAAGTTAGCCAGAAATATGCTTAAGCTATTGGTTAAACAGTGTTGCAAATAATATGATTTCTGTGTAATTATTTCATGGATGAGCAGCCTGGAACAAGCCAGTGGCTTCCTTACAACACAAAAATGCACTTAAAAACATAAAGAGTAGTATGACACCACCAGAACCTATTGGTTTGATGGCAGAAAAACTGGAACATCTAAACTCAGAAGCATCAGAAGAAAATGATCTTAAAATAACTTAATGAAGACGATAGGTGCCCTTAAAGAGGAAATTACAAATTTTCTTTAAAAAATCGAAGAAAAGACAAACAAAAAATTGGAATAAATCAATAAATCCACCAACAAAAGCCAAAAAATTCAAACAGCTGAAGGAAACAGTTTAAGACTTCAAAATTGAAATAGAGACAATAAATAATGCATAGAGCAAGATATTCTTGAAATGGAAAATCTGGGTAAGCAAACAGGAACAACAGATGCAAACTTCACCAAGAGAATACAAGATTTGGAAGAGAGACTCTCACATGCTGAGGATATGATAGAGAAAATAGATTCATTGGTCAAATAAAATATAAAATTCAACAGATTCTTAAAATAAAACATCCAGAAATCTGAGACATCATAAAAAGACCAACCTAATAGTAGAGATAGAAGAATTATAGCTCAAAGACACAAAATATATATTCAACAAAACCATAGAAAAAAACTTTCCCAACTTAAAGAAGGACAAACCTATGAAGAAACATGCTTATAGAACACTAAATATATTGAACCAAAATATATTCCCTTACCACATAATAATCAAAACACTAAACATACAGAATAAAGAAATAATATTAAGAGTTGTAAAAGCCAAAAGGCCAAATAAATATAATAGCAGACATATCAGAATTGGACCCAATTTTTAAATGGAAATTAGGAAAGGCAGAGGGTCCTGGACAGTCTGCAAACACTTATGTGATCATAGATACCAGTCCAAACTACTCTACACAGCAAAGGTTTTAATCAAAAGAGATGGATAATACAAGATATTCTGTGACAAAACCAGATTGCAACAATACCTATCAATCTCTACAGTAAGTACTGGGGAAAAAAAAAAAACTTCAACCCAAGGAAGTTAGCTGCACCTACCAATGAAAACACAGGCAATAGTCAAACTCAAACCAGAAGATTCCAAAGGTGGAAACAAACTAACACCACCACCATCACCACCAAAACCAAGAACAACAGGAATTAGCCATCACTGGTCACTAATATCTCTTAATATCAATGGACTCAATTTGTCAAGAAAAAACCACAGGCTTACAGATTAGATATGAAAACAGAGCTGACCTTCTGCTGCATGCAAGAAATATACCTCAACTTCAAGGACATACCTTATCTCAGGGTAAAGGTTTGAGAAAACAAACTTTCCAATCAAATGGACTGAAGAAGCAAGCTGGTGTAGCTATCTTAATATCTAACAAAATAGACTTCAAACTAAAATTAAACAAACGAGATGGAGGAAGTTCATTTAATATTTATTAAAGGATAAATTCATCAAGATAAAGTCTCAATTCTGAATATTTATGCCACAAATGCAAAGGCACCTGTAACACCCGGTTTTGGTGTTACACCCTCGGTACAGTTCGCGCGCAGCTGTGCCGAATGCGAGTCCGGGCAAGGGCCTGGAGATTGAACACAAGAGACAGAGACCAGGGTCATTCGATAGGAGATCAAGCGAATGCCGTTTATTCAGACTTGGGGAAGCCCTTTTCTACCTAACTGCAGCACAAAGATCTCACCACCCAGGGAG
>NW_026068066.1:843912-864284 GCF_014885135.2 Alexandromys fortis | reverse complement strand
TTTTTTTTTTTGAGCCAGGGTTTTTCTGTGTAACCCCCACTGCCCTCAGGGTGTGGGACATTTTCTTGAGTAAACATTGGTGCAGAAGAGGCCAACCCACTGTGGGAAGTGTCATTCTGGGCAGGTGGCCTTGGGGTGTGTCTGAAAGCAAACAGGGCGAGTCAGAAGGGCAGGTTCCCTCCGAGCTATCTTTAGGCTCCTACCTGGATCAACTTTCTCACTGGACTCTGACTTTGGACAAAATCTAAACCAAATAAACTCTCCTCCCCAAGTTGCTTTCGGTCATGGTGTATCACAACAGTGGAACGGAACCCCTGGCCATGTGCTGGGCTGAAAACCAGCAAGCCTTTGTAACACCCGGTTTTGGTGTTACACCCTCGGTACAGTTCGCGCGCAGCTGTACCGAATGCGAGTCCGGGCAAGGGCCTGGAGATTGAACACAAGAGACAGAGACCAGGGTCATTCGATAGGAGATCAAGCGAATGCCGTTTATTCAGACTTGGGGAAGCCCTTTTCTACCTAACTGCAGCACAAAGATCTCACCACCCAGGGAGGTGGGAAATAAACACACAGGAAACTTAGTTAACAATGTAGAAGATTGCTTGTAGCTAAATCACCAGGTGGGGCAGGGATAGTACGGAAACACACAGGAAGCTTAGTTAACAAATAACAAACTGTCCCCGCCAATGCACCCCAGGAGTAAGGGAGACCAGGGCCCTACAGGCACCCACATATGTAAAAGAAATGCTACTAAAGTTTAAATAGTACACCACCCTCATACACTAATAGTGGGAAACTTCAACATGCCACTCTCATCAATGGACAAATATTTCAGGCAGAAACTTAGCAGATAAATTAGGTAGCTAACAGATTTTATGACTTAAATGGGCTTAATAGAAATCTATAGAACATTTCACCCAAACACAAAAGAATATACCTTCTCAGTACCCATGGGACTTTCTCTAAAATCCACCAGAAGCTCGGTCACAAAGCAAATCTCAACAGATAAAAAAAAATTGTAATAAACTCCTGTAGCTTATCAGATCACCATGGCCTAAGTTTAGAACTCAACAACAACATAAATTACAAAACGTCTTCAGACTCATGTAAACTGAATAATATTTAATTGAATCACCATAGAGTCAAGGAAGAAATAAGAAAGAAATTAAAGACTTCCTAGAACTCAGTGAAAATAAATGTGCAACTTACCAAAATTTATGGGATACTATGAAAGACAGTGCTGAGAGGAAAGTTCAAAGCACTAAGAACCCACATAAAGAATTTGGAGAAATCACATACTAGCAACTTAACAGCACCTATGGAAACTAGAACAAAAAAAAAAAAAAAAGAAAAGAAAACAACCAGGAGGAGTAGGCCACAGGAAATAATGAAATTGAGGGCTAAAATCAAAAAGAACAATACCAAAAAATCAATGAATCAATGATAAACTAACCAAAAGGCTAAGAGAGAATATGTAATATATTAAAGTCAGAAAAGAAAAAGGAGTATATAACAACAGACACTGAGAACAATTTCCTGGATAGGAATCACATAACAAAATTAAATCAAGAGCTGATAAACAACTTAATAGGCCTATAACCCCCTAAGAAAATAGAAGCAGTCATTAAAAGTCTCTTAAACAAACAAACAAAAAAAAGTCCAAGCCCAGATAACTTCAGAATAGAATTCTACCACAATCTCAAAGAAAAGCAAATAACAATACTCAAATTGTTCCAAACAATAAAAAACACTGCCAAACTCCTTTTATGAGGCTACAGTTACCCTGACATTTATAACACACAATGAACAACAATGAAAGAGAATTACAGACCAATCTCCCTCATGAACATTGATGCAAAAATACTGGCAATAAAATACTGGCAAACTCAATCCAAGAATACATTTAAAAAAATTATCCTCATGACCAAGTAGACTTCATCCCAGAGATCAGGGATAGTTTAACATAAAAAAAAAATCTGTCAATATAGTCCACCATATAAACAAAATGAAAGAATAAAAAAAAACACATGATCATCTCATTTCATGCTGAAAAAGCCTTTGACAAATCCAACATGATAAAGGTCTTGAAGAGATTAAGCATAAAAAAACATAATAAAGGCAATTTACAGTATGCTGACATCCAGCATAAAATTAAATAGAGAGAAACTCAAAGAAATTCCACTAAAAACAAGGACAAGGCTGTCCACTTTCTCCATATCTATTCAATATAGTATTCAAATATCTATCTAGAGCAATAAGAAAACAAAAGGAGATCAAAGAATAAATATTGGAAAGGAAGAAGTCAAGCTTTCAGTATTTGCAGACAATATGATAGTACTCATAAATGACTCCAAGAATTCTACCAGAGAACTCTTACAGCTGATAAACACCTTCAGTAATATGGTAGAATATAATATTAACTCAGAAAAAAATTCAGCAGTACTCTTATATATAAATGATGAACAGAAGTAGAAAAAAATCAAAGAAACATCTCACATTACAATAGCCATAAGTCATATAAAATATCTTGGAGTACCTCTAACCAAACAAGTGAAAGACCTGTATGACAAGAATTTTAAGTCTTTAAAAAAAATTGAAGTAGATAACAGAAAATGAAAAGATGTTCCATGATCTTGGATAGGTAGGATCAACATAATAAAAATGGCAATCCTACCAACAGCAATCTACAGATTCAATGTGATCACAATCAAAATCCCAACACAGACCTTAAAAGAACAATACTCAATTTTATACGGAAAAACAAAAAACCCAGGAAGCCTAAAAACAACCTGTACAATAAATGAACTTCCGGAGGCATAGCCATCTCTGATTTCAATCTCTACTATAGGGCATAGTCATAAAAACAGGTTGGTATTGGCATAAACACACACACATGGGCCCACTGAATTGAACTGAAGACCCTGCATTAACCCATACACCTATGAATACCTGATTTTTGACAAAGAAGTAAAAACAATACAATGGAAAAAAGAAAATATTTCAACAAATGGCATTGGTATAACTAAATGTCAACATGTAGAAGATTATGAATAGATCCATATCTATTGCTATGCACAAGACTCAAGTCAAAGTGGATCAAAGGCCTCAACATAAATCCAGTTACATTGAACGTGACTGAAGAGTGGCAAGTAGCCTTGAATACATTGGCACGAGACTACATCTGAAATATAGCATCAAGAGCACAGACACTGAGAGCAACAATCAAAAAATGGGACCTCCTAAACCTGAAAGGTTTCCATCAGGTAAAAGACACAGTCAATAAGACAAAATGATAGTCTACAGAATGGGAAAGATCTTAACTATGCCCACATCTGATATAGAGTTGATCTCAAAAATAACTAAACAAACTAGAAATCAAAATACCAGATAATCCAATTATAAAATGGGATACAGATCTAAACAGAGATGAATCTCAAATGGCCAAAGACATTTAAGGAATTGTTCAACATCTTTAGTCATCTAGGAAATTCAAATCAAAACCACTCTGAGATACGATATTACATCTCTCAGAATGGCTAAGATCAAAAACACTGATGACAACCTTTGTTGGAGAGATGTGGAATTAGTGGAACACTCCTCCACTGCTGGTGGGAGTGTAAATTTATACAGCCACTTTGAAAATCAGTATGACGGTTTCTCAGAAAATTGGGAATCAGTCTACCTCAAGACACAGCAATAACTAATTTTAGGCATATAGCCAAAGGATGTGCATTCATACCACAAGAACACTTGCTCAAATATGTTTATAGCAGCATTATTTGTAATAGTCAGAACCTGGAAAAAAAACCTAGGTATTCCCCCAAACAAAGAATGGATAAAGAAACTATAATACATTTACACAATGCAGTATAACTCAGCCGTGAAAATAAAAACATGAAATTGCAGTCAAACTCACTCATAAGTAGATACAAGATGTAAAGCAAAGAATAACCAGGCCACAATCCATTACTCCAGAGAAGCTAGTTAGCAAGGATGACCTTAAGAGGGACACATGGATCACCCTGGAAAGGGGAAATAGAGGAGATCTTCTGTGTAAACTGGGGGCAGAGTGGGCAGTAAAGGGAAGCAGATGGGGGATGAGAATATGAGGGAATAGGATAGGTGAGCTGGGCAGTGATAATATAGGAGAGCAAGGAAAGAGATACATTGACAGAGGGAGCCATTACAGGGCTAGGGAGAAACCTAATCCTAGGGAAATTTCCAGGAATACACAACAATCACTCCAGCTAAGACTGATGTGGGAGAGTCTTCTGTTTTGTGTTGATTTTATTGGGTAATAAAGAAACTGCCTTGGCCATTTGATAGGCCAGCCCTTAGGTGGGTGGAGTAGACCGAACAGAATGCTAGGAGGAAGAGGGAAGTGAGGCAATCGCCATGCCACTCCTCTCTGGGGTAGACGCCATGAATCCAGCCACCAGGTCAGACATGCTGAATATTTCCCAGTAAGCTACCACCTCGTGGTGCTACACACATTAATAGAAATGGATTAATCAAGATATGTGAATTAGGCAATCAGAGGGTGAAACTAATGGGCCAGGCAGTGTTTAAATGAATACAGTTTGTGTGTTGTTATTTTGGGGTATAAGCTATCCAGGTGACTGGGAGCTGGGCAACAGGAACGCAGCTCGCCTCCTCACTACATAAGACCACTAGGATGAGTGGAGAGGATGCCTAAACTGGATTCCCCCTGTAGTCAGATTGTTGACTACTCTAACTGTCATCATAAAACCTTTATACAGTAACTGGAGGAAGCAGATGCAATTTTCAGAGGGTGAACTTCTGTCATAATCTCAGTCTGGGTTGTTTAGAGGTCCCCATGAGATATCCTCAGCCAACAACTCAACTGAGTGTACCCTAGTCCTACCATTGGGAGCCTTGCCTGGCTACCAAAGATGGCCAGTTTAGATTCCTTATCCTCCAATATTATGAGTCTTCCCTAGAGTCACTTTCATAAATTCCAGGAAATTTCCACACTTCCCTCCAAATACACCCAAATTCCAGCTGTCTCTCCCTTCTCTTTCTTCCTTTACCCACCGAATAAATCCCTCCAATCTTGTTCCAACCCATCCCCAGTTCACCCTTAGAATCTATTCTGTTTCCCCTTTCCAGGGATATTCATGACCCCACCCACTTTTGTCCTTCCCCTTTAACTAACCTCTCTGTCTGTGGATTATCATTTATTTGAAAGATAATATCCACTCATGAGTAAATACATACCATATTTTTCTTTCTGTGTTACCTCATTCAGGATTATTTTTCTAGTAGCTTTCATATGCCTGTGAATTTCTGATGCCATTTTTAAGCCACCGAATAATACTCCATTATGTAAATATACCACAATTACTTTATTGATTTTTTTTAGTTGAGGGGCATCTGGGTTGTTTCAAGTTTAGGGCTATTATGAATAAAGCCACATGGTCAATGTTTTAAATGTAAAGTGAAGAAATAATAGTCAGTGCACATACGTCTCTACTGACAGGTATAAAATCTACAAAAGAAAAAGTAACACTTTTCTCAATTTCAGTTGCTGAGTAGTTAGTGTAACAGTCTGTTGAGCCATCATACCTTCACATAGCTCAAGCATACTCATTATAGTAAAATTTCAAAGGATTTTTGAAGCACTGGTTATGAAGTGGGCTTGAACATTAATTTTGTTTCTCCCTTGACCCATGACGCAAATGTGGTCTATCTTTGTCCTCAGCCTAGACTTGTAGCTTTAAGCAATCCCTAACTTCTGACTCCCCCTCTATCTAACTCCAAAGTACTGAGACAAACACAGTCATTTGATGCAGTGATGGTGATCAAGCCGAATTCTTCTGTGTAAAGGAAGCACTCTACCAACTAAGCATAAGCTTTTATGCTCAGACTTAAAATTTTGGAATCAGAAAAGGAACTGGCTGTACTGAATTTATTATTTAAGAAGTTCAGATTTATTTGTCTTATAAGCCTGAAAGAATGGAAAACTTTACTATTAACATAATTTTCTGTTAATTCCAATTCCCCACTAATCCTAAAATATGACCAAACTAAAATAAAAGAAACATGTTCTTACCTTGTGTTTGCTTTACCAAGTGTCTGGTTTAAAAGCAGGACAGGTTCTTCTCATTTCTTTAAAGTTTCAAATTCTCTGAATTTGATCTTTTCTCCTTTGCATACCTGACAATTCCACTATGGCTTCTTAACTCTGTACACAGCCTTCCTGCCATTTCCCCCAAGGATGTCCCATACCTGCCTCACTAAACAAGCTCTAATATCTGCCCCCTTTTTATATTTTATACTTCAAGATAGAGAATTGTGGTATAGCCTTTTATAACACTCTTTTACCCTAATGTTCTTCCCTTTCTAATCTGTCAGGCTTCCTCTGGGTTCTTTTCTCAGCCTTGCTGCATGTTTCTATTCTCTGCCACTCAGAACTCCTCCTGGAATTGCAAAATAAATTTTAGTTACAAATCAGAACTTGTCCAGATGAACCGTTGTGCCCAGTCCATTCTTGCCTATTCTTACCAGTTGTTTGTGACATTCCTTTTACCCGAATCATCTATGTATTGTGTTTTTATCCATACTATTCAAAGTATAATGTATTCTATAATACATATCAGTTTTAGTAATTGGAATTCATTTCCATGAGGTACAGAGGAGATGTTTTATTGAATTTTTGTTTGTTTTGTTGTTGTTGTTGTTGTTTGTTGATATGGGAGTGTCATATATCTGTTGCTTTCATTGGTTAATTAATAAAGAAACTACTTGGCCTTTGATAGGCCAGCTCTTAGGTGGGTGGAGTAGACAGAACAGAATACTGGGAGAAAGAAAGCCGAGTTAGGCAGTCACCATAGCTCTCCTCTCCAAGATGGATGCAGGTTAAGATCTTTCGGTAAGCCACACCTCGTGGTGCTACACACATTATTAGAAATGGGTTAATCAAGATGTGAAAATTAGCCAGTAAGAGGCTAGAGATAATGGGCCAAGCAATGTTTAAAAGAATACAGTTTCCGTGTAATTATTTCAGGGCATAAGCTAGCCATGCAGGTGTCAAGGGGCCAGAATGTAGCCCGCCACTCCCTACTATAGTTTGCTCTTTTATTTCTATTCTTTCAAGAGAGGGTTTCTCTGTATAGCCTTGGCTGTCCTGGAACTCAATCTGTAGACTATGCTGGCATCAAATTCAGATGTCTGCCTGCCTTTGCTTTCCAAATGCAGGGGTTAAAGGCATATGATTTGTATTAGTGAAATTTATTTTTGTAACATCAAGATTGTAATAATGCAAGCATCCAGCAAGTCAGTGTTCCAAAGCTATTCATTACCTTATATTCTTTTTTAAGATTTTGTAAGAACAAAATAATTATCAGGCGCACTCCTTTAATCTCAACACTCAGGAGGCAGAGGCAGACGGATCTCTGTGACTTCAAAGCCAGCCTGGTCTACAAAGTGAGTTCCCGGACAGTCAGAACACAGAGAAACACTGTCTCAAAACAACAAGAACAAAATGAACAGGAAAATGGAAATGGATATTTGGAATTGGGGCTGGATAAGGGAGGACTGAATAAAGAATAAAGTGTAAAAAAAAAATAAATCAGTGAAACGATTTGCAGCTCCTTTAAGGGTTATACAATCTGCAAGACTACATGCTATTTTTAAAAATAGAGTTTCAAAATATGCTATTCAAGCACAAAAAGAAACAAACCTGGTTTCAAATATAAAGTGAGCAAGAAAGCTTATGCTCTTTACATGTTGTGATTGCAATAACTTAGAGTTAAATTGCCTGGCATAGTGAAAAGCAAACGGTAGAGTGTAAGCACCACATTGGTTTCAGTGAGGTGAGACAAAAAGAGCAGTAAGCATAAGTATTGCATTGGAAAAATGAGTTTACATTATAAACTTATAATATTTCTCAACAGAAAAACAGATAGTGGCGGTGGTTTAAAGACTTTTTGTGTTTGCCCGGTCTTTACACTTTTTGTCCAGTTTCTATGGAATCTCCTGTACTTCTTACCTAGAAGAGTCTGTGGAGTTCTGCACTAAATCTCAATGTCCTGTTAGAAAATAAATGGTGACTCTCTTGGCTTTTCAAGACCTGTAAGTAATTTAGAGAAAACAAACTTACTTTTTCTAGTAGACTTTGCCAAGTTCCTCTGTAAGTTATTCTCTGTATTCAGAAACTGGATTCTGATCACTATCATACCATGCTATGGATTATTTTCCCACTTCTTAAAAAGCAGCTCAAGATTTTAATCTGATTTCACATCTACTCAGAATTAACCTAAATAAAACAAAGACATTATTTCAAACAAGTTTAATGGGTATAATGAATAATTCCTAGAACTTTCAATTATAACCTTGGACACTATGAATCTGTAAGATACCAAGTAAGTGTTCTTTAAAAGCATATGTATGAAAGTTGAAAAGAAAACTCAGATATGACTTGTTCTTAGCTCAACATTCATCCTCCAATAATACATTTCATGTTTTCATTGAAAAGGGATTTATCTTTGAGTACCCTGCCAGTCATATATCTTTATCCTAAATATAACATTTTACATGACACTTCTCTACAAATAAAATAAATTGAAGAGGATCTTACAATATATTGAAAGCCAGACGATCTGGATTTGATGCCTGTTCTTCAGTGAAAGAATACATTTCATCTGACTTCATGTCTCAGGGATGTGTCTCACCCCAAGATACTTGGCTATGTTCCAGACAAATTTCTTATAACCTGGTGTGACTTAAGAGCTTAAATATTTTCTTTGTCTGGTGGAAATTTTCATGGTCAAAAAAACAAATATTTCTCAATTCTCTCTGGGATGACAGACTTCTGCCCATGTATGCTTCAATGTTTGTGCTTCAAGTATGCCCAAGTTTGTGCTTCTACCCCCTCCTACAGACAAATGCATCCTCACATCCTGAAAGGCATTTCTTCACTAGGATGTGGATAAGCAAATTTAGATGGCCTTGTTTATTAATAAATAAACTGGACTGCAAAGTCATAAAGCATAGCGCAAAACTATTCAAGCTCGATTTTTTCCAACAATTAAAGCGCTCTAATTTTCATTAGCTGAGCTTTCAATAGTAAAGTATCCATTAGATATATGGAAAAACACTATGTGGTTGTATAAATTTTGCACTTCTAAGTTCAGGAAATCATTGCCCCAGTAACGTGGTAATCATCTTAAATCTTGTCTGGTCAGAACTAGAAAGTGTTACAAAACATCTGATGTTACTATTGATGCATTCAGAGAACAGGAGGTCTTTATGCTTTCCTTGGTCATATGCTAGGCAGCACTGAACTCTTACAGCATGGCTGAGGGAAAGCACTGGAAGATGCACCTACCTCAGGCCTCTAACTTTCTTCTATATCTGTGTCACCTCCTTCCTTTTCTTTCCCCCCTTTCTCGCCATCTCCCATTTACTTATAACTTGAGAGAAATTCACAAGTTTGTAATTTTTTTCAACACCTTATATTTTAAAAACTAATTCTGTAACTGTATAATTAATTAAGTTAAACATATGTAGTTAGTATATGCTGAAGTCTGCTAACATAGTATGACATCAACTAGGCATTCACTGACCAAAGCTATAGGGGAATAGGAACCTTCATGTATCCAGAGCTATATAAATCCATATTCCTCATAGGGCACATGGGTTTGATCATAGAGATAGTTCATAATGTCAGCTATAGGCTTATCTCATAGGGTCAACTCATAGAGTCAGCACTTATGTTCAACTTATAAGGTAACACTTAGGATGAGGCATATAAGCTAGTCCAACTGAGACCATTGTATGATAGACAGAAGACAGTGTCCCCATGTCAGCATCAGCACTCCTGGGTGAAAAGCCCAGGTAGTTCATAGAAAACAATCGTGGATGATGAAGGAAAAAGTGGCCTAGTGTCACACATCTGCTTTCCATTCATGCTGCTGTAGTCACCAGCAACTGATACAAGTGCTGGTATCATATCAGGCTGTTTTGAACCTTAGCAATGTTTCCTTTTTCATTACTCAAGATTAACTAGAATTTCTTTCATCTCAAATATGGTAGAGTTTTATGGATCCTATCCACCCTCTGCAAAGAAAAATAAATCCTTTATAATTGTACCTTTCGAGAGTATTGCAGGTTAAGGAAAGGTATCTGAAAGAATAATAAAGGATTTTGTGAAAATATTCTGAGCTGGGCAGTGGTGGTGCATGCCTTTAATCTCCGCATCCAGGAAGGAGAGGCAGGTGGATTTCTCTGAGTTTGAGTCCCGCCTGGCATTTCCATGACAGGCTCCAAAGCTACAAAGAAACCTTGTCTCAACAAAGAAACAAAGCAAAACAAAAAGTATTCTGAATAAGCAAGAAAAAGAATTCCTAGGAGCTATAAGGTTGATGAATGAAAATCCCACTGCCATAGTTGTGTTGTATCTCTTGAGTTGCTGGACAGAGAACAACGTGATGTTCCTATAAGCCATAAAAGTGCTTTATAAACTTATTGGTTGCATGCCACATCCTGGTCCATATTGTAAAGTAACTACACATTTTGCCTGTAGAACATGGAGAAATCAGAATGGAAAAGAAATGGATGTTCCTTGCTTACTGGTTGGCTACATAAGTATCAAGAGCCTCTCCACAGACTGCTGGAAGATAATTGTCTACAATAGTGCTTCCCATGGAAGAATTAGGCAAGGTGTTCTCACTAATGCAATCATGGCATGGCTGTTATGGATGTGGCTATGGAACAATCTTGATACACTGTAAATACGCATTGCTCTCATTGTTAATGAAAAACTGTTTGATGCCAATGGCTAGCCAGAATTTGGGGGCAGAGAGAATGCTGGGAACAAAGGGTAAGCCTGAGTAGTCTTGATCCAGATACAGAGAAAGCAGGATATGTAGAAATAAGGTTACAAACTATGAGCTATGTGGTAGAACATAGATAAGAAGTATGAATTAATTTAAGTTGTGAGAGCTATTTAGTAACAGGCCTGAGCTATTAGGTGAGCATTTATAATTAGTAAGAAGTCTCTATGTCAGTTATTTGGGACCTGGAAGTCAGGACAGAAATGTCCACCTACAGGATGTAACTGTTTAATTTTTGGTTGTAGTTAAATTCCACTATACAGGAGTGAACTTATATGTAGTTCAGTAAACCAGGGCTAAAGTCTGTGGTGGGGAAGTTCATTGAACCTGGAGGTAATCAATTGCTATTGTTTTGTTAAATATGAGTGATTGGCCTATCAAATTGCTTTGTAGACATCTGTTTCTATTCCCATAGATTACAACTGCTCTCATTCTTGAATGGTTCTTTTTGCAATGAGTAATATTCTCTAGATAGCCAAAGCTTGTAAAGCTACTAAGAGTGACGTTTTCTGTGGTCCTGACTAATGTTCAGCAATATATGGGGGATCAGACAATTACACCAGCACCTCTGGGGTCAGGAAGCCTTGTGGTAGGGAAGCCTAAGGAAGAGGAGAGCCAGAAGTAATGTAAGGCTTCTTTTAAACAAAGACTGTATCAAGCTCCATTGTAGGATATCTGTTTTCACCTGCTGTTTGATCCTATGGTTATGATGCTATAATTCACTTACCATTTCTGGAATTTATTTTCAATAAATTCTAGTCTCTTTGGAGCAGAGAATGTGCCCCTAGTTTCCAAAAGCCCTAAGCATGGTCCAGGCTGCAATCCTGTTGATTTAGGCTCTTAGTTTTACTTTCATATTTTTTTTTATTTTTTTGAGTATAAAATATAATTGCCTCATTTCTGTTATTCTCCTTTTACCCCTTCTATGGACCAATACCCCATTGCTCAGAGACTTTGCTTAATTTTATGTTTTTGTATCTAGAATCTCTTCTTCATGAACTCTGAAATGTTGCTTCTGTTTCATTATTTAACTTTAACTTCACCCATGCTTTCTCAGAAAACATATTTCTTCTCCTTACTTTCATTTCTGAATCTTCTCTACTAGCTTAACTCTTGAATTTACGCAATTCTTCTAATTTCTAAGAACATACAGTTGGTTCTTGGCTTTCCTGTATTCTAGCTTTAAATATGTTTTTTCTTAGAACATTCATATCTGTTAAGTCATAGCAGGACTGCTTCCTCCTGAATACTTTTGATGGAAGTTTCTATCCTCATTATTCATGCTCCAGAATTCATGTTATCACCCATGGTACTGAATTTGCCATCTTACCTTCTGACTATAAACCTGTGTCTCATGTCAGTTTGAATATGAGGATTCTCTAACAGTTTCTGTAGATATCCAAATAACTTTTAAACACACTTGAATAAAAGGCTGTCAGTGACACAGAATTTATTTTAAGCACCATATTCCTTAGCAATATTCTTTAGGGAGTCTTTGTGGAGCATCCCCTCTATCACCATTTGGCTCCTGCTCATCCCTGCCTGCTAAGTGTATCTCATTCACTTTTGACTCTTCTTGACATTATTGGAAGAACTGAGAAAATCTTTAGAGTACCAGCATCACATGAGCACTGCAAGTGACTTTGGGGAGTATTTTTAGAATCTTATTGTAAAAGGCATAAAATATAATAGGTGGTTACTTGTGGAGGAGAAAATTACTTGTATTATGTGCAATGAACGCTATTGGCATGAGCTGCACCTCAGCTATTTGTGAACAAGAGATGCTGCTGATAGGTGAGTTTTGGTTTGTCTCCTAACCCAGCCCATGTCTAATTACACCGTAGAGGCAGTTAAGTAGGCACTAAATTCACACAAAACAGAACCTCACTGTGAGTCCCATCAGCATCACATCCTTGTTTTTCTGATATTTAGAGAACTTCACAATGACACGTTTTACACCATTGAGGGATTCAATTGTAATTATATAGTTCAAATACAATAGTGCTGGTTACTGTTCAAATATGTGTGGTTACATGGGATTAAATGTATTCAACACTAATTACATAGAAATGTGATGGGTGGAATATATACACACTAGAGTACTATGCTGCGGTAAAAAACAATGACTTCTCGAATTTTGCATGCAAATGGATGGAAATAGAAAACACTATCCTGAGCGAGGTAACCCAGACCCAAAAAGATGAACATGGGATGTATTCACTCATAATTGGTTTCTAGCCATAAATAAAGGTCACGGAGTGTATACCTGGTGAACCTAAAGAAGCTAAAGAAGAAGGTGAACCCAAGAAAAAACATATAGTTATCCTCTTGGCTAAGGGAAGTAGATAAAATTGCCGGGGAGAAAATTGGGATCTTGGGGGTGGGGTGGGTTGGGGATAAGGGGGGACGGGGAGAGAAAAGTGAGAAGGGGAGGATTGGGGGAACTTGGGGAAACAGGAAGATTGGGATAAAGGAAGGTTGGATAGGGGAGCAGGGAAGCACATATCTTAGTTAAGGGAGCCACCTTAGTGTTGGCAAGAGACTTGAACCTAGAGTGGCTCCCAGGAGCCCAAGGCGATGTCCCCAGTTAGTCCCTTGGGAAGCTGAGGATAGGGAACCTGAAATGACCCTATCCTATAGCAATACTGACGAATATCTTTCATATCACCATAGAACCTTCATCTGGTGATGGATGGAGATAGAGACAGAGACCCACACTGGAGCACTGGACTGAGCTCCCAAGGTCCCAATGAGGAGCAGATGGAGGGAGAACACGAGCAAGGATGTCAGGACCACGAGGGGTGCACTCACCCACTGAGACAATGGGGCTGATCTATAGGGAGCTCACCAAGGCCAGCTGGACTGTGACTGAAAAAGCATGGGATAAAACCGGACTCTCTGATCATGGCGAACAATGAGGGCTGATGAGAAGCCAAGGACAATGCCACTGGGTTTTGATCCTACTTCATGTTCCGGCTTGGTGGATGCCTAGCCAGTTGGGATGTTCACCTTCCTAGACATGGACGGAGGGGGGAGGACCTTGGACTTTCCACAGGGCAGGGAACCCTGACTGCTCTTTGGATTGGAGAGGGAGGAGGAGAGGAGTGGGGGGAGGGGAAAAGGAGTGGGGCAGGGGGATAAGGGTGCGAGGAGGGGGAGGGAAATGGTAGGCTGGGAGGAGGCGGAAACTTTTTTTTTTCTTTTCCTTTTCTCAATTAAAAAAATTTAACTCATAAAAAAAAGAAGAAATGTGATGGGAACAGTTATTTCTTCTATTAGGAATGTGAAGTGCAAAGGTATGATGTACCTCACTTACATGTGACAGCACCCCCTATCTCTGCTGCCTCTTTTGTCTGACCATACAGATAATTCAATACCTTGGATATTTTAATACCTACTTAGTAAACACTATACAAATAAATGAATGAAATCTATCACAGAACACCTTGGATAAATAGTATGTATTTATTATCTGTGCATTTTGAAGTTCTTTTAACTGATTTATTTCTCTTATTTGCTTGATGTACCATCAGGCAATATCACAAATGAACAGCAGATGGCATTGAGTTGAAAAGCATGATCTCTCAACTTTCAGTGAATGCTGGAATTTTGGATTTGGCATGCATTCAAGAAATAATTTTTTGCAAACATCATTTTGAAGACGAAAACATTTATGGGCAGCTCATGCTCTTGGGAATAATGTCTGATCATGCATTCTAGTCCCAGTGGATCACCAGCACACTATCCTGATTTTTCAGTTATTATGGCTGGAGTTCAAAACCGACAGAAAAAACATGATGATAATCAAACGTAGAATCCTGACTGCCAAATGCCGGTTGAGTGGTACATGGAAAAATATTTGGTATTCATACTTGTAATCTCATTCATTGAAAAAATATGACTACTTCCAAATTTTATTTTAAGTAGGGAAGTAAAAGAGGATCTGGGAGTTAAGGGAAGGACTTGGAGGAGATTATGATCAAAATACATTATATGTAATTCTGAGAGAATAATTTTTTAAATCTTTGTGAAATACAATGGGTTCTCTTACAAATGCTCTAGATGTTTTGATTACATGAAAAAGTGAGGGCCAATACCTCTTACCACATTAACCATACATTAAATTCCAAAGTTGAAGATTCCCTTACCCACTTTGAAAGGCTTGTTCTTGAAAGTAATGGAGACAATTTACAAAGAGGAAGTATTCCAAGAAAATGAGTTGATAGACATGAGCACCCGGGGATGCCAGCACCTCGTGATGTTTCAGCCCAGCCAGGACAGGTGAGAGGATGAAGCTAGATTCTCATGTGGTATTGAAGAGGACATGCACAGGAAGGGGCATGGGACTGACTATGGACTGCTTAGACATTTACTTATGTCTCTGCAGAAGGCTCTCAGGGTTCTGACATCTTTGAAATTCTTCATCTAGTCCTCATCAATTATTATCTTGTGTCTTTAGCTGGGTTTCTTTGCAATTATTAGCCCAGTGTACTTAAATATAAATTATAGACTACACTAGACACAATTCCTCTTTGAGATCCTACAGTTGTATATATATTTGGTTCTTTCTAAATGGACAACATTTTTGCTTGAACATAAACATTTAATCCAAAGTTCTCTTTTATGGTCTCATTGCTGTATAAAATAGTCATTCTAGATAGTAACCATTATAGAGATACCATATTATTGCAGCTATTTTCTCCTTCCCAGACACTAGGCAGATCCCAGTGATGGTTCTGAACACACGGTGTTATTCTACACCCTTTGGAAACAGTGTATAGTGGAATCCAGAGGTCCAGTAAATCTCTGACTTGTAGAACTGTGAAAAAATTAAATGATTGATGCTTTAGGCTATTAAATTTCAGGGAGATTGGTAACTCATCAATAGTAACTGAAACTGTGTACAACCTGGTCAATTATCCTTGACAAAGCTCCCAAAGCCTTAATTCCCTCATCTGCGAACAGCTATAATGCCACTAAGGCTTAGCCTTGATAAATGGGAAGTAATTCATGTGATTAATACATAACAAATAATGATTAAGTCAAGATTAGGAACAGAAGATTTCAGTATATGACAGGTGATTATTACAAAGGAAAACACTGTCAAATTTGTTAGATTTGTTTATAAGAGTCTCATCCGGGTATAATGATGACTTGATAATTGGAAAGTTAATGAAATAATTGGATTAACTTGTACTCCCAGCAACTGGAACTTCAGAATATCTGCAGTTCTTGAATGATGTCTTAGATCCAATTTCTATCGGATATACCTGATGGCACCTTTAGCTGTAGCTCACACATTGGTGGTAGTAGTTCTATCCTGAAGCCAAATCATGCTTCTAGAAAGTTCCATATTAGTCGTCACCTGTTTTCCTGGCTTTCTAAGAGATACCAAGCTGGGAGTACAATTTTTCAGCCACTCACCCTTCTCCTCTTTGATCCCAAGGGAAGCGCCCTGATACTGTTTCTACACTGGACATTTTCTTTCTCAATTCTTTGTGCTCCCCATTCACTTTCTTTTACCACAACTTTACCATTGCTTACTTGACCTGCTGGGTTTGTGTTAGAAAATGAGATAGACCATTGAAGAATGTGATTTGCAAGTTTTTTTTTTACTGAAGATTTGTACAATATATATACACTTTTTTATTGTATATAATCCCCCATTAATTGTCATCATTATATTACAGTTATTATATTGAAATTTTATGTATTACACACATGATAAAATACATACATTTCTCTTATATATTTGTATGTATTAAATTTTTACTCCAAATATATGACCTAAATAATTCATTTTTTTAAAGGTGAACTGGAGATTATTGTCTTTCACTAATGAAACTTTTCTCATGTTTATATTTGGGAAACTAAATTTCCTTCTAGATGGCCTTGAAGATTACTGCTAATGATTTACGAAAATAGGTTATGTGAGTGCCTGACAGAAAAAAATGCAGCTTTACCTTCCACTGTGATCGATCCATACCTCCACAAACACACAGAAACTATTACATCATATGGTCTGTTAGAAAAGAAGTTATCATCAAAGAGGACCAAAAGGAATTCCTAGATCTGTCCTTATCATTGTTTAGTTTTCTAAAATCTTTATCTTAAAGAGTTGTTATCTATTTTCTGGGATGGACGTTATATTGAGAATTAGATATCTCCTGCTGCAAACACTGTGCTCTGGTGTTCATGAGTTTCCAGTGTATTATCACTGCTCCAATGGATCATTCCTGAGTTACTTTTTATTCCTTCAGTAAATTAGATTGAAAGACTGCTAGCTCTGCTCAGCACACCCTAGAGACAGCTGTAACTTGATACAGATCCAGCAGCCAATCAAACAATCAGTAATGGAGAGAAGCAGAGGCCAAAGACTTCTGAGGAGAGTCTATTAGACCAATAATAAGCTGTTACCCAGTCCTCAGGGGAAACACGACATTAGGCAGGTATTGAGGTAAGTAACATGTTACACTTGCCTAAATCATATCACTTCCCACCCCTTGGGATGCCAAGCATTGTAGACAGTGATACTCTGCAATGTGAAACTGAAACTCCTTTGTTGATATTAAGCAAGTTTCTCTCTCTCTCTCTATCTCTCTCTCTCTCATTTCTTAGGCAATGTGGTTTAAGGAAGAAGCCAGAATAACAGGTTTCTCTTTGTTATATGTAATTTCCAGAGTGTTGTAAGATCACATACACTTTGAATCCCAGAATATCATGTCAAGGCATTTCAGAATTTTTCAATCTCTTTTAATAATTCTATTGGAAAATATTTACTTCGTGCTTAAACAATGTTATCTATCAGAAAACTAAATATTACCTAAGAGACTATTCAATTCTTTAGTTTATTAATTCAATTAATATTGTGTTTTTCTTATATTCCATACTTGCCCTTCTGTTATCATTTTTACTATTAGTACACCAACACATCTCAGGCACATATAACCATGGCTTTCTCTGGTCCCTGTCATTTTCCATGTCTCTGATGCCATGAAAAATTTTTAAAACTGTAACAGTAATGTCTGTTGAATCACTATGGTTTTTTCTCCCTTTTCAGTGTGCTGTTTCCATAATGAGGAATGATCATTCAGCCTCTGAAGCTGAATCAGGCTCTATGTTTAGCTATAAAACCACATCTGTTATTTGGAACAAATTACTTAAATTTTATATCTCAATTTTCTCTACTGAAACCTGATATCTATGTGTTTTATAAATTAATACCCTAGGCAGTTTTTCAATAAACTTCTTCCTTTTTCAGGCACGTGGCCATCTCTATACTCACAACATCAACTGAATACCCCAGACTTCCTCTTTTATCCTAGTTCTGCCTGTGTGTCTTGTAGATCATCCTATTTTACACTTTCAGAAGTGGTGTTTCAATTCAGATCTAAATATTTTCATTCTTCTCAATAAATGGAGTTTCAAGGATTATTTAAATATTTCTATGTGGCAAGAAATATTAGACCAGATGTTATAAGAAACACTGCTGTCCATTAGCTTGATTGCATGGTCCAAGACACAGAACAGAAATGTAATTCCTAATACAGACACAAACTCAGGATGCCCTTTAGTTAGCCTTCCTACATCAGTATGAAAGTGCAGTTTGGTAACACATAGTGGACTCATGAGTACATCTGAGAAGTAATCTGAGCTTCTCCATGAGTTGTGAGAAAGGGAAGTATTCACTGAACAAATATTTATTGGATCCAACGTTGAGGTCATCAGTACATTCCTTAGTACTGAAATAAAATTTGTATTCAATAATTTTATTTTTAACTGAAAGAATTAAACAATATGTAATGATCACGTTTTCCCTCACCTAACTTTTCTAAGATCTTCCCCACTTCCCCATTTCAATTCCCCAACTCCATGCTTTTTCTTTCTTTCTCTCTTTAACAAATTAAACAGCCGGTCAGTGGTGGTGTATACTTTTAAACCCAGCATTCGGGAGGCAGTCAGGAAGCTCTCTGTGATTTCGAGGTCAGCCTGGTCTACAAGAGCTAGTTCCAAAGCTACAGTGAAACCCTGTCTCGAAAAACAACAACAACAACAACAACAACAACAAAAATCAAACATACTCCACAATCAGGGTCTGTGTTATTGTCTGTATCTCATGCTGTCATTAGAGGCATGTGGATTCCCTGGGGTCTACGCTGATACCCAGGTTTTGTATTGGTGTCTAAGGGATAAGCTACCACTGGAACCATGCAGATCTGGGTGGCATGGACCACCATCTAGGGCCATAGTGACATCAAGACCTGGACTGCTACCTTGGACTATGTCTGGGTCTGTGGTCTGACTGAAACCAGGGTCTGTGTTGCCACCAAAGGTTATATGGGAACCCATGGTTAGCCATAACCTGTAGCCTTGCCAGAGTCTGTCCAGGGGCTGTGATGCCACCAGAATCATCCTGATCTGACTACTCTATACTTCTACCCAGAGCCAGGATATTGATGATTGATGGCACCTGGACCCAAGTCGCTGCAGAGAGACATGACTGAGTCTGAGGTCTTGCTGCACCAGAGGTCTGTATTGATATCTGTAGTCTGTGTAGCCTCAAGGGGGCATAAGAGCCATGTGTGAATGATAGAATCAGAGGGCCATGATGAGTCAACCCTGCCCTTTGTTGGCCCAGGAATAGTTGACACTGCAGGAAGAAGCTGGCCCAGACCATCATGGAGAGTACCCCCCCACACACACACACACTTTGGACAGATGGCCCTACCCTTCACCATGGGGGTTGAGGGTCTGTGAGAGCTGACACTAATGGCAGGGGCTTTGGGGAGATGGATTCAACCCTGGCCCGGGGTGGGCAGTTCAGTGAGCCTAGAACTACCAGGTGGTAGCTGAGCTACCACCCAGGCCCACAACTTGGCTAGGGCTGGCCCACTTTAACACCTTCCCCATCTAGCACCTGCTGGAGCTCATGCAGGGACTGGTGCTGGGGAAGAAAAGCTGCAGGATCTCCATGACTCAGAGGAGCTGTAGGATATCAGAGAGGAATTTTGGTGAGGATTCGGTGATGGTGTACAGAAACCAGAGGCCTTGAGCCAGATCAGTAGCTCATTGCAATGAACGTTTGCAGGCAGAGACAATTAGACAAAACAGTATACTGTGTGACATATTTCAGCCCCCAGTGCCTTCACGATGTGGGATTCCTCTCTGTTTGCTGTGAAAATGCTTTATTACTATTAGTTAATAAAGAAGCAGCTTTGACCTATAGCTGGGCCGAATAAAGCCAGGTGAGAAATTCAAAGAGAGATATACAGAGAGAGTAGGCAGAGTCAAAGAGATACTATGTAGCTGCTGAAGGAGAAAGATGCCAGAACCTTACCAGTAGGTCATAGCCTCGTGGCAATACACAGATTAATAGAAATGGGTTAATTTAAGATATAAGAGATAGGTAGGAATACGCCTAAGTGGTTGGTGAAGCAGCGTTGTAATTAATATAGTTTCTGTGTGATTATTCAGGTTTGGGCAGCTGGGAATGAAAGAATGGTCTCAGTCTACATC
>NW_026068066.1:789062-843831 GCF_014885135.2 Alexandromys fortis | reverse complement strand
TTTTGTTTTGTTTTACTTTTAGTTTGGGAGACCACTGAAATAGGCAGCGGAAGATATGGATAGACTGGGAGAATTAGTGGAATTGTGGTGCATGATGTGAAATTTCCAAAAATTCAATAAAGAAATTATGTTATAAAGAAAAAAATAAAAGAAAACCTTCTCTCTCTCTCTCTCTCTCTCTCTCTCTCTCTCTCTCTCTCTCTGTCACACACACACACACACATACACACACACACACCCATTTGAGGCAAAATGTCTACAAAAATACCATTGAGTAAGTTTTGTGTTCACCTTCTACTGCTGGTCATGGGGCCTATCCTACAATTTGATTAATATACTCATTAATACTCAACTCTGGTGATAAATAATTTTTTTCTTTACAAATAGGTGTCATTTGTAGGTGGTGTCTTGGTTAGAGGTGGGAGCTTTTGTCCATTTTCCCTTCTTATCATTCAACTTACTTTTGAAACCAGTAGTGCCTTCAACATGATAAAAATGTACAAAATCACAAGTTGTTACTACTGTCCTCCAGCACAGCACAAACTTTGTGAGTGTTGCAGGCTAGCAAGTATGTGAGACATGTGTATGACTGGTTCAAAGTACTAATCTATAGTGTCAGGCCAACTATTTTCCAGTTTTATCAAGGTTATTTTACTAAGTCTGAATACAGTTTTTCTTTCCTGTTTGGTAATAAATATTTGATCCAAGACAGAGACTTCTGCATTCTAAGCAAGTGTTCATGACTGTGAAGTATGTCCATCTTACTTTGTTCCGTGCTCTGACAAATATATTTTGAAGCTGGCCAGGCTTGTCCAAGTTCAATGAGTCTCTCTAGGAATCTAGGTTATGTGTATATACCTGCACACCTTGATAGTCCTGGTTTCAATTTAACATATTCTCTGTCAGGGGATTACAAACACAGGTGACCTCTACAGAAAAAGCTTATGACTGTGCATATTGTCAGATTGGCTGGTTTATCATGCCAAAAATCTGTCTGTAATCTTGACATTCTTTGTTTAGTATTCTTAAAAGTAGATATTAAGTTAGTTGATTCTAAACTCATTTGTGGAATAATGAGGGTGATTTCAAATGTATTTCAAGGTTTAGGGCAAGATGGACAAGCTATATAAGCATTAAGAATACTGGGGATTAACTCAGTAAAAACAAATAATTTTGCTCATGATTTCTATAGAGTGATAAGCAATTGCTTTCTTTGGCTTTGTATTTAAGATTTCATAGCCGTGACCTGTCCGTGGAACCATTCCCATTCCTCCTAGGAGGCTTTTCAGGGCTTGTAAAGAGGCATTCTTTTGTCTGTCAATGGTCAATTGCAATGTCTAACACATTTGCAGGTAATGCCTACATCACCACAAACCTGCATCATCTTGACCTTAGGACATGCTGTTTTAAGAATTTGTGAATATGAAGTCACAATTAGTATGGGGGAAAGTCTGCGTTTTATATCCTAATTAGATTTCTTTCTATTTATTAAATATATTATATATAACCCAAATTAAGAAGTTTCTAAAGTCTTAACAATTTCAACATTGTACAATCTTCAGTATAAAGTTTCCTTTGAGACTCAAAGTAAGACTTACCTTCTGTATGTTTTTGACTCCCTTTCCTTAAAAACAAAACAAAAAAAAAATAAAAACAACCAAAAACCTCTTTTAACATTTAATGAGATGTAGCCACCCAAAATAGAGAGGGATTGAAATAAAGGTAAAATGAAGCAGGCCTCCATTCAGTAAATCGGATCCTGCCATGGTTTGCCTGATATCTAAAACTTTTAGAATTTTTGTGAAATACACCTTCGCACATCTACTCATGTAATTTGCACTCAGGCAAAACCAGGATCACAAGGATAATGTCAAGGTCTGTTTCCATCTTGAGTTGTATCCCAACTCTTTCTACCACCACTTTAATGGCTTCTGGGTACCTGGACAGCTGAACTAGACAGCTTTTTCCTTTGTTGCCCTTAACAAACATGGAACCAGAACTGCACTTCTTGAAGAGTAGGCTTTTAAAAGAGTTTTGCATTTTTATACTCTTTAAAAGTCCTATCTCACCAAGACAGTGGAGCTCAGGGAACATTGTCAATTCCTTCTAGAAATCAGCTCAGCAATAGAGAAAGAACTGAAGGGGGTTGAAAGAAGTGGGAAGATCAAAGACAGGACTTGTAAGTAGAAACAACATACTCCTAGGTCCTCACTCCACTCAGCAACAGTATTTATGCAATCATATAGATGTGTTCTGTTCACAGCATTCTATATCTCAAGAAACTTCAGCTGTTATAGTAATGTTAACATCACAACAGCAACTTGCTATAGCTAAGCAAGGCAAGTAGCAGGTTCTCAGTATCAATGCACACAGAAATATAAAACAAATTTGTCAAAACTTACAAAGCAAACTTAAAGCCATGCAAAATGATATAAAAATGCAACTAAATAAACCAAAAGCTGAAATACAGAAGAAGTAGATTATCAATTATACTCATAAATCTTGATAAAAGAAGATAATGAAGAAGAACATTCAGTGTTTAAAAGAAAAACAATGGCCAAATTAATATTTTGTACTTGATAAAATTATCCTTCAGCTGTGAATCAGAAACAAGAACTCAGAAGGAAGTATACAATCATTATTCACTTGCAGTGTAGCTCTCCTGTAAGAAATCATAAGTAATAACTGGTCTCACCCACTTGCTCCCAAAGTACATGATATAATTTTTCTTTATGGCTAAATAAGATCTGTCACAGACATGTGTAACATTTTCCTCCTCCAAGGACCCCATGAAGTAAGTCTAGGCTGATCCAATGATGTGGTTGCCGTGAAAGTGCATGAACAAACACAGCATTGTGTCTCTGTGCTGTGCTGCCTCAGACTCCTTTGACTTCAGAGCTAAGAGATATGGTGGATCCATATGGGATTTCTGTGTTTAGTTTCTTGAGGGACCCCATGTACTTTCCTAGCAACTTCACTGATTTTCACTCCTACCAACAGTGTACTCAGTTATTCATTTCTCACCACACTGGGTTTTTTCTTTGCTTGTTTGTTTGCTTGTCTTGACCATAGCCATTTGGCTGATCTGAGATGGAATTTCTGAGGATTTTAATCTGTATTTATGTTAAGGCTAAAGATGTTGACCACCTTTTCACACATTTGTTAGCTGTTTTTATTTCTCATTTTGAATAATTTTAGTTTATTTGTTAATTTTGATTGAATTGTCTTTAATTTGTTTTTATATGCATTTTAACTTATTCATCAAGAAGGACACTTCATATCCAGATCTCCATGTCTTTTACATGACATGTATAACGACAGCTCAATGAATGAACTCATCATTAAAAGACAGCAATTTAAGCCAGAAAATAAGAGAACTCTGGATGATAACCCAAGGTCTAACAGAAACACGCACAACTCTGTACTTACACAGAGAAATGGCTGCACCAATGAGTAAATACAGTAGTATAGATGGAGTCAGGTGACTTCAATGCTAATTTGCTGATGGGGTAATCATTTCATAATCTAATATATACCCATTATACAATGTAAGTGTGTATTATTGTGTTGATTTGCATCAACGAAGCCATAGACGTTAGGTAGAATAGCAGCAATCATCACAGAAAAATCTCAGGTTATTTATGTTTGTGCTATTCTTCCTCTTACAACGTATCCCTTAAGAAATTCTTTTTCCAGTAAATTACGGTTGGAGTGTATAGCATGGAAGAAGGATAAAGGACTGTCTCTGAAGTGGAGATGCTGGATAAGCCAAGTGGCATTGAAGGCCTACTTCAGTGATAGGTTGTGTTACAAGGATAACAGTTTCATCTGCCTTAGCCCCAAATCCAAAACCCCATTTCACTATGAGCAAAACATCAAAGAGAAGGGAAGTTAGACAGACACTCTAAAAAATACCTGATCACTATTAGGTTCCAAAGAAACTCAGGACAAGTGTCATTCAGGACAGGTGATTCTTCCCAACACTTCTCACTTTCCCCCTTATCCTAAGTCTCCCCACACCACTAGCTGGGCTTCTTTCTCCCCAATATATAAACCAGCTAATTTGGCCACACAGTGTTTTGTCTCTTAACTCTACTCTTGGCCTATTGGTCTGCAACTGCTCTTGGTCTCCTTGTCATCTCTCTCCTCTCTCTCTTCTCTTTCTAGCTTGATTTTCTCCTACCCCACTCTCTCTCTCTCTTTTCCTGAACTTGTTCACTATAGACTCTTTCATATGCCTCTGGCTGTTCTCTCATTTCTACAATAAAAAAAAAAATCTTTTCCTCAACCATACCTTGGATCAATCAAGTCCTCATTTTGATTCATTTTCCCAGTTTTTTGTAAATAGTAAGAGGTAATATAATCTCTTCTGTAACTGTTTCTCAGCTGAAATCAGAAATTTTTCAATGGACACAAGAAGACTGAAATATTGGTAAAAGTCATGATGGGAGAAAGGAATGCAGATTAGGCAACATCTGTTTTCCTCACTACCCAGATTCTGTGGGACTATCTGGGGCTAGGAAAGTACAGGGGGCCTTGGAGTAGTGTGTGATGCTGGATCACCTGGGACTAAAGCATTATCAGAAGTTTTGAAGTAGACTGCAGCTGATTGGAAACCTGTTGAAACAGAGACGAAGGACAGAAGGCAAAATTAAAGGGCTTAGGAGAAAAATGTTTATCTTGGCACTATACTTGAAACTTCCAGATGCATGGTCCTGGTAGTTGGGTGGGTAGAGTCCCAAGATCAGGGGAGAGAGAGAGAACCAACTCTCAGGAATAGTCGGGTGTGTAAACTTAGGCTGTTGATTGACAGGAGAATATATCTGGAGTCTGTTTGACCTGTAGCAGATAGATATAAATAAATCACAAATCACTAAAGTTTGCATGAACTTTTCTCAAGTTTAAAAAAAAAAAACAGAAGTTTTAGATATGTTAGCATTGCCAGTTGTATTCTGTACTAAAATGTGAATTATAGGAACAAAAACAGTAGACTCATGCCTTTGAATCACAGCAAAAACTATGCTTTGAGTTAAAAGCATGGACACTCTTACCTCTGTACTGAGGGCTGAAGATATAGATTGGACAGAGATATTTTCAACACAAAGAGAAGCATTTTTAAGTCTATATTTAGAAGACAATGAAAGGAAATTTAAGTTTTTGAGCAGGTGACTGTTATAATAGCATAACAACAGCATAGTGAGAAGGAAGGCAATCTGAAACATTTCTTACTCTCAGTATGGAATTTGTCAGCAAGGTAAACTGTGCCTGGCTTTCTCAGATGAAGAGCTAGTAGTTTTAGAAAAGTGAGTGTTGGTGGCACAGAGGTCCTTGTACTCACAGAGAAGCACCAAGAGAGCCAGGAATGTTAATCGTGCAGTGGTCTCTCATCAGTGGAGGAGATAAAAATCAAATACCTGCATTCTATCCAGAAAGTTGAGGGGGGAGGGTATTAATGACCTGGAGACTTTTGCTATCTGAAGGGACAGACCTCACCCTAATTTCCCAGAATGTTTATCCCAGACTCTTCCCTCCCTAGACCTTTCCACCTTTCAGGTAGATACAGTACTTTCTGGCCTGCTGACCTCTATGCAATCAGTCAGAGACCACAATAGATTCAAGGTCTTTTAGCTACAGAATTCACCCTCACAGTCAGGTGTACTTTGTAAAGAGTCCCTGTATAATCACAAATTAAGCTTTATTGCCTACCTGGAATTCAAGTGATTGTTGCCTGGAAGCCTTCTCCCAAATTGTACTGTGTTTTAAATGTGCTGACAATAAACCATCTGGTATTATACTCACAGAATTTGATCCGGTGGAAGTCCAAAAATGTAAGCCTATTTCCACATTGTCTGAAGGTCAGAGAGTTTTAGCTTGTTCAAAGTTGTTGACAAGTGTGGCTATACACCCTTCCTTAGGGTGTGGTTGCTTTGTGTTTTGGACATTAAATGGTCCATACAGGGAGATCCATTCCGTCCTGACCAATGGTCATACTTTAGCATACTTCTGCTCCTTTATTTGAAATAAGAAGTTTGACCTAGGGAGTGGCTTCCTATAGGATACTTAGTCTAGGGTGGGTTTGCTGCCTAAACAATAGAATGCTTTTCTCATGAATTAATGACTTGGTGTCTCAAGTACTGAAGCAAGGAACTGTTTTGGTTGTCCTTTGTATCATGTTAAAGCAGACTTTTGTCTTTTTCTCCTTTTTGTATCGGGCCATCAAAGTGTATGAAAATTAAACATGGTGGTATTCACTGGCACTCCTTCCAATTACTATCCTATGTTTCTGTTTTATTGTTTTCACTCATGTCTTCAAACTCTTTACTTATTTTTTTCAATCCCGGTAAGTTGTATCCTGGTGGGGAGGAGCTGGTTTGCTTACTGCTGTTAACATAAACCTACAGTTAGCTATCATCAGAAATTTGAGCAGATAAATGTAGCACAAATTAGCTCAAACTAAAGATCAGAAAAGCAAAGCATCCAAGCCACTAGAGAACTCTTACCTCTACCAATGCTAGGTTACTACAGATTGAGCTCTGCGTCTCTATTTCCTCCTGTCAATTTTTGTTGTTGTTTTGTTTTTTGTTTTTTGTTTTTTTTTGTTGTTGTTGTTGTTGTTTTTGGAAAGCCAAACAGAATGAAGACTCCATAGTTCATATCAATCAATGGAATGTCTGCAGTACAACATAGCTATGAAGAGTCAACAGGTATATACAAAACACATATACTTTGGTACTCTACACAATGTATCTTATTGATGTCCATTATACCTACACAAGTATCCTTTGGGCATAGACAGAATAAATTCAATGAAAAATGATTATAGGGCCCTAAAACTTTATAGTATTTGATTTTATACAAAGTATAGGAACTTCAACCTGAGGAGCTTCACTCCATTTTCTCATTTCTGTGGATGAGCATTGTACTAATACATAAATGTGTTTTTAATTCCTCCTGTTTTATGTTCTCCTTTAGTGCTGGAATTATAGATGCGTGACTCCCTAGCACTGGGAATAAAGGTGTGTGATACCACTGCTTGGCCTCTAGTGACTTAGTTTTACCTTCTGATCTTCAGGCAGGCTTTATTTATTAAAACATAAATAAAATATCACTATATTTTCTCTTTTGTCTAAAATAAAAAAGGCTATAGCTAATATGAGAAAAACTATATACAATAAGTGTAATACCTGTATCCATCTTTGGAAGCCCCACCCACACGCCTGTAATTGCCTTGGTCTAGATTTCAACTCTGGAAAAGCCCACCAAGCACTGAACCCTCCCCAGGAAGGGTCAGGACCACTCCCACAGGCTATTTAGGCTGTTGCACAAAAAAATGAACATATGGTCTTTGGTTTTGAGTGGTTCCTTTCCACCCACTTTCCATGATCTCCTGACCACCAAGGAGTGCTGCAGTAAATATGGGCATCTTTTATTTGGTCTAATTTGGTCTGACTGGAATTATTTGCATTGATGGAGAGGCTCGTCTTTTTTTTTTTTTTTTTTTGAGACAGGGTTTCTCTGTAGCTTTTTGGTTCCTGTCCTGGAACTAGCTCTTGTAGACCAGGTTGGCCTGGAACTCACAGAGATCTGCCTGCCTCTGCCTGCTTCTGCCTCCAGAGTGCTGGGATTAAAGGCGTGTGCCACCACCGCCCGGCTGGAGAGGCTTGTCTTAAGAAAATTCCTAACTCTGTGATCTTAGCCAACAAGACTGATGGCGTGGGACACTGACTACAGAAAGGGAGGGAGGGAGTACAGTTCCCAGAAACCATGGACATATGGCAGTTCTGTCTACTTATCCTCATGACAGCAAAAATTTTCAAGATTATGGCTGATTAAGAAGTTCCTTCAGGTGGCCGTTTTGACTGATCATCAAAAGCAAATTGTGGTCAGGCCTCAGTGAACAGAGAAATCAGGTATCCATGACTAATGGTGTCAGAAAGTTCGAATTTGAAAAGATTTTGCAAAGGATGCCACCAGGATGTTTGTGGATCTTACTTCAACCCATAGCTGCCCATTTCACAAAGTCATGTCAGAACCCAAAATTTAAAACACTGTGTCCATTGCCTAGGCTCTGGGTCATAAAAAGGGGTGTATGGGATGTACCCTTGAGCAAGACTTCTCCTACAGAAGGGATCCCTTGGAACAAAGGCAGCCTTTGCTTCGGTAATGTGTCAGAGACCTGGCATGGCCATGTCTTTGGCAAGGTAACCCCAAAATTGGAAGAGACTCCGGGCCTCTAAGGCAATGATTTTGAATGGGCAACTTACAGGTCCAAGAGTGGATCTCCTCTGATAGAAAGTGTGTGTAGGAAGTAGAGCATTTTTTTCCCACCACATGGCCTGAGGCCAAGGGTGGGGTAGGGATCAACTCCTCAGCCAATTTAACTGTCACTGCTGATGCAGCAAACCAAAGCAAGCTGAATTAGGAATTAAAAGTTCAAGTTGAGTGAATAAAATGTTCCTGAATGTTCTTCCAGACCCCAGAGAGGAGACAGGAAGAGTGAATGGGAAAACCAAGTTACCTTTGCTTAAGATGCCACTTAAATATCCTGGAGGAGTTGCCATTTGCAGATTTTGTGAGACTGGTCAGGGTTTGGAGTTAGGAGGGGTCCCCTGAGGCACAGCTCCACCCAAACTCAGTAATAAATATGAAATATTGTTTAAAAATTTAGAAACTTATCAGTCCACAATAGATTCTTCCATCATTGAAAAATACTGAAAATTTGGATTTTGCCACCTTTAAGAAGTACAAGCTTGCAGTTGGCTGTGGTTCTGAGAACAAATTATACTTCATACATGTGTGGTACTTTGCCCATAAGTACATTAATTCTTTAGGAATGTATTTTGCCACCTCAGAAAGATGATATGAATGTCAAAACCTAGTCTAAAAAGACTAATTTTATGTTGAAACTTCTCTGTTGATGTTGTATATATGCACTAATATTGAGGTAGGGTTTGTATTCTTTCCTATCTACAGGACATCAGTTCTATACAACACTTGTGAAGGAGCTGATCCTGGGAGACAAGACATCATGGACTCATCTTGGTTGGGGTTTGAGTTGTTTTAATAAATGTCCAGTTTCTAAACTGACTTAGTCTTAGCCAGAGCAACAAACTTTGGCACTTCTTGTTTAAAGACAGGTTCCAAGTACCTATTTGAATGTTTTATCTTTATCAGAATCACCAAATTTGGTTAACATATAATGCCTAGCATAACAATCTATTTATTTAAGACTGGTTCTTATATTGATTCATAACTACTTCAGCCACAGTTTTGAAGAGGCGGGATCATATACATATAAAACCCCTGGGATTCGAACTCCATAAAGCAACTCAGTTGTGCAAGTAGACAAGCAGAATTGAACAAGATTCTGTAATTATTGACTCACCTGAGCCATCTTTATTGGACAATAGGGTGTATTGATGATGTGATATGATTGGAGAAATGTTCAAATGGCTTCATATGTGCTGTCACATAGGGAATAATACAAAAGTGCTGTATGACTATAAATTTTATTAACAATAACTCTATATCACTGAGAGAAAATCAATTTGTGGAAGTAAGAACAGAGAAATGGAAAATGTTAGGAATATATGACATTACAGGAAGCTGTTAAGCTCAAATAGGTCAGTGTGGCTGACTACCCACAGTACTGTTATGAAAATCCTTCCTTAATGTGAAAAGCATTATGACAACCACCACAATGAAGGCTTTATGAAACATATCATTGACTTGCCTGTGGAGGTAAACTTAACTGGGATAATGTTAGCAGTCTCACCCTATACTCCATTTTCATCCCTGAAGACAGTCATGGATATGTTGCCATGGGTACTGTGGTAGTTTGAAAGAAAATGGCCTCTAGAAGGAGTGGCACTGTTAGGAGGTGTGATCTTGTTGGAAGAAGTGTGTCATTGTGTGTGGGGGGGGGAGGAGTCTTTGACGTTTCTTTTTGCTCAAGCATTCCTCAGTGAAACAGTCAGTCAACTTCCTGTTGCCTGCACTCTTAGCTCCAGCACCACATCTGCCTACATGCTGCCACGCTCTCCACCATGATTATAGTGAAATAAACCTATGAGCTGTACGTGTACCAGTTCCTGTGTAGGCCAGAAGAGGGTATTGGAATGCTTTCCTCATAAGATTTGCCATGGTCATGGTGTCTCTTCACGGCAAATCAAAACACAACTAAGGCAGGTATTGACATTAGATTAACAAGTTGATCTACTTTCTGATATATTTTTATATATGCTTGTTAGTGTAGTTATCTTACTATAAAAATATAGTGGTGTGGGAAGTCCTTCTGTATATTTGCTTTTATTGGTTAATGAATAAAGTATAATTTTGGCCTGTGATAGACCTGAATAGAGCTAGGCCGGGAAGACTGAATTGAATGCTGGGAGGAAGAAGGCAGAGGCTCAGAGATTCCATGCAGCCTCCAGAGGGGAAACATATGAGCTGCCAGCTGGAACCTTGCTGGTAGGCCATGAACCTTATGGTAAAATATAAAATAATGGAAATGGATTAATTCTAGATGTAAGAGCTGGCTAGAAATATACTCAAGCTATTGGCTAAACAGTATTGCAAATAATATATTTTCTGAGTAATTATTTTGGGTCTAAGCAGCTAGGAATAAGCAAGTGGCCTCTCCTAATAATATAGCATTACAAACACTTTATTATAGCTGTCATCTCACCTTATTAGATTCTGTTGATTTATTTTAGAAGCTGTCTATAGATATGATATCTATGAACCAGTGTGTTAAAAGGTGTCTGATTTGAAAAATAAGCTCACATAGTTTCCATATAAAGTAATCAGAAAATTTTTATCTATAGTAATATTAGCTTTTAGCTCAAGTTTTTTTTTTATAATACACATCCTTTCTCTTCTCCCTGGTGGTAGAAGGAAATTTTATTCTTACTGTAGTATAAGAAAATGTATGAATGAAAGAACAATCTACATATGAATAATCAAATTTTATTCAATATCCTTCCCATGTATCTCTTCTTCCCCAAGACCTCCTAAATGTTGAAAAATAAATTGAACAGATCCTGTTAGGCTGGATGACAGCTAAAGTATCAAATCCTGAATCTTCTGTTTCTTTTTATTCCTTCTTGGATTTGCATTGTCTTAAAATTACTTCTAAGTATTAATTTTCTTTATGTAGCTTTCCCATTTTAAATGGACTTAATTCTCTGTGGATATAGAAAAAATGAGAGCATATCAATTTGCTGCTTTATAAGAAAGTAGGTATTCTAATGTGTATATATTCCACACTTTCTTTATCCATTCTCCCATTGAGGGGCATCTACGTTGTTTCCAGGGTCTGGCAATTACAAATAATGCTGCTATAAACATAGTTGAACAAATGCTTTTGTAGTATGATTGGGCGTCTCTTGGGTATATTCCCAAGAGTGGTGTTGCTGGATCCTGAGGTAGATTGATTCCCAATTTCCTGAGAAACCACCACAGAGTCTTCATCCAGCGAAGGATGGAGATAGAGACAAAGTCCCTCATCAGAGCAACGGACTGAGCCCCCAACGTGCAGTTGAAGAGCAGGAGGTAGAAGATGAGCAAGGGAGTCTGAACAGTGAGGGTTTGGTCTACCCACTGAGACAGTGTGCCTGTTCTAATGGGAGCTCACCAAATCCAGCTGGACTGGGACTGAATGAGAGCTTGCGATCAAACCATACTCTCTGAATGTGGCTGACAATGGGGGCTGACTGAGAAGTCATTGATAAAGGCACTGGGACTTGTTTCTTCTGCATGTTCTGGCTTTTGGGGCCCCTACTCTATTTGGATGCAAAGCTTCCTATGCCTCCATGTAGGGGGTTGGGACTTGGACTTCCTACAGGGCAGGCTTCCCTGCCCTTTCTTAAGGAGGGAGGGGGAGGGAGGAGGGGAGGAAGTGCAAATTTTTGAATGGAAAAATAAATAAATTAATAAAAAAGAAAGTAGGTATTATTTTATGAGATGATTCTAAAAGTAACAAAAGTTACAAAGAGTTGGGTGAGTTCTTCACCACCGTGCTCTAGAAACTTAAAGAAACAGGAAGGTGCAACGTGTGAATACAATATTACTGAGGAGAATTTCAAGAAGAAAATTTGAGAACATGAGATGTAAGAAGGGCCATGCTGCAAATGAGAGGATGTGAGGCCGGGCTTAGAAAACCGAAGTAGCAACCACAGTGATTGTGTTGAGATGGAAAAACAATTTCAGCACATTTGACTGAGTTTATTTAGTAGAATATAAATACAACCTGGTCAGGGCAGGGATCTGTTTCTATAAGGAAGAACTAATAGTCAACTCTCCTGAAGAGGGTGGTGTAAACAAAACAAAAGTGAGAAGGACGTTTGGTTATAAATCCAGGAGAGTTGGACGTGTATGGCTAAATAGTTATTGTTTTCATAAAGTGGTAGATGAAGTTGTGTTCAGCTCTAAAGAAGAAATTAGGTCATTTGCTGGAAAACAGGTGTGACTGAAGACCTTCATACTGAGTGAGTCAGGTCCAGGAAACTAAGCATCCTTTTCGGGCTTTTATTTTTCCATCTTCATAGATTCATTCTCTCTCCGTATCATTGTCTCTCTGTGTCTCTGTCTCTCTCTCTTTCTCTCCCTCTCCCCCTTCTTCTCCTACACCAAAATATTTCTTTGCTTTCTTTTCTTCATCTAATTTTCCCTGCTGTATTCTGCATATTTTTTTATTTGTCTTACTTTATTTCCTGAAATGTTCAGTTTAATAAAGAATTTGGAGTTCTGTGTGTTTGGCTTTGCTTAGTTTTCCTTCCTGTAGTCATGAAGTCCACTCAGAATCAAACCTCAGGAAATCAAGAAGTGTTTGTTGAAATGATCAGGTCACTGTATGTTTAAAAAAAAAAGAATGTAGATTAAAAACAAAGAGATAAAATAGCTTACTTCTCTAAAGAATAGTAATTTAACAAGATTTATACAGAAGTTATTCCACCAGAGAATTTGCTTTTTTGGGGGGAAAATCTGACATATAAGTTTGGATATGTTTAATTGTGTGAGGAAATGACATTTCTCTGTTTGGACAGTTTGGGCAAGATAGGTTCAGGAACTTACAAACCACATGAAGGCTTTAATTCAATATTTAAACAAAACAAAAATATATTTAATGAGAAACATAGGCCTTAATCTTGAATCGTTGCTAATTAATGTATAATAATGAATTACTATGCTGGATTTTAGAAACAATAAGCATTTCATACACATATAATGTAAAATCCTTAAGCATAGCATTGTGTATTTTATTATGTGTATGTGCACTTCTCTGTGTGCATTTTTCTTCAGAAATGTTTTCCAAAGGTAAAAGTAGTAAGTACTGTGGCCTCATTTTCATGTTAGTGCCCTGGGCATAAAATGGAGTGGGAAATATTGTCCCCTTATGTCATAAAAGACCTCTTCTCGGTGAGCCTCTGGCATTTAAAAGTCTGAAGGAAAAAGCCACTAAGGGTGTGTGGGCTGTATCAACAATGACATTTTCATAGCACCCGCGAGCATGCAGAAGCACAGGGGTAAGTACCTCCTTCCCGCTCAGCATGCTTTGGGACTCCAAGGCTTACTTTTCCTTTCTAAGAGCCATTTATGCTCTGTAAGCATCAAAGTGAAGACAGGAGAGGATGCAATACTTTAACTTTGAATTTAGTTAGTTGAGTTCTGGTAAATTTCACTCAAATAAATGTAAATAAGCACATTTGTCTGCACTAAATATTTTTATTGAAATCTGTAATAAGTATAACAGTGTATTTTAAGTATTAACAAAATAAATTGAAAGAGTCTGATAGAAGAAGAGGTCACAAAATAAACATACATGGGAGCATAGAAAGATGAAAGGCCTATGAGAAAGAGAAACAAGCCACATTTATTAGGCCATAAGCAGCAAAAGGCATTTATTTTTATATAAAGTTTTATTCAATATAAGAATTATCATATTCATGGGCAGCTCTTGTTAAGTTTGTTTATGTAACTAGATGTTGTATTTTCTTTTCTTTCTTTCTTTTTTTTTTTTTAAGACAAGGTTTCTCTGTGTATCCCTAGCTGTCCTGGAACTCACTCTGTAGACCAGGCTGGCCTTGAACTCACAGAAATCCTCCTGTCTCTGCCTCCATATTGCTGGAACACAGCTAAATGTTAATATTTTCTAAAGATGAATAAAATTAAATAAATAATAACTCTTATCTAGGCATGGGGGGGGGGTCAGGCTTTTAGTCTCAGCACTGAGGACACTGAATGAGGCAGAAGCATTATTGTTAGTTCACTTGACCTCCTTAGTGAGTCAAAGCCCTTGTATCAAAGCAAACAAAATCTACTACTAATGGAGAAAAATAGATATAATGATAGCAACAAATCCCAAATTTATTCTTTTGTTACCATTTAGTTTCTCTAATTAAGCAATGTGATGGTCAAGCTTGAATGAGTTGAGGATCCAGAGGATCTCTACTGCATGCCCACTCTTACTTTGGCCCTCAAATGTGTCAGTTAAAACCTTCTCTGGAGCTGGAACTCAGGTGGATGAAGCTTAAAATTTCCAGGAGCCTAGAACTATCAAATACATGCATTTCAGGAAATAAAACAATTCAGAATTGTGGGTGGGGGTTGCAGTGGGTATAATTATTTTAGATCATCTCCATTTATTTATTGAGACTAAAACTAATTTACAGCATTTTTCTTTTCTGCTCTTTCATAATTTCCTTTTGTTTATTTTGATATTGTACTATAATTGCTTCATCTCTCCTTTTCTTTTTCTTCCTCCAAATTCTAGTATGTATTCCTTCCCACTCTCCTTCAAATTCATGGCCTCTTTCTAATACTTAATGAAATCTAATACAAAGGATTTTGGGGTAAGTTTTTCATGAACTTCATAGAAAGAAAGATAAACTGGAAAGCCATTCTTTATTATTATTATTATTATTATTATTATTATTATTTATTTATTAAAGATTTCTGTCTCCTCCCCGCCACAGCCTCCCATTTCCCTCCCCCTCCCCTAATCAACTCCCACTCCCTCATCAGCTGGAAGAGCCATTAGGGTTCCCTGCCCTGTGGGAAGTCCAAGGACTTCCCACCTCCTTCCAGGTCTAGTAAGGTGAGCATCCAAACAGCCTAGGCTCCCACAGAGCCAGTACGTGCAGTAGGATCAAAACCCAGTGCCATTGTTCTTGAGTTCTCAGTAGTCCCCCATTGTCCGCTATGTTCAGTGAGTCCGGTTTTATCCCATGCTTTTTCAGACCCAGTCCAGCTGGCCTTGGTGAGTTCACGGAAGAACATCCCCATTGTCTCAGTGTGTAGTTGCACCCCTCGCGGTCCTGAGTTCCTTATATCTTACACCTGTCAGAAAGCCATTCTTTTAATTGAGTATGTTTGTGTCTTATACATCTGTTTTCATTCACCATGGCCAATAGCCTGTCTGCCACTATAGTTCAGGGCCAGCTTCTCACAGGTTAACAAAACTCATTTGTCATTTTCTTCTGGCTCCTATATTGAGTCTTAGCTTCTGTGTTTATCAAAACGATTGATTTGAAGAGATGACTCTTGGGAAAAGGAACCAGCTTCTAGCATGTCAGGAGTATTTTCAGGCTTTGTTCTGGGCCCTTGCTTTCTCACAGCAGGTACCGTTTTGCCTGGTGTGTTTCTTTTCCCTCTGCATCACAGCAGAGATGTCCTCTTTCTAGGACTTTCTCTCTAATTTTATGAACCCCCCCATTTCAAGGAAGCACTGTTTAGTACCCTAACCACTGTGCCTACCTCTTATGCAATGTTACAGAACTCTAACAAGTGAGATAAGCTCCTTGCTATCACATCTTTTGCTTAAATATCACCTGCTTCCTTAAACCTGCTAGGAGATGCACCTTCTGCCATCTGGTCTTATCCACTGATAACTTTCTGCATTTGATGACATATCTTTAATACATATGTCTACATTAGTCCAAAAGCATTATTCTACTACATTAGAAGCTAAAACTTATGGATTTTGAGTCTTCGTACCTTTTGGAATAAGATTATTTTTAGGAATGGTTGAAAGAACTAGGAAAAGAAGGAAAGGGTTATTTATAAATTAATGAGTTAATGTTTGACCAAGTCAATGCTTAATGATCTTTCTGATTATAAGGATAATCCTTTGCATACAAATATCAGCCACAAAATTCATGTTCTCAGATCACATACAGAAGGCTTAACATATGTTGTTTTCATCATATTAAGTTGATGGTTAATAATTACCATCAACTAAACCATATTAAACATATTAAAATCCAGTCCCCAACAGACATTATTTTCTGAATTTATACTGGCTCCAGACAGTCTGGAACTGATTCAATTCTTTGTTTCATGGGAGAATTAAGAAATATTTAAAACAGAAGTCATAAAAATAAACTCATATCATCCCACCTGGAGTCCATTTGTAAGGAACCATATGGCCAATGCGGATTGATGCTATCAGGAAGCCCCTGAAAATATTATACCACCATGAAAACCAGCCTGCTTATGAAAAAAAAAAAAGAAATTGATACTTACAGGAAGTAGTTTAATTCTTGAAAGTTTGTACTTCCTTAACTCATAAAAATAAAAATGACAATAATATTAGAGAATTGGATGACTTAAATGTAATTTAGATTATATACTAGATGATGTTAATAAATGATATCATAAATAATGTACAACACAGAATGTTGAAGTATATAGTTCATAGATTTATGAGGAAACTATAGAGGAGCCATTTGTAAGAGTAGAAGAAAGTTGAAAATGTGTTCATATGTTATTAATCTTAAGAATTTGAACCTGGGAAGTTACAGCCAAGCATTGAGCTAAATACCTAAAAGATTCAGGAAAATTAGTAATCAGGGCATTGCAGTGAAGTAGGGAATGGAAGAGCAAGAGAAAACTTAACAGGATGTGAAGCCACAATGTTCTGAAGTTTTAAGGTGAGGTGGAATGTTTCAAGCTCCTACTGCTTGAAATGGAGGAATAAACTTTCATAAAGCCTTAAAAAGAAGAGGAGCTTTTTTTTTTTTTTGAGCTTCAAAACACAAAACAAGTGGTCATGTCCACAGAGTGATGATATTTCTGTCAGAGAAACCAAACAGGCTGAGAGGAAACCAAAACCCATGACTGTGGAGAAAAGAAAGTGGTCTGATGCAGTTGGAGAATGGAGCTTCTTGATGGTGATGCCAGTTTTACAGATCAGAAGTTAGATCTGATTTCTTGGCATTTCAAATTAACTAAGCAAATTGTTGGTAGCAATTAACTTTATATACATAAATATGAGACAAATACCACATAGATGCTTAAGTGTGTGTGATTTGGCTTGGGTACACTTCAGTGTTGTTTATTTAACCTTGAGAGGCATGAAGTAATTAGACAACAGGGAAAGTGGACTATGGAGACAGAACTCACATTCAAAGTTTCAACTGATTGAGTGACACTGGGACTTACATAATGAGCCTAATTTGACTTATTTTCCTATTTTCTAATTAAAGCTATGAAGTTTTTAATCAACCTGCGGTGGTAAATTTAGAACCTACAAGGCACTTGGGAAGTAACCATTGACATTATTATTTCCTTGGAGCTAGGAGAGTTCAAAACAGACCTTGGCATCATGATATTGTACTTGAACAAGTCACATAAAATAAGCGATCCTCAGTCACAAGGATGGCCACAGCCTGTGTTTTTGTAGAAATTTTAATAGAAAATCAATCGACAGACTATTCAGAAAATACAAGGAGAGTTTTGCAAAAACAAAATGTAGCTCTTTTCCTGTTTGCTTCTGGATTCATGCTCCATGGATTCTTATACTTTGGTTAGAAACAGGTAGAATAAAGATGAAACAGGATAAAAAGGAAAATAATAATATTCACAGTGCAGTTACTCTATTATATACTGAAGTCAAGCCTTGGACCACGTCCCTTGCTAAGGGCTAGAAAATATGCTTTCTTTTGAATTGTCAGCACAGTCCTATGTGTTATTTACTGTTATAAGCCTCATTCTTTCTAATTCACCTTCCTACCTTTTCATTTATGAGAATTCAGTATTTCAACTTGCTTTGGAGGTAAACAGTCTTACAAGATCATTGATCACTTCTCGTGGATGATGTCCAAAAGTGTGCTGTGTACCTAAAACCTTGAGAGTAGCCAACAGAGGGAAAGATTAACCTCAAAACCTGCATGGCTTCCTGAACCTCAGCTGGTGGTATATGTCCAATAACAGTGGCATGATATAGCATCCCATTTAATACAATATGTAAAAGAGTATATTTACTAAGGCATTATTGCATGTTTTGTTTATATTGCTATAGCAAGAAATTAACATAATTTTCGACTTCCCAAGTAAAATGAGCACAGTGGTTAATCTTGGTTGTCAGGTTGATGGAAACTAGGATCACTATGGAAGCACACCTCTTATCATGACTGCAAGAGACTTTCTGGGTTGAGAAAATGAGCTGGAAACATACGAACTGAATATGGGTATCAGTATCCTATGGTATAAGGTACCGGGTCTGACAAAGAATAAAAAGGAAACTGAACACAGCATTCATCTCTTTGTGCTTCCCGAGCACAGATACAATTCCTGAGCCACCAGATCTCTCACTGTGGTGTCGCCATGCACCCACAACAATGAACTATGACCTCAAATCATAATCCACAACAAACCCTTCTTCATGGATTTGCTTTCGCCAGGTGTTTCGTCACATCAACAGGAGGAGTGACTAATACAACCAGTGATGCTGTGAAGAGCTTGAAAGGCTGAGATTTACTTTCTTTCGGATTAAATACTCTATGAGGGCCAGTTTATATTTTGAAGTAAGAGCCTTTACTGTTCTGCAACAATCAATAGCAATTGCCTGAAGCTAAGAAATTATATTGATTAAGAAGAGATTACTGCCCCAACAACAGAGGACTTTTCCCCTAATCAGGTGCAGGACACACCAGTCAGAACAGGTGAGTGACCTGTCTGGCAGCTGAACCTCCCCACTTCCTGGATTTGGTTCCCAAGGACCCATTCCACTGCTCTCCTGTCACATTCCACAGCTCCCCCCTCTCACTACTGTATACCCAACCCCAACTCACGAGACTTCCATTTCCCAGGAGCAGGTCATGCCAGTCAGAAGAACTGGTACAGGCCATATAAGTTTGAAGAACAGGTACAGGTCAGGCAAGCCAGAAAAACACATAGCAGAATTCAGGCAGAGACTCCCTGATGGACCAGAGACCACACCTGTTGCCAGAACCAGCAATAGACATCCCACCAACAGCCTCCTTCATTTCCTCAGTGTTCCTCTCCCCACTCCCTTCCTCAACACCTTGTTCCACTCCAACTCAGGCAGAGACCGCTGTTACACCAAAGGCCAAGCTAGCTCTCAGAAGTACAGCCCCAACTTTGAGAGAGACTCTACTTGATCAATGGTCATGCCAGTTGTCATAAATACAGGTCACAAAGACCAGAAGATGAAAAAAGAAAACATAAACTGAGAAACAAAGCACCCACCTAACAAAGAAGAGCTCAGAAATCAGCACCTACACCAAAAGTCATCCCCAAACTTGATTCCTAAACAAACTCTTGAGTATATACCCAAAGAATGCACACTCATACCACAAGAATATTTGAACAACTTTGTTCATAGCGGCATTATTTGCAACAGCTAGAACCTGGAAACAACCTAGATGCCCCTCATTTGAAGAATGGGCAAAAAATGTGACACATTTGTACAATGGAGCATTACTCAGTGGTTAAAAAAATGGCATCTTGAAATTTGCAAGCAAGTGGATGAAACTAGATAAAACCATCCTGAGTGAGGTAACCCAGACCCAGAAAGATGAACACAGTATTTACTCACTCATAAGTGGATATTAGACATAAAACAAAGGATAACCAGCCTAAAGTCCACAACTCCAGAGAAGTTACATAGCAAGGAGGATCTTAAGAGAGACATGCATATATCCTTCTGGGAAGGGGAAATAGACAAGGTCTCTTGAGTAAATTGGGAGCATTGTGGGGAGGGGGAGGGAAGAAGGGAGAGAACGGGAAAGAGAACATGATAGAACAAGATGGTCTACTTAGGAGGGAGACAGAGAGAGAGCAAGGAAAGAGATATCTTGAGAAAGAGATCCATTATAGAGTAAGGGAGAAACCCAGTACTAGGGAAATCCCCAGAAATCTATAAGGCTATCCCCAGCTAAGGCTCCAAGCAGTAGTGGAGAAGATGTCTGAACTGATTTTCCTCTGTAATCAGATTAATGATTACACTAATTGTCATCATAGACCCTTCATCCAGAAACCAATTCATATGATGGAAACATATGCAGAGATCCATAGTTAAGCACTGGGCTGAGCACCCAGAATTCAGTCAAAAAGAGGAAGGAGTGATACTATTAGCAGAGGGGTCAAGATCATGATGGAAACATTCACAGGGACAGCTGACCCAAGCTAGTGGGAGGTCATTGACTCTCATCTGACAACTGGGGAACCTGCATTGGACCAAACTAGGCCCTCTGAATGTGGGTGACAGCTGTGTGGCTTGGACAGTTTTTGGGAGCCACTGGTAGTGAAAACAGATTTATCCCTAGTGCATGAACTGAATTTTTGGAGCCCATTCCCTATGGAGTGATACCTTGTTCAGTCTAGATGTAGTGGAAAAGGCCTTGGTCCTGCCTCAATTTGATGTGCTAGACTTTGTTAATTCCTCATGGGAGGCTTTAACTTCTCTGAGGAGTCGCTATAGGGTATGATATGGGCAAAATGGTAGGGAGCAGCAGGAGGGGAAAAGGGGAGAACTAGAATTAGTATGTAAAAATAAAAAATTTTGTTTTTAAATAAAAAGTAAATTTTTAAAAAGAAAATAACCTATAATAGTCAGTGCAATAATGGAACCACCAGAGCTTAGTGATCCTATGAGAGAAAGACCTGAATACTGGGAGAAAAAATTGGGGTACATTTTGCAGTACAATGGAAACTTAGTGCAATGTAAACTCCATGGAATCTAATGAGGGACACAGAGTCTGCAAAAATCATCTTCTCTAACCAGGCAAGGCTTCAAGAGGAGGGATTGGGAATCCAATACAGCCACAAAACTTTTGATTTACAGGGACTGGAGCATAGCAGTATTGTCATCAAAGAAACCAGAGAGACTTCATCCAACAACTGGTGGGAGAAAACTGTAGTGGCATTTCATTTGTATTTTGATAAATAAAACTTGCCTGAGGATCAGAAAAGTAAAACAGCCACACTGGCTAGCCTTTCAGACCAGACAACAATGGCAAACACATTTAATCCCCGTAGCAACGAAGACACACCCCTTTAATCCCAGTAGTCACCCTATTTTACCATAGAAACCAAGAGGTAGTGGTGCACACCCTTAATCCCAGAAATAGAGAGGGCTATAAAACAGTAGGAGACAGCTCTCAATCTCATTCTGAGGTTTCCTGGAGGCAGGATCTTTATTTTTAGAATAAGGTCAAGGTAAGAGCCAGTGGCTAGTTGCTTTGCTTTTCTGGTCTTCAGGTTGAACCTCAATGTCTGTCTCTGAGTTTATTAATTGTCCTTCATTTTGGCACCCAATGTTTGGGGTGTGAATTCATTTAAAAAAATGCACGATGTTTTTAAGTCATTGTCACAGGTCAGAGCTGAACCCAAACCTAGCCACCCTAGTTCATGAGAAAAACCAGTGCTCCCAGATTTCATCTTCCCCAGTTTAGTTTCCATGTAAACATGGAAAATACACAGAGAATCTGAATGCTGTATGTTATTGTGTTGTCTTTAAATTGTTTGACTGGTGAGCAAGGAACAACATCTACTAAAAGGCATGTGATTTTAAATGCTGCTGGATTAATCCAACATATATTTTGAAAATGCCTTTATTTCAAAATTTAAGTCAAAAGATATGCTACTTTGGAGAAGAGTTTTTGTTTTTGATTCCACAGAAATTTTGGATTCATTCTGGATCAAGTAAAAGAAGGTTGGATAAAGGAAAACACCTTGAAAAATCTCTGATAATAGTGGAAGACCAAGATGATCTAATGTTTTAGAGCACCTTTGTTGCAGTTTTCTCTGAGTATTACATCAAGAATAGCTTCAAGACTGCTGGATGAGATGATTCAACCTCACAGAATATTCTAGTCATAATTTGACCATAATCTTAAATTCTCTTTGGGACCCTATAAGATTATCAGTGCCCCCAATAAATAGAAAGTCGCCTAGAAAACTATGCCCACATTCCCATAAAATAAATTATGGATGTTTGTCTTTGTTTAGAATGTTGGTTGCAAGTTGTTATGGATAATTATCAAGACAAAAGCTAAGTAGAAAAAAATTAGATTAAAGTTTCTTATTTTGAAAAAAAGGGAGTATAGATATGATAGGAAGAAAGGATAGAATATTTAATCTACTCTGAAAAGAAAAAAAGGAGTTGATAGTTATAAGATAAAATGGTAGCTTTTTAAATCTACTTCTAAAAAGCAACTATTAGTTTTAATGTTTTACATTGGATTGTATGTTTGTATATTTTATACCAATTTTGTATATTGATACAAAATATAGAACATACTGTACATACATTTCTAATCTTGTCCAAGGTATTGTGCCTATACAACTCATTTAACAATGTAGTGCAAATCTCTAGTCCTTGAAAATTATTATTACCAACTGTTTAGGATAAGGAAATGCAGGTCAGTAAGTAGTCACCTATTAAAATTGAACTTGTAGTCACATTAGATATGTTTTTAAGGTCAAACAAAGATATATTTTATGTAGACAGGTCATCTTCAAACACTTCAGAGATTGACAGAATATGGCATTAAAGATATTTTAATATCATCGGCTCTTTTTATTACAATGAGACATGTCTGCTGCTGGCAGTAATAATTTACTTCAGAAAAGATAATGAGCATCAAAGAAACTCCTCATGGAGTTTACTTTCTTTGTGGCAAAAGTAAGCCACTTGGCAAGAAATTGTTCCTGCCTCGACTGCTGACAGTATGCTCTCCTAATTAAACAAGCAGAACGCAAAAAAAAAAAAAAAAAAAGCAACTGGCAAACATTGTCAAGAAAAGAAGGAATAGCCCTTCTGAATATCCTATTTGACAGAAAAGTCTGTTGTTTATGCTAGCCCTGTAGGCCAATGTTAGATACCCCAATGTTGCAGAGGAACTTTGGTGACTATCCAGGCAGCTAGCTGTCTCTGTCATTACAATTTTTGTTTAGTTCCTTGTTTGCACTTCTTGCTTAACTCAGTTAATATTATTTCCTTCTTGGGTCTCATAGGGAGTTGAAGACTAGACAGTTATAGTTTTCCTTCTATACCTGACACAAAAAAACAAGTTATAATAGAAAGTAATTTAAACTTTGGACTCAGCAAGATAAAGAGTATTTCCTCTGAATTTTTCAAATGCAAATGGATTAGACATTGTTGATGCTGTGGAATATTTGTTCAATGATGCAAAGATATTTGGCATTCTTTTATTTATTTATTTATTTATTTATTTATTTATTTATTTATTTATTTTGATTTTGCGAGACAAGGTTTCCCTGTATCTTTGAAACCTGTCCTAAAACTAGCTCTGTAGACCAGGCTGGACTTGAACTGAAAGTAATACACCTGTCTCTGCCTCTCAAGTACAAGGATTAAAGGCATGTGCCACCACCACACAGTATACTGCAGTCTTTTCTGTTGTATTTCTTTAGCTCTATGAAGTTGTGTTACTCTGCCTGTCTAAAACACCTGATTGATCTAACAGAGTGCTGAACGGCCAATAGAGAGGCAGGAGAAAGGTTAAGTGGGTCTGGTAGACAGAGAGGATAAATAGGAGGAGAAATCTTGGAAGAGAAGATTGGGGAGCAGGAGAATTATAAAAGGAGGAGAACAGCAGGGGCCAGCCACACAGTAACACAGCCAGACATGGAATAAGAAGTAAGGAAAAGATATAAAGAAATAGAGAAAGGTAAAATCCTAGAGGCAAAAGGTAAACTGGGATATTTTAAGTTAAGGAAAGCTGGCTAGAAGCAAGCCAAGCTAAGGCTGGGCAGCGTGTGATTCATTTGGGAGCTGGGTGGCAGCCCCCAAAGAGCCAAATAGTTAAAGAGAAAAAAGCTCTAACAACAGGCCAGCCCATTGTAGGTGGTCCCCCTGGGTAGGTCGCCCTGGAGATATGTAAAAAAGCAGGCTGAGCAGGTGAGGAAGACAAATCCAACAAACACTTGACCCTTGCCTCAACTTCAGTTTTCATAAGTACCTGCCTTGAGTTCCTACCTTGATGATGGACTCCATAATATGGATGCATTTCTTCTAAAACTGTTTTAGGACATGGTGTTTCATCACAGCAATAGAAAACCTAATACATATCTTTATGACTGCTGACATGGGGGGTCAATCCCCAACTATATTAAAAACAATTAATCTGATTGGGTATATTGGCAACAGTGTATGAGTGAGTAACCTCCAGCTTTAGTATCTCCCAAGGAGATGTTACAGACTGGAGCCTTTTTGGTTCACCCAAAGGAAAATATTCTCATTCAGAGCTAAGGTGGAAACAGTATAATTTAAATGAAATTGTGAAAATTAGTGCTTCTGTTAATGAACCTATCCGATGGCATGGAGTTAGAGTGAGAAGTTCTCTCCTGCAATTTAGCAATTCAATTCCGACTACCTTGTGGAAATTAGCAAGTGCCTTCCACCCACTTAAGTGTGGGAAGGAAAACTAAACATTAAGGATAATATATATAATTTGTCCTTTAGAGTCAATCAAAGTCATCCTTTTTTCTGCATATGGACTTACTACTGAAAGGGCCTGTGCAATGGCACCTGGAAAATTACAGCATCACTTGTGAACACTGTATCCTTCATACCTGCATTAACTCTAGTATGCTTTTAAATTTGACCTTTGGAAGTTTATATATTCTTAGAGCCCTATGTGAATATTGCCTGAGAATTTCCCATAGATACAATGCCTATGTGAAACTTGGTTAGGGGCAACTCAGAAAACCACAATGACTCCTGAATCAGGTGCTTGCACTTGGCATTGTATTTTTGGAAGTTTCATTCATTTTGTTTTGAGCATAAGGAAGTAAACTGGCTATAATGTAAATATTAGAAAAAATAAAAATGCCTGGGCAAAGGAAAAGTGCTTATGTTCACTGAGTCGGGGGTTCCCTGCGACTGTAGAAGCTAAGTTCCTGCTCAGGTGTCTGTGAGTCTTCATTTCATGAACCCATACACCCATACCTCAACATCTGTGACAACCATTTCTTTCCTTCCTAGTGGAGTGAAGAGAAAATAAGATTAAATATATGTTTTAGAGTAAATGAACTCAATCATTAATAAAATCTCTAGGAGCCAGGAGTTGGTGGCACGTGCTTTTAATCCAAGAACTCAGGAAGTCAGAGGCAGGTGGATCTCTGTGACTTTGAGGCCAGCCTGGTCTACAGAGTGAGTTCCAAAACAGTCAGAGATACACAGAGAAACCATGTTTCAAAAAACCAACCAAACAAAAAAACAGAAACAAAACAAAACAAAACAAAAAAACCCTCTGGGATCTCAAATGAATACTCATTAGTAAAACCCAAAGGACACTCAGTTTATTATTCCTCGGCAAGACTAGAAGGTTGAATGGAAATTAAAAGACTTATTTATGAAATTTAGTGAAAGGATTTTTTTAAATAAAAAACTAATCTGTGGCATTGTTTAACCTTGGTGACTAAGATCATTTGACTAAATGGGCATATGTCTGCTCTTCCCCTTGTTAGCCCATGAAGATCATGCCTGTAGTTATTTACCCTACCAAAAAATATTAATTTCTATGGGAAAATTAAGTATTTAGAATATCAGATAATTTTTACTTTAACTGCTTCTATTATTAACAGTATATCAGACTTGACCTAAAATTTTCTGTGCTTACATGAGAATCTTCACACTCCAAAATTAAGTCTCTCTGCAGTTCACAACAGTACTATGTGAACACAGGGACAGCAGGATTAAGGTGGCTAGCATACAATTTCTGAATCATTTGCATTCCTGATCCAGAGACTGTCCATTCACATATGTCCTTAAAACGCCTTTGAATGTCTTGTTTCTGATAGCTCGTATACCTTACATTGAAGGATGAAGGTGGACATCCATTCCTCATTTCACCAAATAGGGCATGGGAAGGGGAAATGACAGATTCAAGATCATGTTAAACAAACGTGTTTTGGCTTCTATCTCTGCATCCCCATCTCTGTCCATTTCCTAATTCTAAGAAAGAAAACCCTCATACTATAACTAAGGAGATGTTCATTTATTGCCAAGGGATTGAGGTCTTTGTTACAATGTTAGTGAAAGCCTGAAGATATGAAAAGATCTCAGAGTAAGTAAACAGATACTTCCCTCAACCACATCAAGAGGTGACCATGCCTTGCCTGTCAGTGCTGAGTCTTGTAAAAACCCAGAGGAATATAGCCAAATAATACCCAGAGGGTTGATAAGAGAAAGTTGTAGATAATGATTGTTATTTATTTTAAAGTATGAAATCTTAGGTAATTGTTATGCTGTAATAGAAAATTGAAAACCAGTTGACTAGTGAAAGTAAGTCAAGAATGTGGGATAACTAATAATAAATAGAGAAAACATGGAAATGACAACCTTGAAAATGTGATTTTACCCACGTGTATTTATTTCCCTTGAATATTATGTATTCAATGATAGGACTAGCAATTGCATCTCCTTTATAGAGATCACAATACATGGGGCACTGCATCCTCTAAACCTTTAACATGGAATATGGGCTAGGAGCAAACTGATGCATGTTGACACGTGTGGTTTCAGGTAGTTCGATGTTTATTGGGCCTGCAATGGTTTGCTGCAAGAAGCTATCATAGCATATCCATAATATATCACTCCTAATAATATTGCACATTGATTGAGTATGCTTTTTTGACTGCCTTTTACCTAACTTAATGAAAGGAATTGAAAAAGAGATAATACATTTTGTGAAAATTAAATGTGTTGTTATATTGTGAAAGCTCAACTATGACTTTGGCTTTAATGCTTTATATGTGCATATGCAATTAAGCAAAATAAACAGAAATAGAAAGTGGTACACCAAAAGACATACATTAAGTAAAATTCTGTTTCTCAAACAAGACAAGTGAATGCAGAAGGTGAGTGACAGGCTGATTTCTTGCTGGTAAATAAGATGTTGCCATGGTGATAATTACATAACATCTCCATGCAGTGAAACCATCTGTGAAGGGGTAGAACATTCCTTTAAAAATATGTTATACTGTTAGCATGCTCTTTGTAGCTGGCTAACAATAGTTCAAACTTAAGGATGTTTGATTTCCTTGACATAAACTAAAGCTTACAAGAAACAAACACTAAACATCCCATCCTCCAACTCCTATTCAACTCTCACTACTGTGTCCTTTTAGAAGTTAGTTGTCCTTGTGAGTCCACTGATTCACTTGGTGCTTACTGAGTCATGCACTAAGCTGTTTTGTCTCAAGGATTTTACTAATAGAATGTCATTTAAGACAGATCAGTGTATTCAAAATATATAGCCCCGTATATCATTTTCTAGAGGACCTCTGCCCCAATGAAACCCCTTCTGTTATTTACAGTATGTGTTTTGTTAAGATGTTTATAATAGTCATTAATAGATAATGAGATTTCTCTAGACGGATAACTTGACTAATTTTATTTTACGTTATATTCATAGACTTAATCTTTTGATTATTTCTTGAATTTTTGTAAATATTTACAAGTGAGTAATAATAAGTAGTTTATTAATGAAGAATTATTTGCTTCTATGCATTGTCACTCTAGGATTATTTTTTTCTCAAGATCTCCTGCATCTTAGACCTAATTGTTTTATAGATAAAGATGATGTTGTGGTACTATGATTTGAAAAATAGAAAAAAAAAACTAATTGTTCTAGTAAGCTTGTATTTCTCTTCTGACTTATACCTTTAAATTCCTCTTTTCTTTGGAGCAAAGCACTAAAGACCAGTTTAAAGGGCAGACATTGTCTGCATTGATAATAGCATTGGCTTAAAATCTATTATTATAAACCCCGCTTGAATTTCACAGTCAGTGAAGCTCACAGCCTGAGTGCAGGGCAGTGAGATAACAAATGCAGGGAAGAGAAAATTTGAAGTGCATCATTAACTGTTTTCAGGAAGTATGGAATCATCTTAGATAAGATGACTCAGCTCTCCTCAAGGGTATTGGGTTGAGAATAAAGTAGCACTCAAGCACTATGAAGTACCACTAAATGCTAAAACTATGCCTTTATTATAAGCACAACTTTATTGCTTATTTTTTAGATAAGCTAATATGTTGATGGATGGCATCTCTGACTCTGTAGAATCTTTCCTGGACCCTTGGCTTTCCTGAACAAAGGGCTGCCAGACTAGCAGCTAGTCATACACCACTCAGAAGAGTCAGACTTCTGTGTAGCCTTACTTTTGTATTGAGGAAGCTACACTCTACTCCTGGCTCCTTGTTGCCTAGATTAGCTCTAGTTTAAGAAAGCACTATGACAGTCATGACTATTTCAGCCAGATAATGCTGGATTCTTTTCTACATCATAAGCTGGATGAGCTCCAGATGATCTTGTTTGCCCTTCAGTTTTCACCTAGCTGAATGTCTGTGAATTGTTCAAGCATGGTCTTTAATTTCTTTGAAAATCTGGCAATTATGGTGTAAAAATTCTGGCTACACTTCACATGCAGGATTTTTTGTTGACTTATAAAATCAATGAGACCTTAGAGCTCTAATCCTCTGATTTTCAAACTGTAGGTCTCAGAATTTAGAAGCACATGCCTCTGGATCTGTCCATCTAGTCTGTAGGTTTGGGTACTCAAGGGTCTGGGAGAGTGAACTTTAAAAGAGCTTCTGCTTATTCACCTACCATTGCTCTCTAGGTAGAGGAAATTTTCAGCCACCAGCCACCATGGTGATAACAATCTCAGCATGTACTCTCAAATTAGCACACTTCAGGAGCACTGCAAAGGAAATGAAGAGGCTCAGAGTGCAACGGTCATGTAGATTCTTACTGAGGTTTTAACACAATTATTCCATTTCCTGTAATCGCAGTAAATCATAAATGTGAAAGTGAAATAGAAAATTAGGGATAATAGCAGTAAATCATATGCATTCAAATAATTAGAACTGTGGATTTACAAGATGGCTCAGCAGGTAAAGGCACTTGCCCCCAAGCTTAGTTACCTGTGTTTCATCCTCAGAATCAATACGGAAGGAAATAAATAACTTCCATAAGATGTGTACTAACAGCGAAAAATTCTTAACAAGTTTAGGGGTATCATGAGCATCTAAAATGCCCTGTCAGTTACTGTAAGTAGATTGTCTACTCTACCATCAGTGTCCTACCCGATGGCCAGGACTGCTGTAACTACAGAGGACTTGATCTGATAAGTCCATGTTAGCCACAGGAGTCTTACAAAAACAGACATCAGTTTCTTCCTTTATCCATTTAATTAACAAAAGAGAATGGTTCCTGTGAGTCTCTGATAATCTATCTTAAAATCAAGCAGCCGAGAGATGTTGGCATCTAACAACACCAATGACAACGGAAAACAAAATCCATCACCATTCATTCCCTTCTAGAGAAAGGAGCCCAGCTTTACGGGATCTCAGCTGGATTGTGAAGATGTTTGAATGCTGCAAAAATAAATGTGAGTTCAGAAAGTATAATGACAAGATCTGCTGAGTTCCCCTCTGCGTCCCATAGGAACATCACACATGTTGTTGTTTTTCTTTGCTTCTTCTTGTTGCAATCTTATTTAGGAAGAGTTGCTCTACTTGAGCAGTGCTAGCATCAAAAGGGAACAATCCTTTTTCCTTTGAGAGATAATTATAATTACACAAATATTTGTCTTTTTTATTTAATGTTTATCAATAATAACTTTTTAAAGAGAGCTCTCAGATTCATGTATTTCTTTCAGTGTTCTCAGAATGCAGGAAGTGAATAGAGTGCTATATACTTAGACATTTAAGTAATCACAAACTAGCAACATATAAACATCACATGATAAAAACATATCTGACTTGCCATTTCATCATAGATTGCTATAAAGTATTATAAGAGAGCTATTATCATTAAAAGATAACTCTTTCTTGATGCCATGATATTATTACCTCCCATTCTCACAAGCAGTATATGGAAAATCCCCATCTTTCTAACTTCTTGCCAAAAAAAAATTGAGAAGAATTAACATTTGTGCCAATCAATCAACAACAGGCTATATTAAAGTGACTTTAACACGCATTTCTGCAGTGATTACTAAGATTAGCTTTTCCTTTATCCTCTTGGAGTGTTCTGTTTAAACAGTGCCAACCTACATGTTTTTCTTTTATACTATCAGTTTGGTCTCATTTATTAGCACATTTCCTTGCATAGCGGTTGTTAGGTATGACCTGTATTGTAAATGTCTGATCACTGTGTATGGTTGTGGGTTGTGTTTTCTTTTGCTACCTTTAAATTTTTACTTTACATAAAACAAAAGTTGCTAATTTAGGTATTGCTTTCTACCTTTTTCAAAGAGCATTTTTAGTAAAATATGATTCATCACTATAAAATTTGCTCTTTTAAGTTGTGTAAGTTAACACAATTTCTTTCATTTCATAAAATCACTGGAGAGCTTTCACTCATTTGATGTGTCTACTTTTGGTATTTTACATAAAGTCATCCTGCTTAAAGAGTAGAATCCTCAAGGTAGACAAGTCACTTTAATTCTTGGTCACTTGATAATTTCTCAGTAAGAAAACCTAAGTGTATTTAACAACTCATACTCTTGTTAAGAATTTGCTTGTCTTCCTTTCTTAAAGTATTTTTTGTTAATTGTGCAAAATAATTTCACTATTGCATGAGTTTAATAAACTGCATTCATATTTACCTCCCTAAGATGCTCTTTGGCTCCTTCTGCTGCTTCTGGTTTCATCCTCTTCCAAAATAGTCTCTTCATATTATATCTTTAAAACTAAGTCCAGACATCTCATACACAAGAAAACATGCTTGACTTAATGAATATGGATTATTTTGTTTCACCCAATTCTATTTTTCTTCAAACAGGGTCATCTTATTTATATTTAAATATAAGTGTATCATATTCACATATATAGCTTTATATTTAATTATTTTGCATTTTCTTTAAGAATGCATCTGCTTTTAGGCCTCTGGTTATTTTAATAACTTGGCTCCAGTGAATAGTTCACAGTGAAGTTGCCATGCAGGCATATCCGTATTGTGATGACTGACAGTTCTTTGGTCTATACCACAAGTGTATAGTTGACTTGTATTAGTCAAGTTTTAGCTTTGGTGAAAAGTCTCTAGATTTCCACAGTAGCTGGACTAATTCACATTAGTACTAATAGCAGATAAGCATTCCCTTTCTGTACAGCTTTGTTGTCGTTCGTTTGTTTTCTGATGATACTCTCAATATCTAACCTAGTGCTGGCTCCTTTGAACTCAAGATTTATCCATCTGAAAATCCTGAGTGTTGCAACTCAAGACATTAACCATTGAAATGTTTCTTTTTTTATTTCTGACAATGTTTTGTAAAGATAAAGTTTTATTCTGGATAAAGTCTAGCTTACCAATTATCCTTTTAAGTACTGTGTCTTTCTGACAGTGTTTCAAAAATCTGGGATGAGATTTGAAAATTAGAACAAGAATCCAAAACATCACTCCATACAAACCCATGGATCTAAGAAAGCTTTCCTGAGCCAGAAACGATGTGGCATTTAGGATAAGGAATAAGGATATAGCCTGACGTTACCATCTACAGGAAAAGTATGAAGCCATGAATGAACATTCTTCTGAACTAAGAATCAATTCTGAATAAAACAAAAGTAAACATTGAAGCCAACCTTAATCTTCTTGAAAAAAGATTTAAATAATCCTTTAAACTTGGAAATAGGCCAAGCAAGACGTTTATAATCCTTTGAAAATAAGAATTTAAATTACCATGTAGTTAATAATTACCATTTGTCAAAAGACAAACAAGAAACATTGGGGCATACAAAGTAGGAGATAGACTACTACAATTCAGAAAGAGTAATACCATGAATATTTATTAAAGCAATTCTGAAATACATTTCATTAAAGAATAACTCCCAGAAAAACACTGAGCAAAACTACTAACATAATTCTACAGGAAAAGAAAGATAATCAATATGGATATTTAATATACTTAATTTTATCAATCACATTAACATTTTAATATTATTAATTTTAATAAATTTGATGATTTAATTTTAATAATTTAATTAATATGATTGATAAATTATATTAATTGAATTAATATATTTAATATACATTGAAGTCATAGAACTGAAACTATATTTTTTAGATAGTCTACACAATTATACAAAATAATCTTGTAATCTCGAGCAAGAATATTGATCTCGAGCAAGAATATTGACCAACATAGACACGTGGTCCATCCTGGCAATGTATTACTACATGTTGTCCATTCACGGTTTATGCAAAACAATAATTTAGAAGTTCTTCTTCTAATAAGAGTACTTGAAAATATGCCTTATGTAGTCTCTACATTACAGGAACAAATGCAAGTGTCCACTGAAAAAAAAGGAAGTAATTCAACTGGCCTGGCTAAAGCAGTATAGCAAAATAGCTCCTTGTACATCATTTTCTTTGAATTTGGTCAACATGTTGATATGGAGGTGGTTTAAATCTCAAATTAGGACCTGGTAGATTAATGCAATGAGCACTATGTTTCACAAGGCACTTTAGCATGTGCAGATTTACTGTCTTTTTGTATTCTGGACCCAATTACTCACTATGAAGTGACTACTATGTATTTATATAATTAAATATTTTCAGTAAAAAAATTAACAATTGTAGATTTGTTTAATGTAGATTCATGTTTAATGTCGAAGAATCCCTCCATATTCTTTAATGTGATTAAAAAAAAGTCTCATGGAAGAACCTATATTGTGATCCTGCCTATATAAAATTTGAAAACACATACAAGTGCACCCATAAAGGTACAGAAAGATTCCTTATATACACATGTACACAAATTTAAAGGCACATACATTTAAATACTATAAAAACTAAAACAAAAAGCAGCGGAGAAATGACTGCTATTTAGATTTAAGATTAACTTTGCTGGAGAGACTGGAGACTGCAACACAGTAACTTAAGGTCTTTGTATCAGAAACTGTTTCATTGCTCAGGAATTCTTCCCCCACCCTATCTTTCCTTTCAGGAACTCTGAGATACACAGGGAGACAGAAATTCCGTATCTTTCTGATAGGTGAAAGCTTCTACAGAATGGAGCCATTTTCCTTGATGAGGTTTTCTTTTTCTTTTTCTTTCTTTTTTTTTCTTCTATTTATCACTCTCTTGACCTTAAGCCCTAACAAAGACTGCAAAGTGCATCAGGTCTCTGCACGAAAATCCTGGGATTTCTAGCATTTTCATGCCTAGAGCAGCAAACAAAATGCCAAGGGGTAGGAGGGAGGACTGTGCACATATCTTGTAATAGTTCTTTCCTCAGAAGCCAGCATCTAGCTTCTGCAGACAGAGTACTCCAGGGCCAGACTGCTTGCCTGACATTACTGAGCCAGTGAGGGGCATACTATCTAGACAAGAGGAATGAAGGCCGTACTCCTCCCCTTAGAAGGATTAAAGGGAAAACAAGCTCCCTAGGGAGAAAACAGACTAAAACAACAAGAAATGACAAGAAATTGTTGCCTCCATCACATGCGCAGGTAATATCAAAATTTCCCTGGGGTGAAGAGTTAGAAAATAACTTGATTTAGTAATAATAAAAATAAGACAGTTATCATAACACTGAATATCTAATTATATCCTTTTAATAAAACAGAAGCAACATTGTGAAGCAGAGCAGTGTATCAAAGCAGAAATATGTGAAATCACATGCAGAAAGTTCATTTCTATAAATATTTATAGGTTCCTTGTATCTTTTCAGCCTTGATATAGATGCTGTGGGGATAGAATGATAAATCAGAAATGACCTCTGCCCTCAATAGGATGAGATTCAAGGTGAGAAGCTAACACACATAGAAATATCTACAACATAATTCAGAATCTTGTAGGAACTCCGAGAGAAACAAGATTGTCAGAGCAGAGGGTGGAGCTTTCATTGCCCACCGTCTCAGTAAGAAATGGGCTCACAGGGCCATGATAGATTACATTTCTCCTCCGCTAGCATGCATAGCAGTGCTAAGTGCATTCTTGTTTTGGTTTGTTTGTTTAAGAACATAAAGTTGAGAGAAAAAAAAAATGATGACAGAATAGGGGAAGAGAAGAGGAGGGAGAGAGTGAGCAGGAGTGGATTTGATCGAACAAATTGTATGCGTGTATGGAATTCTCAAATAATACATTTTTTAGAAAGCAAATACAACAGTGGACGGGCATGGGGAGGCTACCTAGATGCCCTTCGATTGAAGAATGGATGAAGAAAGTATGGAATATATACATATTAGAGTACTACTCAGCAGTAAAAAACAAGGACTTCTTGAAGTTTGCAGGCAAATGGATGGAAATAGAAAACACCATCCTGAGTGAGGTAAGCCAGACCCAAAAAGAGGAACATGGGATGTTCTCACTCATATTTGGTTTCTAGCCATAAATAAAGGACATTGAACCTATAATTCGGGTTCTTAGAGAAGCTAAATAAGAAGGAGAACCCAAAGAAAAACATATAGTCATCCTCCTGAATATTAACCTTCATCAGGCGATGAAAGGAGACAGAGACAAGAGACCCACATTGGAGCACTGGACTGAAATCTCAAGGTCCAAATCAGGAGCAGAAGGAGAGAGAGCACGAACAAGGAACTCAGGACTGCGAGGGGTGCACCCACACACTGAGACAATGGGGATGTTCTATCGGGAACTCACCAAGGCCAGCTGGCCTGGGTCTGAAAAAAGCCCGGGATAAAACCGGTCTCGCTGAACATAGCGGACAAGGAGGACTACTGAGAACTCAAGAACAGTGGCAATGGATTTTTGATCCTACTGCACGTATTGGCTTTGTGGGAGCCTAGGCAGTTTGGTTGCTCATCTTACTAGACCTGGATGGAGGAGGGTGGTCCTTGGACTTCCCACAGGGCAGGGAACCCTGATTGCTCTTTGGGTTGACGAGGGAGGGGGACCTGTTTGGGGGAGGGGAAGGGAAATGGGAAACGGTGGGGGGAAGAGAAAGAAATCTTTAATAAATGAATAAAAGAAAGATTAATCTGGCTGTGGAAGGGCCTAAGGAAAGAAGAAAAATGAGTGTGAAGACCTCATGTCTCATGGAAACAGACATCGAAGTCCTGGAAATATGGAAAGTCCCTCAGAGAAAATAACCATTCAGAACACAAATGGAATTTCAGCTAAAAATTCACAGTGATGTAAAAAAAAAAAAAAACGAAAAATGAATAAACAAACTCTCTAATCAGCATTTGGATGGCAATCAAAACTGCACTGAGCTCCATTTCCCCCGAAAGAATGACAGTCATCAATAGCCCAAGGAACAGTGATCATTGGTGAGCTTGGGGTGGCACAAGGGGGACCTAGTCACTCCTAGTGGAAATAAAAATCAATGCAGCCACCATGTTAATCCTACTGGTCATTCCTCATCCCATTACAAATGAAACAGCCTTATGACCCTGGATACCGTATCTGAAAAGATTTTCAAAAGAACAAATTCATATTTGTATGGAGACACTGCTTAGACATGTTTATCACTGCACTGTCCACAAACCTCAGCATCCCTCCTGGACGGATAGATAAAGAAAATGTGAAATAAACACAACAGAGTGTTACATAGACACAAGATGAATAAAGTCATTTTGTCTGAAGGAAAACGGATTTGAGGTTACCACCTTACATCATATCAGCCAGTCCTTCAAAGAGAAGCAACATGTTTTCTTTGTCTATGTGGGGTAAAGAGGAAAATAAAAAGATGTAAAAGCAAATAGTGGGTCAATAGCAGCATGGAAAGGGTTACAGAGAAGAGGAGAGGAATATAAAAAAGTAACAGTAAAGATGATGAAAACACATTATGCACCTATGTGTAAATGACACAGGACCGCCTTTACTTTGTGCAAACAAAGTACTTATATGCAAACAAAATGAAGAATTCAGGGGTGGGAGAGATGATGACTCGGTGCATAAGAGCACTTGTTTATCTTCTGGAGAATTGGGGGTATATTAAAATTTTTTTAGGGAAATGAACAGTTTATATTATGATGAATTCCAAAAGCAACATTGACCAACAGCTTTGTTTAATGTCATTTTGTGAAAGTAGAAAGAAAAGGCACAAATGAGAATAGACATAAACCTTCTCACAAGCAAATATTGACTTTACCAATTCTTTTTAAAATATGTTTTAATTGAAACAGGATTACATCACTCCTCTGCTCTCTCTTCCCTCTGCTCCTTCCAGTCACCCTCCGTGAACCCCTCCTGCAAGGGTTTCTACTGCCATGTATGGACACCAAGACAGTGGTAACTCTTAGAAAGAAAAAAATTTATTGGGGCTGGCTTTCAGTTTCAGAGGTTTAGTCTATTAGCATCATGGTAGTGCATGGCAGCATGCAGGTAGACATGGTGCTGGAGAATGAGCTGAGAGTTCTACATCTGGACCCACAGGCAGCAGAAGGAGACTGTGTGCCTCTCAGGGCTTAGTTTGAACTTATGAGACCTCAGATACCACCCACAGAGTAACACACTTCCTCCAGCATGGCCACACCTATTCCAACTAGGCCACAACTCCTAATAGTCTCACATGGGACAAGCATTTAAACACATGAGTCTATGAGAGCCATACCTATTCGAATCACCACACCTCCCATGCCTGCCATTCCTTTTCAAGTTGACAGACTCTTTTTCTTTGATTATTTCACTTCTTACTTAATTTATATTTGAGATTCTCTCTATCTGGTCTCTGTGACTTTGGTTAGGTGACTACTGTACTCTACTGATATATTACCAATCCTAATTCTAGGCGTTCATTTACACCTGATCAAGCTAAAGATACTTCGGAAGAACTTCTTATTTGCATCAAGACAAAGACAGATTAGAGAGTGAAGAGCCTGGCTGAAACCCTGAGAAGACTTTCCAAGACAGATATGAGATAAATAGATTTGCTAAAGATTAAAGGAGAACAACCTACATGGTGGCACAATATCTGGAGAAGTTATGTACTAACTACTGACAAAACTGAAATTGATTAGCTAATTGCAAGATTCTGGGTAGAAAGGCGTATTTGGGTTAGCAATATTTGTTTTCCAAATTATAAGACATTCTTATTTCAGTATGTCGTAGAGATTAGAAAGAAGACACGGGCTTGCAGAATGTACCATGACTGATAGAATATTCTGGGATTTTTGAGACAGGAACCATGACACGATTGATCCTACCATACAAGTCTGTAGAGGAGAAACCAGAAACCAATAGAAGTGTGAGATATAGCTTGTACAGCAAATCGGAAGCCACAGGTCCGGAAGTCACGAGATAAGAGGAAGTTCTCATAAGTGCAAAAAGCTAAACAAATACACCAATGAGAGTAGGATATCAGGATATAAAACTCCCAGAGCTTGAAAGCTGAGTAAGATTACAGGCTGTTATGTTAACAGCATTCTAGTGGGTAACAGAGATACAAGACATGCTTCTAAGAAGAATAAAAAAAAAAAAAAAAAACAGTGTAAAGACAGAGTATATATTCTTTATGATAAGACAGTTTCAACAATTTTTAAAGGCTCATAACTAGAGCTATGATCTTTGGTTGTTTGTCATATATCACATGAGTAATTCAAGGCAGGTAAAAATGGCTTGTCCTATGAAAGTTTGACAAAAGAAGTAGCTGGAAATGTGGTTTCTGATTGGTTGGTTTGTATATCCAAGGTTTTCTCACTAGGGAGTTTGTAATCTTTAGGGACTGACTTAACTGGTCAGGATAATCCATAGACTCACAACCCCCAAAAAATCAAAAGAATGAAAAAAAATACAGAAATAAGAAAATAATGAAACTTATCTTGCAATAATCTTAACTGTGAAGAACCTAGAAGGGGCAATTACTGACTATAGTATGATTAATAAAAACCCAGAGTCAGAAATTGGTATTCAACTTGAAGGTCAGAAAAGCAAACCAGCCAACCACTGGCTCTTATCACCACCTCAGTCTGAAATGGTGATCCTGCCTCCAGGAATCTCACAATGAGACTGTGAGTGAGAGGTGTCTCCTCCCTTTTTATATTTCTCTCTGGTGCTGGGATTAAAGGCGTGCACCTACTGTCCCTGTTTCTATGGCAAATTAGTCTAACTAATGGGATTAAATGTGTGTGTCACCACTGCCTAGGCTGTAAGACTGATCAGTGCAGGTGTTTTACTCTCTGAACTTCACTTGAGCTTTATTTATTAAAATAAAATGAAATATCACTGGAATAGATCTTGCTTCTAAGTAAACAGTGATCATTTCCTATAGATTATTATGCTTAGTACATGATTTTCCTCATACTTCTCTCTCTGTGTCTGTGGGGAAGGGGAGAAAGAGAGAGGGAGAGAGATTCAATCCATTTTAGAAGCTATATGGAAAGGATAAGAAAATATTTATTTGTTATTATTTTGAGAACTTGCTAGTTACTGTACTAAGGATTTTGTAGATTACATTAATTTTATATAAAACATAATCAAAGAAGTTGTACTCCAATATGTATTTATATTTGAGACTGTGTCCTTAGGATATGAACTCATGCTTCTTGCGATTACATTTACCATATGGTGCTCACCTCATGCAGTAGATTGCAAACCAGGTATTGTGTGTAAAAATTATGATCAAACAGAGTACAGAATTTGCCATGTCAACACTGTGTTCTGATTTGCTTCTAGTTCAGTTATGCTCTGTTACACTGTTAATAAGAACCGTGCTCTTTAGAGTGCGTGGTTATGGTGTCAGTCCTCATGTGCATGGATTCACCCCTTACAACAGTGCAGAGCTGCAGCACACCCGTCCTTACAATGGTACTTGGCTTCACTATGTCTTCAGCTTGCATTTTTGAACATGACAGTGGCTTATAATTTAAGGCAAACACTTAGCCTGACTTTGAGCATATAAGGCCATAAATCTTCCATCCCCTGAGCAACATTATTCTGCCACCCCCTTCCAACAGACATAAGGAGACGTGTGATGCATGCCAGAAAAATATAATGAAATGTAAGGGCAGTTATAAACGAAGCGCAGCAGAGGTCGTTGATTGGCTCATGCCTTCCCGGAGGAATCTCTTTCATCCTTGGCCTCACTTAGTGTTGTCCACTTCCTATGTTATTCTATTTATGACATTTGTCCTTTTCCTTTTACTCTCTTTTATTTTTATTTTTACTTTTTGATGCTGTTCTTGAAGGAACAAAGGAACAGCCACGATTTATTCCTATGGGTGTTCAACTCAGAAGTTTGCTTTTTGCATTGCTTTTTGCTACTTTTTAAAACTTATTTTTTTCCATTCTGTGACTTTTTCCCGGATTCACATTCTACTAAAGCTTTTGTTCTTGCTCTCTCTCGCTTCCTCTCTCTCTCTCTCTCTCTCTCTCTCTCTCTCTCTCTCTCTCTCTCTCTNTTTGTTCTTGCTCTCTCTCGCTTTCTCTCTCTCTCTCTCTCTCTCTCTCTCTCTCTCTCTCTCTCTCTCTCTCTAATGTTGGCAGGAGTGGTTTCCTATGAACTGTCATGTTGAGCAAATATTTTTCTCCTTCCAAAGCCAGTCTTAATATATCTCACTGAATCGGACCACACGGTCTCTACATCTAAAGCAGAGAATAGTAAAACAAACAAAATATAAGGACTAGAATGCTCATTAGATTATTTACTCAAGGAAACATTGGCCTACATTCTTGACCTTCAAGGAATGACTGAGCACCTGATGATCATCTACTCACTGGGGTAGCAAATGTTTGGAGAGCATAGATGCTGTGCCTATGACCAGTGTCCAGTAGCCAGGCATGAGCAGTAAGGCTGAAAGTGTGTTTTCCATTGCCATCAAGCATGAGTCTTTCTCAACAATGTGAGTGACAAAAGATTTCTCTAGTGGAAATTATCTGTTCTGACTACTTTCTGTAACCTTGACAACACAGGACAAAACAGATGTGTGTGAGAGTGAATGAAGGGGTGAGGGGGGAAGAGGGAAGAAAGAAGGGGAGCAAGAGAGAGAGTTCTACTCTGTGTGCAAATACAGTGTACTTGTGGATATCAGAGGACAAGGGGTGTTGTTGGAGATGTTGGGCAGGATTTAAGGAGTATTTGTGGGAAAGGAGGTATCTAATCTTGGGTCTTAGATCCAACCTGGCCTCGGGTAAAGCAGAAGTCATCTGCCAAAGTTTTGGTGAGAATATGGACCCAGGGAGAGGGTGCAGTGTGTGGTTGTTAGACAGACTGAAAGGTTGATAGCAGGCAATGGGAAATGACATACTGTTCCCTAAGAACAGCCTGACCTCTGGTAAAGAAGTAGATCTGTGGGCCAGGATATGGAGCCCAAGGGAGGGGTATTATAATTGTTTGTATCTATCTATCTATCTATCTATCTATCTATCTATCTATCTATCTATCTATCTATCATCTATCTATCTATCTATCTATCTATTTATCATCTATCTATTTATTTACTGAATATATATTTATTTGTTATATATACAGTATTCCATCTGCATATATACCTGCAGGCCAGGAAAGGGTACAAGATCTCATTATAGACAGTTGTGTGCCACCATGAGGTTGTAGGGAATTGAACTCAGGAAATCTTAAGAGCAGCCAGTGTGTATAACTGCTGAGCCATCTCTCCAGACCCAATTTATTTTTAAATATGGTTTATAGTGAAATAGTTTTGTATCATTTACCCTCTCTCTTTTCTTTCTCTATCTCCTCCAAGCTACCCTAATATAGGAGGGAAAGCCCTCCCATGTTCCCTAACTCTTACACTTATAGCATTTTTTAAAAAATTATCATGAGTACACATACACACATATATTGTGCTGGGTCAGTTTTTGTTGGTGATTTGCATATGATTTAAAAACTGACCACTCAGCATTGGCAACCAATAGAAGGGCTCATTCCTTAGAGATGCTAAGTATCTTTCTCTCCGAAGCAATTATTTGCTTTTAGTTCCTTCTCTAGTAGTGGTACCTGGCAAATTTCCAATTTCCGCATCGATATTGCTATTTGATGGTCGAGTTTATGAAGTCATTTCTAGAAAAGACTATTTCACAGTAAACTTCCAGGAATTTCAGCTCTTAGAACCTATTTTTGTTTGTTTGTCTTTTGTTGTTTTTTTTCTTTCTTTATTCCTCTTTTGTGACAATAGATTACTTTTTCATATACCCTGATTAGAGTTTCCCTTCCCTCTACTCCTCCCATTTTCTCCCCATCATTCCTCCCATCTGGAACTACTCTATTTTTTGCCTCTTATGAGAAAAGAAAAAAAAACTTCTAAAAGATGACAACCAAACCTGACAAAATAAAATATAGTAAGATAAAGCAAAATCCATCACATAGAGGTTGGGTAAGACAAAGCAAAAGAAGATAAAGAGCCCAGGAGGAATCACAAGAATCAGAGATACACTCATTCACATACTCGGGAGTCCCATAAAAACACTAAATTGAAATCTATAATATATGTGCAGAGGACCTGGTACAGATCCATGTTGGCCCTGCACTGGCTGCCTCAGTCTCTATGAGTTCGCATGAGCTCTGCTCAGCTGGTGTAGAGAGACCTGGTCTCCTGGTAGTCTTCATCCCCTCTGGCTCTTCCTGCTTCCTCTTAAGCAGAGTTCTGAGTGCTCAGGGAAAGGATTTGATGGAGCCTTCCATTCAGAGCTCACACTGATATTTTAAACTGACTAGTTTATGGAACTTGGTTGGAATGAATAGAGAAAAAACAGTTTGGACCTTGCTATCTAAACTGAGGTGTGAAAGTGGGGAGCAAGTAAAAGAACAGCTTTTCTTTGTTTTGAAGGATTTTTGCATCCATGAAAGAGAACAACATTCAGTATCAAGAGGAAAATTTTCAAATTAAATACATTTAAATATTTTCATATATTTGGACTGTATTGTCAGGCAAATGCTGAAGATTAAACTTTCATCCAGGCAGTAAATTTCAGAACCCTAAAGCCCTATGTAGCCAGAAAAATACAACATAATTTGGCTTTGATTGTTTTCCATGTGTTTTTGTGTGCATGTTTCTTCTGTCTGTTTTAAGATCTAGGGAGACCATATAAAAGGCACATTAAGGTGAGATATTATAAAACAGGTTAAGAGTAGTCTTTCTCTGGAGGAAATGGCCTCATGCTTTAAATGATAAGGAAGGGAAATGAGGAATTATTTCTTCCTTCAGATACCATGACACAGAAACAGGAGCACTTCAGTCCAAGAAGTTGAACACATGAGGCTGATTCTTGACTTCCTACCCAGGGTCAGCCTCAGAGCTCATAGAGTGAAATCAATATGAAAATACTGCCAGACTTTGATGAGTCTTGAGTATTTTAAGTTACTGTGTGTGGAGCTATGTCAGGGTCCATGAGATTTAGAGCAGGTGAAAACTAGTATTCAGATGTCAACCCGCCAAAGGAATGATTATCTGATAGAGATTAATCCTGCCTAGGCAAAGCCTGCAGTAGTATCAACTCTGAAAACTGTTGCTCACTTTTGCTAAAGTAGCTTGGGGTTTCCCCAGAGCCTGCATTATAGTGTGCAATCTTATGTGATGTGTATATGTAAGCTCATGATTCCATCTCAATCTTATGGGCACAAATATCTATGGGTGGCCAGGAAGATGACTTTTCATTTACTTATATAATTGTGGTATATAGAATATATGCTGGGACATGCTTCGTAACAAGATCTAGTTGTCCCATGAGTACTATGGACATTTAAAAGGTTGCTTTGTTCCTTTTGGCTCAAACTAACTGCACACCATTGGTTCACTTTCACCTCAGAGCAAACTCAAAATAGACAAAAGAAAGTTTGTAAATAGATCATAAGTTTAAAAGTGTACAGAGCCATAGATGTACAACTAACAACCCTAAAAAAGCATGCCAATTCTTTGCTTGTCAAGTCTATTGACAGTAAAATTATGTCTCAAAGTTTGTCACTGGGCACTTTGCCCCCTGCCACCACATATGATTACAGTTTTACTCCTGAAACCTAGAAACGCTTGTGTTGCCATGGCAATGGGTTAACTTACCCTAGGCAAGGGTCATGGGAGAAAGAATTTTTAGGTTAGAAGAAAGAAGCTAGAAGAAGCAGCTAGGAGGAATTAGCAGTTGACAGGAGAATTAGAATAGAAGCAGAACAATAAAGAGAATGATTTAGAAAGGCACGTGTGAGAGTTTGTTCACTTGCCCTGATATAGCAAGAGAAAAACCGTCCTTTTCACTTGTAGCATCTGAATCTGAACCCTGGAGAGTATCTTGGGGCTGGACCTCAAAGGTTCTTATTAGGTTAGTGAGTGTGATCTGGAGCAAGAAGCTGACAAGCACATCTGTGATACTGGGCACTGCTCAGGATAAAGGAGAAGCTCTCAGTTCAACTACCATTCTTCCTGGCTGTGTTCTGTAGGGAAGCAATCACCAGCTACAAAGAAGTCCAACACATTAGGAACTGTCATCTGTCATTCCCAGTGATCCGTATTTGTATGCTGCTGACCTGAGTCAACAGCTTATCTAAATACCACCCATCCTTTCATCTTTCATTGCCTAGAGTTTAAGGATTATGTTCTACAGAGTTAATGGATATTGTTTTAACTTCAGAGGTTAAAAATCCAATCTGAATGCTCTCATAGGGAATAGTGAATTACTCAGTCTGGTCTGATTAAATAAATTGACTCTTGGGCTTTTATACCTCAGGCCTTCTGTATATATCAAGCTGACAAATAGTAAGTTCTGAATTTCCTTAATTTCCTGAGCCAGAAAAATAATCTGATACTCCTAGGGAAAATGAGTTCAAAGAGTAAAGTAACAAGACTTTTAGAAAATAAAGACATTTTACTGCCATCCTGATATAAGAATATGGTAAAAATATGGCAGAATCAAGATATTAGGATAAATAATTTCATATACTGTTTATTTTGGAAGCAGACTGGGAAGACAGATTAAGACATATAAATATGCCAAATTCTAATTTTGTTTGTTAAAGGTAGAAATCATCTCATAAATATTTAAAAAATAATTTAAAATAAATCATGATACAAAACATAAGATAATACTAAGAGTTCTAAAGATACATTTAGATAATGTATTCATATTATATATTATATATAGACAACCTTTACAATCACAGACAAATTCTGATGCTGTAGAAGCAACCAGTTTTTCTGTATGCTGATTACAAAAGATATCTAAAATATAAGGGGAGGAAAACACATAATAAAAAGTAGGAATAATGGCTTTTAGTACCGTAATTACACAAAGACCTAGCTGCACATATATTTGATAATTAGAGCTTAACATACAAAATGATCTGAGAGTGTCCCCAGCTAAAGAGACACTTTGAATTTATTGGGAATATTTAGATAAGAATATAAGAGCAATAAATTAAACTCAATGTAAATGAACCATGTATTAAGAATAATGCAAGGGAATTAGCTAAATCTGCAATGTTCATGTTAATTTAGCACAGGCCTTTTACTTATTGATGACTAAAGACCTTAAATGAACAGTGGTTTACACATCTTCAGAGCACTGAAATTCTGGAAACAGCCCGCAAAACAGTTCATGTTATAGAAATATAAATGATACTGAAAATGGGCTCGAATGAAAATGCTGTATAACACAAATGGTACAGCAAACAATATCTTAAGAAAAATAAGTGAGCTAATTACTTGATTACAAAAGTGTAAATAACTGAGAATGTATGAGTGGAGAGACAATAACAAATATTTTAAAAAGAAACATGAGATAGAAATGCTTAGGTGACGTAAGATAAAATCCATGAAAAAGGATAAAACGATTTCCCTGAAGTGGACCAATCTCATTGATCGTTGCAAAAAAAAAAAAAATGGATGTTTGTCAAGTGCAATTAAGAGAAAGAGGTGTAGATAAATAATTTTAAGGAAAAAGGATAAGTTATCAGAGGTAATATGTCATTAAAATATGTAAGGAAAAGCTTCAAATTGAAATTAAATTAGATGAAAAGGCAGCCTGAACCCTTTATATGCATGAAAGAAATTGAAATAGTGTTTCACAAACATTTTCACAAACTAGTGTCCTAACCATAGTTTAGGCATGAGTTCCTAAATATATTTAACAATAATGTTACAACTTTATTCATTTTCTTTCTGAAAATTTCCAAGAGAAAAATACTCTCCATTATTTGCTATCAGACAAGATTCGGCCAGAAAAATCCTAAATGAAAGACTAACAACCTATTCATTTAACTCACTAATTCTCCTTAAAAACAACGAAAAAAACTCCTAAAGAAATAAAAGGCATGAATCCAAATATATGCACCTGAAGAAACTATAATTATGCACTGTATAAATTACATATGTATGTACATACATGAAATATGCATATATTATAAAACTGCCTTATTCGGTTTATCTCAGTGTGAAAATATGACTTGATATTAGGTGGTATCCATATTTAGTGAAATAAAATTAATTGATTTAAAATGGAAAATCATAGTGATATTTTGATAGAAAGTTGTATTAAATACTAAACCCAATGATGATTAATAATGTATTGGTTATACAAATGCATTTGTTCAGATTATAAAGAATGCAGAAATTTGTCTGGAGAGATGGTGATTGGTTAACAGTACTTGCTGTTTTTCTTTTTTTTAATCTCTTTTTTTTATTTATTTATTAAAGATTTTTGTCTCTTCCCCACCGCCGCCTCCCATTTCCCTCCCCCTCCCCCAATCAAGTCCCCCTCCCTCCTCACCCCAAAGAGCAATCAGGGTTCCCTGCCCTGTGGGAAGTCCAAGGACCACTCACCTCCATCTGCGTAGGCTCCCACAAAGCCAATAGGATCAAAAACCCATTGCCATTGTTCTTGAGTTCTCAGTAGTCCTCATTGTCCGCTATGTTCAGCGAGTCCGGTTTTATCCCAGGCTTTTTCAGACCCAGGCCAGCTGGCCTTGGTGAGTTCCGGATAGAACATCCCCATTGTCTCAGTGTGTGGGTGCACCCCTCGCGGTCCTCAGTTTTTGCTCGTGCTCTCTTTCCTTCTTCTCCTGATTTGGACCTTGTACTTGCTGTTTTTCAAGGGGAACAGAGTTCCATTCCCAATACCATCTATGTCCACCAGCTTTAGCCCCAAATGATCTATCCTATGCCCTTTGCAGGCCTCTGTGGGCACCTAGACATACATGGCACATGTACTTACACATACAGACACACACACACACACACACAATAGTTTTTTTTTAACGGAAGACTCTGACTATATTTTAAATCAAATTTCTTAATTTTCCAAATTAAGAAGTAATGTAGTTATTTTTATGATGAATACTTGTAGTCTCAATACTTCAGAAGCTGAGACAGAAGGATGGTAAGACTCATAATCAAGAACAAAACAGGACAAGCATACCATTGCCTTAGGGAAAGGCCTCTCTTTAGGTCCTTTGGGTGTTTGCTTTAGATGTTATACTGGCTTTCATCTACATTTTAGACTGCACTATGCCTCAGTTCTCACATACTCTCTGACATTTTCTCTGTTATGATCTGAGAGATATGTGAAACAATACCGACATTATAGTCAAGATGCTTATGAGTCTGAGGGGTTACTGCTTCATGACTACTTTTATTTGTCGAACAACACCCAAGGATATGGTCCATTTCTATTCTCAAGTTTCCAACAGTGATTTATGGTCTACAATATAGTTCATAAACTCTTCTTGGTATATTACTGCATTTGCTAAAGATGTGACCGATCAAAAATCAAATCACTTTGCACTGAATATTCCTAGTTATCCAATTTCCATAGATATCCACAGCTCCTCTTCTCTGGGATTTTATCTGTAATGAAAGCCCTTCTTTACCTGATATAACTTCTCTAAAACAAATGCTATCACCACCCCATGTGCAGATGTGTGGAACAAATAGATTGCAGTAAAGACATGGCGAGTGGGAAGGAGAAAATATACGTTTATATTAGTTGCAAATTTTATAATAATTTAATTAGAAGCCAGAAATAAACTGTAAGATATATTATTAAACATTAGAACATTTAAAAGTCAGGTTTATATAATATTAAAATAGAGAAATGTTGCAGGTGGTTCTTCCGCTCCTCCAGCCAATAGCCGCTGAAATACCAGCCCATTGGGGCATGGTCTCTCTCCCTTTAAAAAAGAAGCCATTTCCGTTCTCCCTCTCTCTTACTTCCTGCTCCGCTTCCGGTGACTAGAATCCCTTCCTGATTGTGCAGAGAGCTGTTGTCTGGGACAGAGATCTGTAAGTTTTTTCCCCTTTAAATAAATAACCATTCTATTAATCATAATTCTAAACTGGTGTGGGATTGTTTTTGACTTATGCCTACGCCTTCAGAGAAAGACTATATTTTAAATCACAGCAGGATATTTTATACTACTGACTGGATATTAAATAAAAAGCATTATGAACAAAAGAAACAAAATAACCAATAATGAATTTAGCAAAATATTGTTAAGGCCCCTGTAGGAAAAATAATACAATTTTTAATGGATATTAAACATTTATAAAGTGGTATTTCCAATCATGGTTAACAGAGCCTAGCATTATAAAGATTAATTCCTTTAAAACATTAATATACAAATTCAGCAAAATTTTTATTAAATTTGTAGCAGTCTTTGTTTATAGTATTGATGAAATAGGTTTAAATTATATGAAAGATTAGAAGGACAAGAATGCTTATGGCATATTTGAAGAGGAAGTCAACATGGGGAAGCTACAGTGATATTAATGTTTAGAAATCAATTTGAAGTGGAGTATTATTTTAAGAAGAAATGCAAAGCTAGGATCTCACAGCAGTTGTACTGGCTGGAGAGGAGGCCTTCAATTGAAGATGAGAACTTATTGGAATTTATTAGTGGTTATATCATGGAATATTTTCATGTCCTCAGATTGGTAGTTTATATTTTCTGTGCATAATAAATGGAGTAATTCCATCGCAATGGAAACTTAGAGCATGTTTATTTAGATGTAAGCAAGATTTAAGCAAGCAGGTATATTGTTTAGTTTCTACATTTTGTATTACTACGTATTTGTTATCAGTAGGTGACAGTCATAGTAGAAGATAGTAATGGATAAAAGACAGACATTTAATCAAGCCTGCTTAGGGAGCCATATTTCACACAGTGGTCTTGGCCCTTTATATCTATCAGAAATCAAGACAATCCCCCAACAGACCTGCAAATAGGCCATTCTGATCTAAGCAAATCCTTAATTGAGAATGTCATCCCAGATGATTCTGGGTTGTATTAACTTGATGGTTAAACTCATAAAATTTACTAAGCAACTTCTTTGTCAATAGTAAAAGCAATATTCAGATCACACCACTTTTAGGGGTGATTTTTCACATTTGAAAGACATAATACAGTATTTTATAGTGTTTGATGGCCAATGACAACAATGGATAATCAATCTGAATCATCCACAGAAAATTCATTTTAAGCTAATTTGGCTGACATACTTATAAATGTAGACCTAGAGCAAGAGAAGATAAAAATTCGCCGTGGTTGTTTATTCCTGAAAAAGAGAATCTCTATCTGGCTGAGTCATTTTCATTACAGCACTATTTTCTCCCAAGGGAACAAGTGAACTCCCTGCCTTTTACCTCTTCCTGTAAGTAGAATCAAGATTACTCAGGATGCTAAGTGTTTCATGCATTCACTCTGATGAACACCTGAGGATACAGTAGATGAAATATACCACACACACAGATTTAATCTAGTGTATGAAAAAACGAACACACAGATTTAAGACATCTATGTTCTAGATGTTAAAGACAGGCAATGGGTGAGTTATTCCACAGAGCAAACAAAATGGTGATGACATTATGTCATGACTAATTCAACATACATATGTATGTGTGTATATACATATTCATATATGTGCACGTACATATCTATGTATGTGCTGCAATGTGCTAACGTATACATGAAAGTGTTTTATATGACATATAAGACAGAGAATTACTATTATTGAGTATCATTTATGTAAGCATTGTCGAGGAAAGAGTTTTAAGATTTATTCTGTTTTTAAATATGCATATCTATGTGTATTACTGCAAATGTACAAGTGAACGTCCATGGAGTCCAGAAGAGGGTATTGTATCCTTTGAACCTAGATTTACAGGTGATTTTTTGCTGTGGAGACCAAATTCCTCTGCAAAAAATAGCTTGTAGTATTATAAGCCAGATCTCCAGCCCAGAGATATGGGATTCCCCTCTGTATGCTATGAATATGTTTTTATTACCATTTGTAATAAAAAAAAATCTGCTTTGACCTATGGCAGGGCAGAATATAGCCAGACAGGAAGAGATGTATAGAGAGAGTAGGCAGAATCAAGGAGACACCAAGTATCTGCCAAAGGAGAAGGACACCAGAAACTTACCAGTAGGTCACAGCCTTGTGATACACAGATTAATAGAAATGGGCTAATTTAAGATGTAAAAGCTAACTGGGAATACACCTAAACAATTGGCTGAACAGTGTTGTAATTAATATAGTTTTCATGTGATTATTCGTGTCTGGGTGTCTGGAAAACAAATGAACAGACTCCATTTACAAAATGATGCCCAGCTTCTGGGGCTTGGATCCACATAAGACCAAAAAGCTTTAAAGGGGGGGAGCTTCTAGACAAAACAAAAAGAGGAGTCAACTACAACTCCTTAGTTTCCTTGTATTTTCAGATACGCTCTGTTTGCTGGTGATGAGCAGAGGCATGATTCCTTTAAGAGAATGATTCATGACTCAGTGTTAGCAGCAAAAACTTCAGGGTGTCTTTAAGAAAGGGTTTCCTGGTTTGTCTGGTAGCATGAATGACTCTGGCTCTTTCAGGAGGTTCTGCTTGCATGGGGTTTATGGCTAGTGTGCTGCAAGTTACTTGATGACGATATGGGCCAAATGCTTCCCAGAGTTGAGATAGTGAGCCCAACACCCATCTGGTGGCCCCAGAACAGGTGGGAAATATACCTCTGCAATACTGAAAGTCCAAGAGAGGCAAAGCCAGCATTCAGGGCCTCTGTGAACATACTGTTTGCCATTTAAAAGTTCTCCTTGTCAGAAAAGGATTTCATATATACAATAGAGAAGACTCAGACAAAAACGACCTCTAAATGAGGCACAGCATGTTTAAAAATATCCATAGACATGGAACAGAGAGAAAAAAGTATAGTTAGTTATTAAAAGAAGTAAACAATTTTTAAAAGTAAGACAAAGTCTTTAAAGAGACAGTAAAAGTAATATGGAAGCGTACAGACAGACATAGATTAAAGGGGTAAAGATGATAAATATTAGAAAGTATTAGAAAAATGCCATGTAAATATAGAAAATACACAGGATGTATATAATTATGCTTTTCTTTGAATTTTTTGACTGAAGAGAGACATTTGATTCTGGGACCAACTAAGATAAACAAAATAAAGGTATCTTGACTTCAAAATTTGAGTCTAAGGATATGTTACTTTGAAAAAAAAAGGTTCTGCTTTTGTTTCCACAGGAGATGAGAACCTGTGGATTTGTTCTAGGCTAATGTGGTTTGATGGAACAAGACTGCCCCGCCCCAAAAAAGGTCTTTGTTAACTTTAAAAATATTTTGCTCAACAAGCAGCAGAATGCAATTAGGAGAAAACAATGGCCAAATTCCCAAAAATGATTGTTTATAAATGTTTGCTTTCACTTAAACAGAGTAAAAAAATTGTTAAAATGTCACAGTCAATCTCTTTCTTAAAAAATGTGGGAAGGAGATATGAAATAAAGATGAATACTTCACATTGGTATAGAACTTGGTCTATTGATACTAATTTAAGGTCAGTTTGTTACCCTGTATATATGTATTCCTGCTCTATTTTAAGATATTTTTGTAGCTGATTTAAAAATATAATGCATAATTAAGAAATACAGATTAATAGAGAGTCATCTACAATAATCAAACTTATAGTCATGTTAGTTCAATTTTTCCAGATGTACAGGGATGTTTTTCAGATGGATAGGTATTCTTTAAACCTTTCAAAGACCTACAGAACATGGCATTTAAAAGGTTTAAGAACTTAGACTTCTCTCAACATTGAGACAGGCCTTCTTCTGGCAGCACCAAATTATTCAAAAGGATGATGGGCATTGAAGGAGTTCTTTATGGAGTTCATTAGCCATTTGGGCAAGAAACTGCTTTTGCCTGGACTGCTTGATGGTATACTGTATAAACTGGACAGCAGGACTCACAGAAAAATGACTACTGAAGTTGCCTAAAGAAGGAGAGATAGTCCTTCAGGGGTCCTGATTCAAAAAAGAGTCTGTCAGACATTCTGCAGGACACAAAAGGAGGTGACTGACAAACTGCCACTATAGGCGGAACTGTCTTTCAAATTTCCTTCTTCATGGAAAAGTCTGACAGATACTATGGGCCTGTAGGCTGAAGGTGGATGCCCCAACATTACAGAATTTTGGGTGACTGTCCAGGCAGCAAGATGTCTGTCAATTCTAGAGTTTTAAAAGTTGCTTACAATGCACTTCTTTATTTAGGTAATGTTATATCCTTCTGGAGTCTTTGATTGAGTTGAAGACAGATAGTTATGGTTTTCCTTATTTATGATAAAAGATAAATTAGATAATGAAATTTTGACTCATAAAGATAGGACATATGATTAAGTATTATCCTTAATTTGCCAAATTTAAATGGATTAAATCTTGTAACTATAATTCCTGCTTGATAATTGCTTTGTGAATGTAGTTTTACTATGTTAGTTAAAATCTTTCTTTATTTAGACAGAAAAGGGGAAATGATGTGGGATTCCCCTCTGTATGCTATGAATATGTTTTTATTACCATTGGTTAATAAGGACCTGCTTTGGTTTATAGCATGGCAGAATATATCCAGGCTGGGAGAGATATATAGAGAGAGTAGGTGCAGTCAAGGAGATACCAAGTAATTGCCAAAAGAGAAGGACACCAGAACCTTACAAGTAGGCCACAGCCACATGGTGATACATAGATTAATAAAAATGAGTTAATTTAAGATGTAAGCGCTAGCTAAGATTATGCCTAAGCTATTAGCCGGACGGTGTTGTAATTAACATAGTTTCTGTGTGATTATTTGGGTCTGGCAGCTGTGAAACCAACACACTGTCTCTGTCTGCAGTTTCATGATGCCCAACATGGAGTTCGAACCCATGATCCTGAGATTAAGAGTCTAATACTTTACTGACTGAGCTATATTTGTCTTTGTATTTTTATTATTTGTGTTACACTTTTGAGATAAATATACAGAGGCATGATGCCATAGCAAAGAACTCCAATCAAAATAATGTTTGACATTAAATAGCATTTTCACAGAGTACAGAGATTAACGCTCATTAAAAAGTATGTTTGGTTAACAAATAGTTGAAATAGTGCTTCTAGAAAAGGAGAATATAACTGAATTGAATATCTGTATTTCCATTTCCTTTCTGTTTCTTTCCTAGTCTCAGAACGTTGTCTTAATAAAGAATTCTGCTTTCTGGTTCTCAGAAAGCAATCTGAGTAAATTTTAAATAACACACAAACAAACTGAATAACTTTGAAGTTTAAATTTAGTGGGACTGAATGAACCTAGCTACTATTTTGTCCATTTTCCTGTCTACATGTCCATTATATTTAATGGATTTAAAAACTAGTTAATTATATTTCCTCCACTCTCTATGGTTGGAAACCTCTATGGATATTCTTGAAGAATTGCCTAACTGACATAATGAAACAGCTTCAAGGTGCCAACATAAGAAGATTTTAAATTTGAATCGCCCTCTGATTTAACATATTGAAAAAGAATTTTATCATTCATGTCTATTGATTATATGATATATATGAGCATTACTCCAATGATTGGTTGTGCTTGATTTCAATCTCAGTACGCTAACTAATAACCATAAACCATTTTATGACAAGCAAGAGCCAGCTTAGAACTGTATGCCTATAATGGTTTACTATATTCCATTCATGAGTGCCCATCTAATTAACATATTTTAAATTAATCTTAGCATTTCTGAACTATATGCTAAGGCAAATTTGTGGTTTTATTTTCCGATTAATTAATGGCATAAAAATGTTTATGAAACTCATTTAGATTTAAGCCTGTTATGGACATGCACACAGAGTCTTAGCACTCCCACGCTACTACTGAAATTCGGTGTTTCCAAACTATGATGTGTGAACTCTAAGATGAAAAGAATAACATAAATCTATATTTCTAAATATTTTCTAGTGAGTTGTTGAGTAAAACCCTTGTAATGTCTATTAGGAATCATCAACATCTTGTAAAATATTTGAAAGTAGGATATATGTGCTAAGTTGCTTATTGTTGTGTGTAGCACTAAATTGGAGCCTTTGAAGTTTAATAGACCCAATCCTGGGTATAATAGCATCTTTTCCTTTTGGGTAAGGACACCTCTGGTACTTGCTTCATTATTCACTCATACATTCCTCAGTTATGTTATCTGCAGCAGAAAAAATAAAATCAATAGAATATTTTACATATCTTACATATTCAACTTTTAGTAAGTATAATTTATATTTTGTGGACATTCAAAACCATGATGTTTTTAAAGTCTCCTTACCAAGATAGAGTGAGCACACCTGCTCCTAATAAAATATAGAAAATTAGGAAATATATTTGTCTTTTTTCTCTCAATTTTCTGTGATGTGTTCTGTTGTTATATTGAAATGACAAATATTTTGATGAGATATGACTCACTATAAGTTTTTTGTGTTTAAATATCAAAAATGAAATGTATAATTACTCATCTACAGAGATTATTAAGTATTCAGTATACTTACAGGAAAATGACAAGTTTTCATCCACTGGATTGAAGTGAACATTTCCTTTATGGAATTATAAGGTTCAATTTCTAATTCTGTCTAGCAAGAATTACCAAAATTGTCATTTATTTCAACCATTTTATAAAATGTTAAATTGGAGACGACTTGGATCTGCAGTTTTCAGAATTTTTAGCCTCCACCAACTGTAAAAATATCAATTAGTAAATTTAAAAGGTTAAGACATACTACAGCTGATATGTTTGTGTAAGAGGCAGGCATCATTATATTAAGTGATGAAATAATATTGTAGGTACTGGGGCAGATAGAGAGATCAGAGAAGAAAGGGACTAAAAGACAACTTCAATTTTGGGTACTTTCAGATTTTAAAAAAGGCAGGTTTATGAGGTTTCTATGGAGGTGAATACTATTCTTATTTATGTTAAGAAAACTTAGGTAAAATGAGGTTCAAAATATTTGCTGAGATGGTATACTTTGCAACTTCAGTGTCAAATTGAAGACACTGGGTATTCTCCAGAAAGTAGTATTAAAGACATGCCTGGAGATTATGATCAAACTGACAGTCCTCAAGACGTACTGTTTAATCACAACCGATTTTCAGTTAGGCAGGAACATAAGAGAATTCCCACAAAGTCCCTACGAGGAGAAATGCTGAGTAAAGATGGAATGAGTGATTAAAAGGTATGTATTACTTTGCATCTGCCTTTTTTTTTAACTTTACATTAGGTTGATTAGAGTCTCATCACCATTCCAGTAACCAGTAAGGTGTTTTGATTCTGGTTGACAAAAAAAAAAAAAAAAAAAAAAAAA
>NW_026068066.1:786048-788982 GCF_014885135.2 Alexandromys fortis | reverse complement strand
AGAGAAAGGGGGGAGAAAATGATAGTGAGAAAGAAAACAGAAAAAAGAGGGGATTGAGAAATGAGGAGGAGTGATGGAGGAAGGTCATTGGTTAAAAAATAAAGAAACTGCTTGGCCCTTATAGGTTAAAACATAGGTGGAAGGAGTAAACAGAACAGAATGCTGGGAGGAAGAGGAAGTGAGCTCAGAGGCCATGCTCCCCTCCACCTGCCAGACACGATGAAGCAAGCCGCCAGGTCAGACATGCTGAATCTTTCCCCGTAAGCACACCTTGTGGTGCGCTACACACATTATTAGAAATGGGCTAGTCCAGGTGTGAGAGTTAGCCAAGAAAAGGCTAGATATAATGGGCCAAGCAGTGTTTAAAAGAATACAATTTGTGTGTTGTTATTTTGGGGCATAAGCTAGCCAGGTGGCCAGGAGCTGGGGCGGCAGGAACACAGCCCACAGCTCCTTCAACAGAGGAGAAAAAAAGAAGTAGGGTAGAAAAGAAGGAGGGGAGGCAGAAGGAGAAAGAGGAGGATGCAGAGAGAGAGAAGAAAGAAATTGGGTGTTGGAGTTCCTGTCCCTCATAGTCTAGCTTCGAAGTTCTAACATCTTCTCATTAGAAAATGTCCGTGGAAATTGACAACTGTGATCCTGTGAACTAAATATTCATATCCAATTAAAATGCATATTGAAATAGCAGCTGCAATGTGGAAGGTGGCACCAAGGATTTTATGAGGCAATTTGGCTAGAAAAGTGGAACCCTTGTATTGAGAAAAGGAGTGGATCAGTGTTAATGAGAGAAGGACACAGAGAGCACTGGGACTCTCCATCTTGTGGGGATAGAGTAAGTCCACAATCTGTCTCAAAGAGAGGACACTATTCAGAACTCAGCAAGGCAGACATGTCTAGCCTCTGGAAAATAGAAAATAAAGATTTCCTTATAGCTGCCCAATTCCCATACCCTTTTATTATAGCTCATACCAAGGTAGTTACTGAAATCGTTTTACCAAATACTTAGTAGAAACTCTTTTGTGGCAGACATGTGTGGTCAATAGTAGCTGAAAATCTGAGAAGGATGAGGAAAATCCCACAGTCAGAGAGCAAAACAATGGAAAATGGTGGTGGCAAACCTAAAGCAAATGTCAGTGCAATTATCAGAAACACAAAGTGGAGCTCTGATATCTGACAACTATCTTTTAACTATATCAGAAACAAATGAACCATAGACTTAGAGGTCCTGATATTTTGCTTTGGACTTACTTGGATTAGTGTGATTTCAGAAGAGAAAAATCAAAACCCCCAATTAAACTGACTTTCAGAGCTAAGAATATATTTTATCTCCCATGGAAATGTTAACCAGACCCAAACCAGCTTAGCTTTAGATGAACTGTCTACCAGGATGGCATAGTCATGACAGAAGCACACTGTTCAAGTATCCCGAGGAACTTCAACACCAACTCTCAGGACACTAAAGTTTTGTTCACAGAGCAAGGGAAAAAACAGTCTGGGAAAAAAGTAAGATCCTGACCACACACTTATAAACAAACAAAATTTTAAAAGGTTAGGCTATAGCTGAGTAGTAATGGCCTATCAAGCACATGCAAGTCCCATATAGGAAACAGAGAAAGAGGAAGAGGCACAGAGACAGACAAAGAGAGGGACAGTGAAGAAGAGGCAGATCCAGAGGAAAAAAAGAATGAAAAGAAACTGGGTGGGGAATCTAAAGGTACAGAAGTCACATGGCAGCATGCAGGCAGACATGGTGCTAAGAGTGCTACATCCTGCAGCAACAGGAAGCAGACGGAATGACACACTGAAAGAATCTTGGGAAAAGAATCCTTAAAATCCATCCCAGGCTTACACATTTTCTTCAAGAAGGCCACAATTCCTACTAGTTCCACTCTTTTGGGGGGCTGTTTTCTTTCAAACAACCACATTCCACTCCCTGATCCCCAAAAGCTTATACTCAAATATCATAGTACAAAAAAAATATACATTCAATTTAACTTAAAAGGCCCCATAGTCTATAACAGTCTGAAACTTATTTCAAAGTCCAAAGTGTCTTCTGAGACACATGACAATCTCTTAACTGTAATCACCTATAAAATCAAAAGCATTACATACTTTCAACATATAAAATGACACAGGATATACATTATCATTCCAGAACACAGGGGGAGTGAAGATAGTAAGGAAACAGTGGACCAATGCAAGACTGAAAGCCAGATAGGGAAACTCCAAGCTTTGCATCTCCATGTCTGATGTCAAAAGGCTCTCATCTCCAAATCCCTTAAACTTTCTTGACAGCAACACACTTCATTCACTTGAGCAGTTTCCACTGCCTGTTAGCAGCTGTCCTGTATCACACAACTCTGTCCTCCTTAACATCTGGTGGTCTCCAATGCAATCAAGGCTTCAATTTCATAGCTTTACACAATGGGCTTTCTGAGCCTCCTTTCAGGGACACCACTGACACATGACTGGCTTCAGCATCTTTATTCCATAACACCTTTCTTTTATTCTTAATTCTAAACCCAAAACCACATTGTCAAAGCTCTCAGATTTTGTTGCTTACTGGGGCTGAATATGGCTCCTAATTCAATTACATCTTCACCAGCTTTCTTTCACTGCCTAAGTAAGCTCAGCTGTCCTAAAACTTGCTCTGTAGACCAGTCTGGCTTCAATCTCAGTGATCCACCAGCCTCTATCTTCCAAGTGCTGGCATTAAAAGTGTGCCCCACCACCTGACTCTAAGCTTTGCTTCAGTTCCTTTTCACAAGTAGGAAATTTAGCTGAGTGGGATCTTGACCAGGGGTGAACACTCCTTTTTTTTTTTCCATTTCTTAATATATTTTTCTCCATGAACAGAGAATGTAATTCCACTTTCTGATGTCTCTCTTCTTCTCACATGGTTTTCTTTGTTCAACTTCCTCCTTTTTATTATAT
>NW_026068066.1:769777-784263 GCF_014885135.2 Alexandromys fortis | reverse complement strand
TTTTTTAGAGTTTTATTAAAAGGGGGTGTAGAGGGGAGGAAGGGATGGCAGGAAGAAGGGGGGAGGAAAAGGAAAAGAGGCTGAGACCCACTTGCAAACCTTATATTTATTTAGTTATTTTTTTAAAAATAAAAAATCTTTTTATTATACATATCAATCCAAGTTCTCACTCTCTCCCCATCTCCCATTCCCTCCACACACCCTCCCACCCCACCCACATTCAATCATCAGAGAGGGTAAGGCACATTGCTTTGGGGAAGGTCCAAGACCCTCCCTACTGTATCTAGACTGAACAAGGTATCTATCCAAAGAGATTAGGTTCCCAAAAAGCCAGTACAAGCAGTAGGGATAAATTCTGGTGCCACTGCCAGTGACCCCTCAGTCTGCCTCAGCCATGCAACTGTCAACCACATTCAGAGTGACTAGTTTGGTCCTATGCTTGTTCCTTCCCAGTCTGGCTAAATTTAGTGAGCTCCCATTAGCTCAAGTAGACTGTTTCAGTGGGTGTCCCCATCATGATTTTAACTCTTTGCTTATATTCTCATTCCTCCCACTCTTCAACTGGACTTTGGGAGCTCAGTCCAGTACTCTGATGTGGGTCTCTGCCTCTGCTTCCATCAGTTGCTGAATGAACGGTTCTATGGTCATGTTTAAGATATTCATCAATCTGACTACAGCGCAAGTCAAGTTTGGGCCCCCTCTCTTCTATTGCTTAGGATCTTAGCTGGGGTCTTCCTTGTGGATTCCTGGGAATTTCTCTAGAGCCAGGTTTCTTGCTAACCTTATAATAGCTCCCTCAATCAAGGTATCTCTTCCCTTGTTCTCATCTCTGTCCTTCCACTATCTTGACTATCCCATTCCCTCAAGTTCTCCTCACTCTCCCCTTCTGTTCTACTCTTCTCCTTCTACCCCCCCTCCCCCATGCTCCCAATTTTGTCATGTGATCTATTTCTACTTTCCAGGCGATCTACATGTTTTTCTTAGGGTTCGCCTTGTTACTTAGTTTCTCTAGGATCATGAACTATAGGCCCAATTTCTTTTGTTTATAGCTAGTATCCACTTATGAGTAAATACATACCATATTTGTCTTTTTGGGTCTGAGTTATCTCACTCAGGATAGTGTTTTCTAATTCCATCCATTTGTATGCAAAATTCAAGATCTCACTGTTTGTTTGTTTTACCACTGACTAGTACTCTAATATGTAAATATGCCACATTTTCTTTATCCAGTCTTTGGCTGAGGGACAGCTAGGTTGTTTTCAGGTTTTAGATATTACAAATAATGCTGCTATGAACATAACTGAATAAATGCCTTTGTAGTATGATTGTATATCTTTTGGGTATATACCCAATAGTGGTATTGCTGGATCCTGAGGTACGCTGATTTCCAAATTTCTGAAAAACTGCCATACTGATTTCCAAAGTAGTTGTACAAGTTTGCAGTCCCACCATCAATTGAGGAGTGTTCTTCTTACTCCACATGCTCTCCAGCATAACATTGATGTTTTTGATCTTAGCCATTCTGACAGATGTAAGATGGTATTTTAGAGTTGTTTCGATTTGCATTTCCCTGATGGCTAAGGATGTTAAACATTTCCTTAAGTATCTTTTGGCCATTTGAGATTCTTCTGTTGAGAATTCTCTGTTTAGTTCTATACCCCATTTTTAATTTTAATTGGGTTATTTAAAATTTTGATGTCTAATTTCTTGAGTTCTTTATATATTTTGGAGATTAGTCCTTAGTTTGATTTGGGGGTGGTGAAGAACTTTTCCCATTCAGTACGCTGCCTTTTGACTTATTGACTGTGTCTTTTGCTTTACAGAAGCTTCTCAGTTTCAGGAGATCTGATTTATTTATTGTTGCTCTCTGTGTCTATGTTACTGGGATTATATTTAGAAAGTGGTTTCCTGTGCCCATGCATTGAAGACTATGTTCCACGTTCTCTCCTATTAGGTTTAGTGTGGTTGGATTTATGTTGAGGTCTTTAATCCATTTTGACTTGAGTTTTGTGAGTGGGGATATATATGGATCTATTTCCATTCATCTACATGTTGATGTCCAATTATGCCAGCACCATTTGCTGAAAATGCTTTTTTTTCAATTGTATAATTTTAGCTTCTTTGTCAAAAATAAGGTATCCATTCCATTGGTCAACCTCTCTGTTTTTATGCCAGTATTAAGCTGTTTTCATTATTGTGGCTCTGTAATAGAGCTTGATGTCAGGGATGGTGGTAACTCCAGAAGTTCCTTTATTGTATAGGATTGTTTTGGCTATCCTGGGTTTTTTTGTTTTTCCATATGAAATTGATTATTGTTCTTTCAATGAAAAATTATTGTGTTGGAATTTTAATGGGGATTGCATTGAATCTATAGATTGTTTTTGGTAGAAAAAGCAATTTTTACTTTGTTGATCCTACCTATCTAAGAGCATGGGCAATCTTTTCCATTTTCTGGTATCTTCTTCAATTTTTTTCTTCACACCCTTAAAGTTCTTGTCAAATAGGTCTTTCACTTCTTTGGTTAGTGTTTCTCTAAGATATTTTATGTTATTTGTTGCTATTGTGAAAGCATATTGTGATGTTTCTCTGAGTTTCTTCTCAATTTCTTTATCATTGGTGTATATGAGAGCTACTGATTTTTTTGAGTTGATCTTGTATCCTGCCATATTACTGAGGGTATTTATCAGCTGTAGGAGTTCTCTGATAGAGTTTGGGGGACTCACTTATATATACTATAATATCATCTGCAAATAACCAAAGTTTGATTTCTTCTTTTCCAATTTGAATCCCCTTGATCTCTTTTTGTTGTCTAATCACTATAGCCAGAACTTCAAAACTATGTTGAAGAAATATGGAGATAGTGGACAGCATTGTCTTGTTCCTGATTTTAGTGGAATTGCTTTGAGTTTCTCTCCATTCAATTTGATGTTGGCTGTCAGCTTGCTGTATATTGTTTTCATTATGTTTAGATATTCCTCGTATTTCTGATCTCTCCAAGACCTTTATCATGAAGGGTGTTGAATTTTGTTGAATACATTTTTAGCATCTAATTAAATGATGATTTTTTTCAGTTTATTTATATGATAGATTACATTGATAGATTTCCATATGTTGAACTAGCCCTGCATCTCTGGAATTAAGTTGACTTGATCATTGTGAATGATTTTTTTGATGTGTTCTTGGATTCAGTTTGCCAGCATTTTACTGACTATTTTTTGCATCCATGTTCATGAGATTGGTTTGTAATTCTCCTTCTTGGTTGAGTCTTTGTATGGTTTTGGTATCAGGGTAACTGTAGCCTCATAAAGAGTTTGGCAATGTTACTTTTGTTTCTATTATGTGGAACACTGTGAGAACTATGGGCATTAGCTCTTCTTGGAAGTTCTGGTAGAATTCTGCATTAAAACCATCTGGCCCTGAGGTTTTTTTTTGTTTTTGTTTTTTGTTTTTGGTTTTGATTACAGTTTCTATTTCCATGCAGTTTATAGGTCTTAATATTTATATTGTTCACTTGGTCTTGATTTTGGTATATGGTATCTATCTTAAAAATTGTCCATTTTTTACATTTTCCAATTTTGTGGACTACAGGTTTTTGTAATAAGACCAAATGATTCCTGGAATTTCATCAGTGTCTGTTGTTATGGCCCCCTTTTCATTTCTGATTTTGTTAATATGGATGTTCTCTCTCTGCATTTGATTAGTTTGGAAGGGTTTGTTTATCTTGTCAATTTTCTCAAAGAACAAGCTCTTTGTTTCATTGATTTTTTTGTATTTTTTTTGTTTTTATTTTGTTGATATCAGCCCTCAGTTTGATTCTTTCTATCTTCTACTCCTCCTCAGTGAGTCTGTTTCTTTGTTTTTCTAGAGTTTTCAGATATGCTGTTAAGTTACTGATGTGAGCTTTCTCCATTTTCTTTTTGTGGGCACTTAGTGCTATGTACTTTCCTCTTAGCACTGCTTTCATAGTGTCCCATAGGTTTGGGTACATTGTGTCTTCATTTACATTGAATTCTAGGAAGTCTTTAATTTTTTTCTTTATTTTTCCCTTGACTCAGGGGTGGTTCAATAGTTCAATGTTAAATTTCCTGAATTTGTAGGCTTTCTGAGAGTAATATTGTTGTTAAATTCTAACTTTAATACATGGTGATCTGGTGAGACACAGGGGATTATTTTATTTTATTTTATTTTGTATTTGTGGAGGTTTGCTTTGCTTCTGAGTATGTGATCAATTTTAGAGAAAGTACCATGAGGTGCTGAGAAGAAGGTATATTCTTTTGTGTTTGGGTGGAATATTCTATAGATGTCTCTTAAGTCCATTTGATTCATGATATCTGTTTGTATTCTTGTTTTCCTGTTAAGTTTCTGTCTGGTCAACCTGTCCATTGGCAAGAGTGGAGTGTTGAAGTCTCCTACTATTAGTGTGTGGTGTTTGATGTGTAATTTAAGTTTTATCAATGTTTTTTTTTTTGCATATGTGGGTGCTCTTATATTAAGGGCATAGATGTTCAAGACTGAGACTACATCTTGATAGATTGTTCCTGTTATGAGTATAAAAAAATCAATCAGAACCATCTCTTCTGATTGATTTTAGTTTGAAATCTATTTTGTTAAATATTAGAATAGCTACACCCACTTGTTTCTTAGGTCCATTTGATTGGAAAATCTTTTCCCAACCCTTTACTCTGATGTAGTGTCTGTCTTTGAGGTTAAGGTTTATTTCTTGTACACAGCAGATGGTTGTATCTTGTTTTTATAGCCATTCTCTTAGTATGTTTCTTTTTATAAGTGAGTTGAGTCCATTAATATTATGAGTTATTAATGATAAGTGGTGATTATTTCCTGTTATTTTGGGGGAGTAGTGTTTGTGTGTTTCCCTTCTTTGAGCTTTGCTGGTGGGGGCTTGTTAGTTGCCTGTGTTTTTGTAGGTGCAGTTAGCTTCCTTGGGTTGGGGATTTCCTTCTAGTACTTTCTGTAGTGCTGGTTTTGTGGACAGGTATTATTTAAATCTGTTTTTGTCATGGAATATCTTGTTCTCTCCACCAATGGTGATTGAAAGTTTTGCTGGGTATGGTAGTCTTGGCATGCATCTGTGGTCTCTTAATATCTGCAACACATCTGCCCAGGACCTTCTGGCTTTCATGGTTTCCATTGAGAAGTTGGGTATAATTCTCATAGGTCTACCTTTATGTGTTACTTGACTTTTTCCTTTGAAGCTATTAATATTCTTTCTTTATTCCATATCTTTTGTGTTTTGATTATTATCTGGAGAGGAGATGCTTTGTTTTGTTTTTTGACCCATTGCAAAAAAGAAGGAAGAAATTATAGTGAGGAGATACTTAAACAATGCAAGACTGAAAACCAGCAGAGCAAACTCAAAATTCTTCATCTTCATGTCTGATGTCAAAGTACTTTTCAGATCACTAACCCCTTTTAGGCCTTGGGTTCTCCAATGATATCCAGTCCTCGTTTTCACAGTTAAATGCAATGGTATCTGTGGGCCTCCATACAGGGAAACCTTTGATACAAGTCTGGCCTCGGTGGCTTTCATTAGCCATGGAGGTAGGTTCCATAGCTCCTTTACTGTATCATTGACTCTAAAACCAGAATCATGTGGTCGTATTTGCCAAATTCTTCTCTACATTGAGGTTAGACACTGGCTTCCTTGTTCAGATAGTTTTTCATCAGCTTTATGTTTTCAATGTTTTCCTTCACCTTTAAAACTTTTCTGTAATTCTTTTTCACAAGTTGGAATCTTAGCTGGGTGGAATCTTGCCCTTAGATTACCACTTTCTTATTCCTTTTAGCATCAGGCTCTCTTCAAACCTGTATCACCTTGAGCACTGGACTTAGCTCCAATACACTTCCTGGTGCTTCTTTTCTCCTCAAACTGTACATTTTATATTTTTCCCTGCTTAGCTTGCTCCTTTTCATTATAGATCTGAATAAGAGTGACCACTAATAGCCACATGTCATGGTCAGTACTAGACTTTATTGAAATCTCCTTGCCAGTGCCATTAATCCAAAATTCTTCTTAATAGCTCAGACAAATTTTTTTAGACAAAGGCAAAAAGCAGCTGTTTTCTTTAGCAAAATCTCACAATAGAGTTTAGATCACTTAATAGTAGTCTTCTCCTATGAAAGCTCCTGAACCCAGACATTATAATCTGTATAGCTTTCAGTACCACTATCTTCCATGTTCCTGCCTAGATGGCCTGTGATGTTCACTACTTAATGCATTCAACTTCTTTCCTAATGAAATTTTTTCCTTTAGTTAAAATTTTTATTGCTGTAAAGAGACTTCATGACCATAGCTGCTCTTATGAAGAAAAATATTTAACTACGATCATGGCTTATAGTTTCAGAGGTTTAGTCCATTTTCATCATGGTAAGGAGCATGGCAACATACAGATAGACATGATGCTGGAGAAGAAACTGCTATACGTTGGTATTCAGGCAACAGTAAGTAGCCTGAGTGTCACGTTGAGTGCAGCTTGAGCAAAAGATACATCAAAGCCCACACCCACAAGGGCACGCTTCCTCCAACAAGGCCACAAATACTCCAACAAAGTCACACTTCCTGATAATATCATTCCCTTTATGGTCCATTTTCTTTCAAACTACCATAGTCCCAAAGTCTAGATTCTTCTAACAAGAAGCATGGTCAGACTTGTCCCAGCAATATCCCACTGCTGGGTACTGACTTCTGTCTTAGTCAGTATTCTATTGTTGTGAGGAAACATCATGAGCAAATCATCATCATGCCAGGGAGTATGGCAGCATAGACAGGTACTGGAGCAGTAGCTTAGAGATACATCATGATCCTTAAGCAGAAAGGAAGATTCTGCACTTAACATGACCTTTTCAAGTCCTGTGACACAGTTCTTCCCTCAGTTCCCCTTCTCCGTGTATACATATCAAACACTGGCATTCCCTTGGCAAAGCATTCAAATATATAAAACTATGGGGAAGATTCTTATTCACAGCACCACAGAGGTACAATAGGTTTTTACTTCACTTCCATCAGATGGTCTGTGCATGTTACTAAGTCCAGCCTCCCTTCTCGACTTCAGTATGTCAGTGGCTGCAACTGGAATGGGATAGCCCTTCAATCACACCCAGTAGAATTATCATTCCTTCTCTATTCAAAATCCAGTGTGCTGTTGAATCAAATCCTGACAAATCTGTCCCTACATTACCAGCAGTTCCCACAGGAATGTTTTGTATTAAAAGAATGAATTAGAGAAGAACACTGAAGTTCTTTCCAGAAGGAAAATGTAGCATTTTCACACTTTTAGAAAAATTTCAAAAAATATTTTTTTTATTTTAGAAGAAGCTGTTAACACTTCCAAATATCTTGTAATCAGTTGCCTGTTATAGTTGAGTTGATGGATGTATTTTTTTTCTCTTTCACCACAGTGTAGCAGAAAATACTTCATTTTACAAAGGATATACCTGCATATATCTGAGGTAACTTAGCTATTGAACTTTCTGTTTTTGAAAATACTAAATTGATTCTTAAATGTACATGAAGGAAAATTTTTGATAACATCATAAATACATCATAATCATATTTGCTTCTCTTTTAAATGTGTTTTTGAAGATGTCATGTATGAGTGGTGTATTTCATTTTTTTTTCTATCCCTGACTTCCTACCTCCACCCTTGTTTCTTTCCACTCCTCCAATTCAAGACCTGTTCTTTGTTATTGTTACACACAGAGAGACACATGCATAGACACACACACTCATAAAACCTACTGGGTCCATGCACCTAGAGAAAACTGACTCTCTCCTGGTAGCTACCAATTACCAAGCATTCCATAAAAGGGATTGGAGATTGACAAGATGGGCCATTTTAACCTGAGTGGCCTGTGTTGTCACCCATGGCCATGACATTCTCTGGTCCAAGCAACTGCTGAGGGCCATGTCTGGGTGCCCTTCCACAGCCAGTATCTGTATTAATGTCTATGTTTCTGCTTACCACCTAAGACAGCATAGGTACCCAGGATCTGGGCTGACACTTGAGGCCATGTTGGTGCCTGAGGGTTATGCTGCCCCTAGGGTCATAAAGTTCTAGTGCCCTATTCTACCACCTTGAGTCATGTTGACATGTGGACCTGAGCTGTGGCTGAGGGCCATGTCTGGGTCTGTAACTCTATCCCAACTAGGATTTGTGTTGAGGTCCATGGCTCCTGTTAACATCAAAGGTCGTGCAATTGCCCTAGGGTCTGGGATGCCACCTGGGGGCATGTTGGAGTCCAGAGACCACATTGTTGCTTGGCCCATACAGATCTGAGAGGTCTGTGCTGCTATCTAGGGCAATGGTGACATCTGAACCCATGCTACTGCTGATGTTCATGTCTTGGTCCATGGTCCTACCATAGCTAGGGGCTGTGTTGCTGTCCATTGTCTGTGTTATCACATGGTACCTGAGGGGATGGTACTAATGGCTCAGTCAAAGCATCTCAGCTATCATCTATTCAAAATCTACCCAACATGTTGACATTCACCAGCATCTACCCTATCTCAACCTTTAGGAGTGTGTGAAGGAACTGATCCTGTGGAAACATAGCTGCAGAATCTCCATGATTTGGTATAACAACAGAATATCTGAGCAGAAATCTGTGAGGGTCCAGTGATGATGTTGTACCAGAAGCCAGAGACCTTAAACCTGACCAACAACACGTTAGACAATGAACATTTGCAAGAAAACTCTTTGGGCAAAAGGGTCTACTGCATGATAAATAGCAGCTCCCAATATCACCAAAACTAATGGATAGTCGATGGAGGTGCAGGAAGACAAAAGAACGAAGTGGTTTTTGTTTGTTGTTTGGTTGTTTACTTTTATTGTTGTTGTTTGCTTTTATATTATTTTCTTTAATTCTTTCTTTGTTTTCTGTTGGAGGGACAGGCATGAAGGGTACAGAGAGATTTGGAAATGAGTGAGATTTGGCTGCATGATGAAATTCCCAAAGAATCAATTAAAAATTACATTACAAAATAGTTTAATTAAACTGGAGCCAATACACAAATTCATCTCAACTTTGAACATTTTCCTGTCAAAACTTTGGCTTCAAATTGTTGAACTGCAAAGATTCTCCTAACAGATTTTTGCTGTTTCCATAGACATTTTCAAAGTAAGAAGAAAAGATAATCATAACTATACATAAAAATAAAATGTGACAAATGTGATTTTTTACAGTTTTACTTTCAATTTCATTGTCAAACAGTTATAAAAATCAGCTTTCTTTCAAAACTTTGCTGAGAACAGACAAGAATTGCCACCTACTCCACCCCAACTTATTTCTTCCTCTGTGTGCAATGAATATATTATCTGACAAATACGTGTTTCTGAAAGCCCTTTAAATGAGACCTGCACTTTGTTCATTTAAAAAGGCACCAAACTATACTTTGTGCTAGGCATGTGCCAACTTATTAATGCACGTGAGACATTGAGTCCTTCATAGCCACTGCTTTGCCTGAAAGTTTTCACCCAACCAGGGATAGAAACGAAGTATCTACATGTTTGTTCCTGCCAAACAAGTGGGTTGAAATATTTCTATAACTTTGTAGTGTATTATATATAAGTATTCTCTTATTTGTTTTGGTATTTTGAAATGTCAAAAACTCACCCAAGTCTCATGTAGGCAATATGTGTTTTACCAATTAGCTGTACCCACAGAAATACATAGAAGAATACTAGAGATTGTTTCAAATCTGTTAGATGTGTATAAATTACATGAAATACTATACTATGTTTTATATAAGACCTTAGAATTCACAATTTGGATTCTAAAAAATTTCTATAACCAGTTCACCACAGATATCAAAAGATGAATCCCCAATAAGTATATCTAGATAATATTTTATAATTATTGAATTTATTATTCAATTATTTTTATTTTATGTATTTGGATGTTTTGCCTGCATGTGTATCTGTGCGGCACATGCTTGTAGTGCCCAGGGAAACTAGTTGAGGGTGGAGAATTTATAGAACTAGTTGTAGATAGTTGTAAGCCTCCATGTTGATGATGAGAATAGAACTTCTGTCCTCTAGAAGTTCAGCCAGGGTTCTTAAGTGCTGAGCCATCTCTTTAGCCTATAGTACTCTTAAATTTGGTAATATATAAAATTTCCAGTTTATAATACTGTGAGCACTTAGTGTCTCTTGACATTGTGCATGTCTAACAATAGCAATTACAACAAATAATATATGTCAAGACTTATTATATGTGTTTAAGACTCTGTGTAAAGAACATACATGTCACTAGTATTAAATAAGACTCCAAACTTTGCCTCATACAGAAAATGTTAAAGTTTATAACAATAAATGGATATTTTATAAGTCTGAAAGAAAGCAGAGACATAAATAGAGAAATACAATGTTATTGAGAAGATTTAATGTTATTGCAACATTTATTGTCTAACGTAGATGAAATAATGAGTTTCAAAATCATTGAGAGGCTTTGTCTCCAAAGACAAGTGGGAGTGTAATGGAAGACACAAGACATCATTCTCTGGTCTCCACACTCATGTGCACCCTCTTGTATATGTACAAAAATTAAACTTTGTGCTTATCTGAAAAGAAATCATTGTATGCAATAGTTGTATTTCTGAGGTCTGGTCACAAAAAATGGAATTCAAATTACAGACTTACAAGCCATTTGACAGGAACATTACTCCATATGTACTTTGGTTTGAATGACAATTGTCTCTATTCTCATGCAAATTTTGGTTCCTAGTGGGTGGCATTGTTTTGGGAAGAAATAGGTGATATACCCTTGTCAGAAGATGTCACAGGAGATGTCTTAGTTTTCGAAGTCCACGCCATTTCCACTTAGCCCTCTGTCTGCCTCTTGCTTGTGGATTAAGATGTTCAGTAGGTGTTATTGTGACTGCTTTTATTCAGTGCCTTGAAGAGGGTATGAATGAATTTACCTCGAATTATCTTTTCCATTTCATCCATTAGATTTGTTCACTGTATATCCCTCACTTCTAATATTTTATATATAGATTCTATTTAGATATAATCACTGTTTCTTAATGTAACAGAAAACAGAAGGATTACTTCCAGTCTCCATGGTAAAGATCTGTTACAATCGTTTAATACTTGTGGCTTTTTGTTATACTCACTCTGGACCCATCACAGATATTTAGAAGATTTTGAATACATCAATTACTTTAATAAACACTTAAACACTGAATTGTAGAATTTTCCAATTTCCTGCTTTTATATTGATGTATTTAACTACATTTTCCCCTAACTGTGCCCACAGTCCACCTACATTGGATCTCTCTACAAATAAATGTTCTGTTACACGTTTCCACACATTAACTGAACATGTGCTGCTTAGTGGAAATAGACAACAAAAGGAACAGTACATCTGAGTCCTGTACCAGATCACTGAGATGATCTGTGGAAAATCAATGAGAACATTCTTCCTTGATGTCAACTTACATTGATTCATTGACTGCCTTGGCTATGGCTTGTGAGAAGGGCTACTGGGCCTCGTATTTTATCTTGGAGTAGAACACAATCTCATAAAGGCCTCTGTCATGCCAAGTGCCTTCTGTTATCAAGCTCAAACTATGTTCCTATGACAATGAAAAAGAGGTCGGTTCATGTTTGTATGGATGCATTCTATTTTGTGTGCTGAAACACAAGGATTTTCTTTATTATGTAGCCTAGGATCCAGTCTTACAGAAGCTCTTCATATATAGACATCTTATAATAGTTATTCATGTTCTGAAAATAATATGAGCTTGTTTTCATAAATGCAGTAATAATAAACACAACCTAGAGTCACTAAAGCAATGTTGAAGTGAAGAGTTGTGGTGCCTTCAGTATTTCCTTCAGCAGATGAGGCTGATCCTGATTGCCTTACTTCCAACCTCATCTAAATTGCTTCACTTGCTTGCAGTTTTGGTTCTGCTTTGTTTAGATTGCTAGCTTCCTAAAGTTGGGATTTATGCAAAATAGAAAGAAAGAAGAAAGAAAGAAAGAAAGAAAGAAAGAAGGGAGGGAGGGAGGGAGGGAGGGAGGGAGGGAGGGAGGGAGGGAGGGGGGGGGGGGGGGAGGGCAGGGGGGGAGGGGGGGGGGGGGGGGAGGGGGGGGGGGGGGGGGGGGGGGGGGGGGGGGGGGGGGGGGAGAGGAGAGGAGAGGAGAGGAGAGGAGAGGAGAGGAGAGGAGAGGAGAGGAGAGGAGAGGAGAAGAGAAGAGAAAAGAAACAAAAGAGAAGCAAGATGATTCAGGTTAAAGAATAGATTACAAAAGAATTCCACTAGTAAAAATTTATCAGATCACTACTATGATTTTTCTGTAAGATAGGATTTCCTAATATCAAAGGCACTCTAGTCTTGGATAAACTCATTCATTGTGTTAATTTGATGGGGTAATCACACACACCAACGCACCAATGTTGTAAAAAATCCTTCTACAAGCTTAATTAAAATTGTGAGAGGGATGGTTGCAAAGAAATGTATCTAGGTTTGATATTTGCAATATTTCCATATTTTTCAATGATTTACAAGTTACAGGTACTAATTATTTAATGCTACCACATTTTAGCATATCATACTACACTAATTTGAACTAAATTTCAACTAAAGTTAAAGTGCAGATGCTCTGACCACAGAAGCACTTGGGTTTGAAGTTTTTACTTCAAATTCTTTTTTACTTTTTCCAATTCTTAATTTTCAATTAACTCGTGATATTCTTTCCACAAAATGTAACATTTATTTTTGCTTGCTACTTGATCTGGCTGTCAAAGAACATCTCTGACAAACACATCACGTACCACAGAAGGGGCACAGGGATCAGGAAAATACTAAAGAGAATGAAGATATGAGTGAAAATAATAAAACTGAAAACACAGGATAGTACCAGAAAGGAGTTTTAGTGAATACTGAAATCTCGTGTTTAATTTTCCATAGACGTTTAAAACCCAGTATGATGGGGGAAGCAACAAAAGAATATTTTAATACGATACAAAGGACAACTAGAGCAGTTACTTGTTTTAATAATTTTAGTCATCAAGTCATTAGCATTCTGTTTTTAAGGCAGTGAATACACCCTGGACCAAGTATCCTGAAGGCAGCCACACCCAAGGTCACACATCCTATTTCAAAAGAAGGAGCAGAAATATGCTTGAATATCCTGACAATTAGGGTGGAGTGAATCCAATTGTATGGACCACCTTAATGTCAAAAGAACCATGGTCAAGATGTGTAGCCCTGGTTGTCAACTATGTTGAGCAACCTTAAACTCTCTGACCTTCAGACAAGATGGAAATAGGCTCACATTTTTGGGCCTTCACATCTGGCCAACCATGAATATAGAAACTAAATTGGTCATATTTTTGCCACTATAATAGTCACTTAAAATTATATATTCTGAGTACCAATAAACAGTCCATAGCCTATTTATCAAAGGTGGCATACATGTAAAGTTAACTGTTCAACATATTATTCTGGTATTCTGCAGAAATTTTTTCTCTTGAATATTTAAGTGACAGTTGAATTTTAAGTTAGACTGTATATCATCAAAGTAATAATTTAATTCTACAAATTTTTCTGGGTTGCATAAAATTCTTGAGACTTCCACTTTGACCTTATAGTCATTAAGTAACAATGGATTGTGCCAAAATAATCAAATATTTATGTCAAGTTTACTAGGATTTTATTGATCAGAATAGACCATCAATGAAGTTTGTTAGGTTCATAAATGGAATGATTTTTCTTGAATGTTTCCATGCCTAAATGAGTTTTAAAAGGTGAAAGTGAATTTAATTTTACATGTAATAAGACTGCTACATCACTATTTCTGGTACTCTCCCCTTTATCTTAAACATTTTCCCAGCCTTCTACTTCAGTATTAGGGCATTTTGAGGCTTGTGAATACATATACACCAAAGTATGAAAAGAAGAAATGCTGTAACTTATGGCTAGAAACCAAATATGAGTGAGTACATCCCATGTTCCTCTTTTTGGATCTGGCTTACCTCACTCAGGATAGTGTTTTCTATTTCCATCCATTTGTATGCAAACTTCATGAAATCCTTGTTTTTTACTGCTGAGTAGTACTCTAATATGTATATATTCCATACTTTCTTCATCCATTCTTCCATTGAAGGGCATCTAGGTTGTTTCCAGGTTCTGGCTATTACAAACAATGCTGCTATGAACATAGTTGAGCATACACTTTTGTTGTATGATAAGGCCTCTCTTGGGTATATTCCCAAGAGTGGTATTGCTGGGTCCAGGGGTAGGTTGATCCCAAATTTACTGAGAAACCGCCACACTGCTTTCCAGAGTGGTTGCACAAGTTTGCATTCTCACCAGCAATGGATGAGTGTACCCCTTTCTCCACAACCTCTCCAGCAAAGGCTATCTTTGGTGTTTTTGATTTTTGCCATTCTGACAGGTGTAAGATGGTATCTTAAAGTTGTCTTGATTTGCATTTCCCTGATCGCTAAGGAAGTTGAGCATG
>NW_026068066.1:762505-769339 GCF_014885135.2 Alexandromys fortis | reverse complement strand
GGGAGGAGGTAGAAATCTTTAATAAATAAATAAATAAATTTAATAAAAAAAAGAGTAACAAAAAAAAAAGATTGTACTGGAAAGAGGAACACGTGGTTTTTGGGTTTGCATTGGTATCCCCTCTGTCTCCCTCTCTCCCTTGCCATGCTCTCCTAGCTACCCGAGAGTGCAACATTTATTAAACACAGGCATTCAGTTTGGTTTAAAAAAAAAAAAAAGAAATGCTGTAACTTCTATATGAAAACTTGATTTTCACTGAATAGAACTAAAAAACTCAGAATTAAAGCATTTTTAAAATAAAAATGACAGTAACCATGGCAACTTCATTCTGTTCCGATACAGAGGATATGCAGTACATGTTTAAGAGGTAAACATAGCTGCTTCATTCTGTTAGAATGTAGAGGATGTGGGGTTCAGCTCTTTGCATGTTTCATACCTCTCTCGCCCAGTGAAGGGAAAGGTATTTGTAAGTAGTACAGAGTAGTTTCTCTCCACAATTCCCTAAAATCACTGTATAAAAAGAATAGGTTCAGTACCCCAAAGTATGCTTCCTTTGTTACCTCCTGAAAAGCTCTTGAATACATCTCTGTAAGAATTATAAGACACATCATGCCATATTCATGGTATAAAGTTCATTTTATTGAAGCATTCACTGTTCAATGATGTTTCTGGTGAATATGTGCCTCACACAAGATCATGAGTAGTCTGGTGCAATCTACATATGTGTCAAGAACTCTACTATACATTCTTTCAGACATGGAAACTTTACCCTTGAGTATACCTTATTAGATATATTGACACCATGTATTAGGGACAGATGTCATATCAATAAACGATTTCAGCTATTGATCTTGACAATCTAAATTTTAAACTACAGTGATAAATTTCCTTTCTGGAGCTGATTAATGTTTCACCTTGTAATTTTCTTTTGCTTTTGACTATTCATTCAGAATAAATGCAGCAACTACTGTTGTGTAAAATTATAAATATCAATGCTTGTTTTGCTCAATCTGTATGGCTATTTTTGTGCTATTAGCACCTCATAATGGATATGTTATTATGAACACATTTCACATGATAGATAAAATAATTATTTAGGAGACTATTCAGAATCTTTACATTGCTCAACTGTGTCTATAAAAACAAGTATGGAGCCTTCAGCTCAGTTTCTTTCAGCAAATATTTATGAGATGCTATTGAGTGTTGTTCATTTGGCTATAAGTTTTCTCTGGTGACTCAATTGAATTTGAGCTAAAAATATATTTGTCTATCTATCTATCTATCTATCTATCTATCTATCTATCTATCTATTATTTTTTCCTGTTTAACACCTGTCTCTTGATCACTTAAGAACTATCTTAAAAAATTCAGAAGCATTTCAGATCCAGAACTCCGAAGAACAGTTCATTAAAATTCTTTTGGTTATTTGTCCAAAAGAAAAAAACAGAACATGTTATCATCTTCATATTACAAATGGTATATAATGGTTAATATTTTAATTTGATAATGCATATGGCCAGCATATAAAAGGTAATGATAAGCAAAATTTACCAAAACAAAAAAGATCAGGTGCAATCAGTCAATGTTTTGTACATGACCAAACGGGAGAGAATAATAGTAAAGGCCAACACTATGTAGAATTAGCTGGTGGGCAGACACTGGTCTGTGAAAGGAAGAGACTCAGATATGCACTATTCAGTTCTTAGAATTCATGCCACATCTAGGTCTATGGTCAAAGCACAGCATTGCCCAGACCAGAGGCAGGAAAGAACATTCTCAGGATTGAAACCACAAATACATAGTAACTCTCTTTGGGAACTTTAAATCCTAAAAAGGTCAGGATAAAAATCGGGCTGTTCTTTTTCTCGACATTCTGTTTAGAGATCAGGGCTCCAACTTAATTTGCTCACAGCTGTGAGACTTCAATGTCCACAAACCCAGAAGTCTGTAAAGAAAAGGATCACTGAAGCCCAGCAAAGCAGAAATTTCTAACACCAGGTAGACTTGCTCTTGAAAAGGAGGCTTCCTACAACTGTAGCCAAATAATACTACCAAGTATACACATGTCGTCTTGTTGTGCAATATTTAAGAGTGTTCATAAAGTGACACTGCTACTCTTACCATAAAGAAGGGGCAGCATCCACACAGGACAGTCCCAGATGTAGTAAGGATGCCTGAATATGCCCACCCTCTTATGAAACATCAAAGGTTTTTTTTTTTTTTTTTCCTTTGTGATTCCAGTGGCCTATGTAACTAATGATTGAGCCTTAAATTTGAGGATGACCACCAGAAGGGACGTGAAGTTATGTTTCTGATGGATTTGTTCACAGAGTGAGAGTTGACTTGACAGGAAGCTGATGAACTACACATGGTTGAAGGGAAGTGGTTGAGGGGGAGTGGGATTGTAAAGCTGTTTCTAGAACTGAAAAGGACATCATTTTAACCACATGTCTTCTCTCTACGCTCTTTATCATTGCCATCTTCCCCACTCTCTACTAAGCTTAAATGCACAAAAAATAAAAAAAATAAAAAAAAAAAACAAATGGAAGAGAATTCCTTTATACTTTTCAAAACTCAAGAGCATTTTTGAAACTGTCATGGTCAAATGGATACGGCAAGAGAATGCTGCAAGGTCTTTTGTATGATCAAATTCTGACAAATAGGAATTCTAAACAGGTTTAGAAAGTCCTAAGAGATTTCCTTTCCACCAATGGCTGATCTAAAATCAGCCATTGGCTTTATTAGGGAGCTCTTGTGGTCAATATATCAACGATTTGCTTATAATTAATATTCAAAACAGTCTCCAACTGCTACTACTTAGAATTCCTTATAGAGCATGGAGGTGGCGCAGCGAGGTGGCACATGGTGGCATCTTTGCCGCTTCTGTTACAGCTTTAGTTTGGAGCCAGTGTCAGATGGGCCCTTGATGTTTTCATTTTCATGTTTGGATAACTAATGTAATTGGGGAATTAAAGGTGGTAAAGTTTATATATATATAAACTTTATGAAATGAAGATATATATATCGTCATTACATTTTTTCTTTGTCTATTTGTACCAAAAAGCAAGCAAATGAGTCCTTTTTATAGCAATTATACTGATATTGAAGAATAAAAAGTTTACCTGAGTCTTATGGAATATATAAAATACATATTTGATTTTTTCACCTCTATTTAGTAGGTAGACAGTAGAAGCTGTAGGCCCCATAATTCATAATTTTGAAGATGCCCACAATACCAAATATAATTGCTGTTTCTTTCTATATTTTTAAACTTGTTCATGCCATAAAATACATGCTTCTTTTTTTGTATACTTGATAATTTTCTTTTCTTTGTATACTTGATAATTCTTTCTACTTCCTGTTCCATAAAAATTCAAAGTAATTAAAAGTGGATAGATGGGTTTAATTTATTGAAATTAATCTAAATATTTAAAATATCAGAACTTTAAAGAATAATACTGACTTTATTTATATATGTTTGGTATATTTTAAGAATTATTAATTATCTTCTAAGTATCATGTTCTGTGAGTATTTGATTATTTCAGATAAATATTTCTGGCTAAAGACTTTGCCTCCGTATTTAGCTACATGTAAATATACTAAATATAACCAATTAAAATATGTTTATGACATATTCCAGATCAACTGAAATATAGTACAGCAAGCCAAGACTTGTAGCTATTGTTGGTGGAAAGGATGAATTTGAGTTTTCATGTGAGACTTCTGCCATTGGGTCTAACATAGGAAAAATAAGCACTTTTTCAAGGTGTAAGATAAACATGATGAAGGTGGAGAATTTGCTAGTGGATTTAAAATAAAGAGCCAGTTTAGAATAGTTTTGTTTGTTTGTTTGTTTGTTTTTGTTTTTGTTTTTCGAGACAGGGTTTCTCTGTGGTTTTGGAGCCTGACCTGGAACTAGCTCTTGTAGACCAGGCTGGTCTCGAACTCACAGAGATCTGCCTGCCTCTGCCTCCTAAGTGCTGGGATTAAAGGCATGCGCCACCATCGCTCGGCTTAGAATAGTTTTGATGCAGGACTGAAACCAAAGCTTTGTCTGAATGTATTTAAGATGGAAAAACAAGGCAAAATTGGAAGAAGGGATACTTATAGGCATCTCAAACTGTGCTACAAGAAGGTTTGAAGCAGATGGTGAGGACTATGGTATTTGTGCCCCAGAATGAAATGTGGATTCATTTCTACATGGAACAAAGTTCAAGTAATTTATTTACTTATTTATTTAATCAAACATGAGAGCAGAATCCTTTGTGGGTATTGTAAAGGGAACAATACAAAAGTGTCATTCTGGTTACACGGGTGTGGTACCTGCTGTACAAGCTTGAGGTCCTGTTTGGTCTCTGTCACCTGCCTGAATACTGAGCTGTCATGGATCTGATAGATAGTTTGGCTAAACAATCTTATGTCACAGATTAGTAAAAGGGAGCTTGAAGTTGTAACTGACTTGTGAAGATGAATCATAGGCTAAAGTGGATAGAGAGTGCTGGGTGACTGTTCAGTAGCCCAGTAATGTCTTTGGTGTTAAGCATCGGGGAGGCCTTGCCATCATCCTGCTCTGCCCTTAAGTACACAATGAGCATGAGGTAATCTGAAGCACTGTGCACTGACAACAGATGGAAATCTCTGGTGGACACCTAGGAAATAGAATTAGTGAAATAAACAGTCATCCAACTTCTTTGACAGTGGAAGGAATACTATCACTGACCTTATTTATCTTCTTAGAAAGTGAGACAAAAACATGTGATTAGAAGCAAAATGGACTCACAGTTAAGCATAGATCTGATATAATCATTGTTGTAGGAGAACTGGTTTGTAGCCATCTGGGAGTAACTTTTGTGTCAAGTGACATCTCTGACATTGTAGTCAATAAATAAGAACTGTACTGATGGGAAGCTCATGTGGTAGATCATATAATTTATAAGACAGTGAAATATGTTGGGATCCTGTATCCAGTGCTTAACCAAGAGCCTCAACAACACATAAATCTTCCCAGACTTTAGTGTAATCACAGTCTGCTGTCATACGAGGCTTCTCAATTGTCGCAGAACCCCCATGATTGCTTTTGTAATAAGTACCATTTTTCTCCTCCTTTTCTCCTGTTGCCCAAAGAAATAATATCTGGAAAGTGCTTACGGAAAAAAAAAAAATGGAGTCTCCAGGAAATTGTTCTGAAACCGAAACCCAGCAGGAAATTGGTCCAAAAACACTACAGACAAAATCTAGAGTATTATTTTAAATTTTATTGTGAAATCACCGTTCTTTTAAAAATGATAGAAGAAAGATGCTCATTTAAGTACTGACCCCTGTAAATACGTGTTGGTCAGAAGCACAGTGTAAAGGTCAGGTCACACTGGGCCAGCATTTTCTGTGGGATGGAAAGTTGTCCTAATGATGCATTTAGGTTCCTTGTTCAATAGCTTTTACTATCCCTAATGGCTGCTCTGCTTCCTCACTGAAGTATTCATTTGGAAATCCTGACTCCCTCAAAAGTCATCAGAAGCTATTTTAATAAAGCACTTTTGAATCTATTTTCCTCTCTACTAAGTGTTTAGCCTGCATAAAACTTTACTTTTCAGGCCAGCACCTTTGCCAAGCACACAAGTCTGCTGTGGAGAACTGTTAGCACTCCTTCAGTGCCAATTGTTCGTATTCCTCAAGTCCTCTGCAGAGCATTCTCTGTCTTATTGTCTCTGCACATTGTTATGGCCCTCTGTAAGTCCCAATTTGGAGTGTCATAGTGCACGGGATAGCCCTCTCTAATCCATCTCCAAGTTTTCACTCTCCTTGTGGAATTTCCTCTCTGGTCTTTTACACAGTACATACCATGCTTTTCATACAGTTCTCCTCTGCATCTGCAATCTGCTTCCTCTTTTGTTTCTCTTTACAGCACTTAGGGGTACACGTTCCTGCAAGCAAAACCTCCCAAAGCACTTCATCAGAGTATGCTGTGGGAACGGGAGGAAGCATAGATGTTCAGGCACAGGAAGGCAATGGTGTGTTTACCTCAGGTATAAGAAAAGCATACTTCATACAGCCACTGACACTCCACACAACTATTGCTAAGCCACAAAAATGCACACAGCTCTAGCACTGAGCAAAGACAGCTGTGCTCTCCTTCAGTTTCTTGTACTTTTTCAAAAATTGCTGCATGAACAAGTGGCTGGCAACAGTCCTTGTTCCCTCATTCTACTGGAGACATCAGTCACTTTATACAGTGTATTACATGGGTACGTTTGAAAATCTTTTAAAATAATGCTGTTTCGTCAATATTATTATTCATTTTTTCACAACTTTTCTTTTTATCTTTGAGAATATATATAGTTACATAATTTCTTTTTCCCCTTTCTTACTTCTAAAGTTTCCATTGTACCCTTCTTTACTCTCAAATTAGTGTCTTCTTTTCATTAATTGTTGTTATATACATATATGTATATTGTAACATGAAGGGGCCTGCTTGTTGGGGTTTCTGTCCTGCCCAGTACCCCACAACTGTTTAGTCCAAAAGAAAATCACACATAGGTCTCCATAAATTATAAGCTGATTGGCCCATTAGCTCTAGCCTCTCACTGGCTAACTCTCACATCTTGATTAACCCGTTTTTCTGATCTATGTTAGCCATGTGGCTTAGTACCTTTTTTCAGTGATTTGGATCACATCATGCTGCTTTGGTGATTTGGGCAGGAGTGGGCGGAACCAACTTCCTCCTTCCCAGAATTCTCCTGTTCTCATTACATTATTTCTACTTCCTGTCTGGCTTTCCTGCCTGGCCAATCAGTGTTTATTTTTAACATGATTGACAGAATACAGACAATTCTCCC
>NW_026068066.1:749699-762455 GCF_014885135.2 Alexandromys fortis | reverse complement strand
TCTAAGTATAACCTGCTCATCCTGTTTAATGTTACTCATGTATAGTTTTTCATGGTTGATCATTTGGTATGGACAATGAGTCAGTACGCTTTTTCTTGAGCAATACTATTTCTCCCACTCTCAGCATTCCTCGGTTGCCTGTATTTATTTGTGTACAGTTGAGACACTGTGCACCCCATCCACTTGTTCTGGCCATTGGTGCCATCTTTGTTTAGTTCATGTTGAGGCAAATGTATCTTCTGACATTAGGATAAGACACTCCCCTGGCAAGGTCTCTGGTTCTCTGAACTTACCATTGTTCTACCCTCTCTTCAAAAATGTTTTCTGAACCTTAAGAGCTGGAGTCATCTATAGATATATCTATTTGGACTCTGCTTCACAGCTCTGCATTTTGATTGATTGTGGTTTACAATAGTGATCTGTGTCTGCTGCAAAGAAAAATTTCCTTGATGAGGCATGAGGACTACATTTATCTGTGATTGTAAGGACAAATGCCTAGATTGTAATTTATAAGATGTAGTTCATGTAGGACTGTGTATATAGCTCAGTTGGCAGAGTGTCTGTGTGCTGGCTAGTTTTATATCAACTTGGCACAAGCTAGAACCATCTAAAGATAACGAACCTCAATTGAGAAAATGTGTTGATAAGATTGGGCTATGGGTGAATTTTCTTAATAGTGATTAAGAGACCAGTCCATTTTGGGTGGTGCTATCTTTGGTCTTCTGGTCTTATGTTCTATTAAAAAGCAGTCTAAGTAACTTATGATGAGCATGCCAGTAAGCAGTACCCCTATACGGCCTCTGCATCAGCCCTCACCTCCAGGTTTCTGTCTTGAGTTTCTGTCCTGATGTCCTTTAGTGATGAACAATGATTTGGAAGTGTAGCCCAAATAAGTGCTTTCCTCCCTAAGTTGCTTTGGTCATGATTTTTTTTAAATCACAGAAATAGTAATCATAATTAGAAAAGCTTGCAATATAGGTGAGAAGTCCTAAGAGTGATCTTAAAAAAATCACATTTAAATGATGTTTAAATCATGTTTAAAACAACAATCAACCTTCAAAAACAATAACAATAAGGACAAGAACAAGTATAGTGTTAAGTGCTAATAATCCCAACATTGAGAAAGCAGAGACCAGTGGACCACAAAACTTTTTATCTAGACAAGTAAGCCTGTTTGGCAAGTTCCATGCCAGTGAGATACTGTTTAAAGAAATAAAGGAGAAGGAGAAGAAAAAGCCCCTAGCACCTGATGAATGATGTACCTGGTAGTCCACTGGTTACCATATGAATGTACACATAAAAGATATGAACAGTCTTAGTCATAGACAACCTCTACACAGATGCACACACAAATATAAAATCACAAAGAAAAGATTTCCTGAAACAACTGAAAATAAAATACAACAGTACCAAGAGGGAAGCATAAGCAGGTTGTAGTATATACCTATAATGTCAGCAAACAAAAGACATAAGCAAAAGGATCGATTCCATGCAAGCCTCATCTATATAATTAGTTCAAAACTAGCCTGGAAACCATACATAAGAATCTGCCTCTACAATATACAGCAAGCCAACATCAAACTAAATGGAGAGAAACTCACAGTGATTCCATTGAAATCAGGAACAAGTCAAAGTTGTCCAGTGTCTCCATATCTATTCAATATAGTTCTTGAGGTCCTAACTGGAGTAATAAGACAACAAAAGGAGATCAAGTTGATACAAATTAGAAAAGGAAAAGTCAAACTCTCACTATTTTCTGATGATATAATAGCTTACATAAGTGACCCCAAAAATTCTACCAAGGAACTTCAACACTCATAAACACTTTCAGTAATGTAGCGGAATACAAAATTAAATTAAAAAAAATCAGTATCCCTCCTTTATACAGATGATAAATAGGCTGAGAAAGAAATCAGAGGTATCACCCTTCACAAGAGCCACAAATAGCATAAAATAACTCAGAGTAACTCTAACCAAACAAATGGAAGACTTGTATGACAAGAACTTTAAATTTTTGAAGAAAGAAATTGAAGAAGATACCAGAAAGTGAAAAGATCTCCCATGATCTTGGATAGGTAGAATTAGCATAGTAAAAATGGCAATCTTACCAAAAGCAATCTACAGATTCAATTCAATGCCCATCAAAATCCCAGCAAAATTTTTTTACAGACCTCAAAAGAACAGCACTCCACTTCATATGGAAAAGCAAAAAAAACACAGGATAACCAAAACAATCCTGTACAATAAAAGAACTTCTGGAGGTATCACAATCCCTGACTTCAAACTCTGCCACAGAGCTATAGGACAGAAAACAGCCTGGTATTGACATAAAAGCAGACAGGAGGACCAATGGAACCGAATTGAAGAGCTGGATATTAATCCACACACCTATGAACACCTGATTTTTGACAAGGAAGCAAAATATATCAAATGAAAAAAAGCATATTTAAGAAATGGTGCTTCCACAACTGGATACCAACATGTAAAAGAATGAAAATAGACCCATATCTATCACCATGCTCAAAACTCAAATACAATTGGATCAAAAACCTCAGCATAATGCCTGCTACACTGAACCTCATAGAAGAGAAAGTGGAAAGTACACTTGAACGCATTGGCACAGGAGACCACTTCCTAAATATAACCCCAGTTAGCACAGACACTGAGAGAAACAATTAAAAAATGGGACCTCCTGATACTGAAAAGTTTCTGTAAAGCAAAGGGTCAATAAGACAAAATGGCATCCTGCAGAATGGGAAAAGATCTTCACCAGCTCCACATCAGACAGAGGTATGATCTCTAAAATATACAAGGAACTCAAGAAATTGGTCATCAAGAGAACAAATAATCCAACAAAAAAATAGAATACAGACTTAAACAGAGAAATCTAAAATGTCTGAAAGACACTTAAGGAAATGCTAAATATTATTAGCCATAAGAGAAATGCAAGTCAAAACAACTCTGAGATTCCATCATACACCTGTAAGAATGGCCAAGATCAAAAACACTGATGACAACTTATGCTGGAGAGGTTGTCGGGAAAAGGGAACACTCCTGCATTGATGGTGAGAGTGCAAGCTGATACAGCCCCTTTGGCTATCAGTATTGTGATTTTTCAGAAGAAAATCAGGAAACAACCTTCCTCAAGACCCAGGAATACCACTTCCAGGTATATATCCAAAGGATGCTCAATCGTGCCAAAAGGACATGTGCTCAACTATGTTCATAGCAGTATTGTTCATCATAGCCAGAGCCTGGAAACAACCTAAATGCCCCTTGACCAATGAATGGATAAGGAAAATGTGGTACATTCACAACAATGGAACACAGAAGAAGAAAAAAAATTGCAGGCAAATGGATGGAGCTAGAAAACATCATTTTGAGTGAAGTATCCCAGAACCAGAAAGGCAATTATCATATGTTCTCACTTATGAGTAATTTTTAGACATAAAGCAAAGAAACCCAGCCTACAAATCATAATCCCAGAGCACCTAGACAACAATGAATACCCTAAGAGAGACATACATGGATCTAATCTACATGGGAAGTAGAAAAAGACAAGATCTCCTGAGTAAATTGGGAGTATGGAGACCATAGAAGGGTATTGAAGGGAAGGGGAGACCAGAAAAAAAAATGTAGAGCTCAATAAAATCAATTTAAAGAAATCTGCCTCTAAAAGGGAAAAATAAAATAATGAGGGAAGCTTAGTGCAATCAGCATCTACTTCTACAAAAAAAAAAAATAAGCAATATATCAATTTATGATCACATTTCAGGGAGTCAGTAAACTAGAAAAAATAAATCCCAATTTAGAAAAAAGAAAGAAGAAAAAATAATAAAGTTTAAAGAAGATAAATAAGTGGTGTTTTAAAAATACAGATGACAAATGCCACAAGCGGTAGATTGTCAATGATAAAGTCCTGGATATGTTTTAATAGGAGGAGGGAAGAAAGGCAGAAATAATGTCTGAGAAGGAAAGTAAAGCATAAGGAGTGACATCACAGAAATGCAAAGCTCAAGAACCACTGTCAACACAGACTGCTAACCCGGAACACACAGAGAACAGCCCACATACACATGTCCAATGGAAATCTGTCCAGGAAAAATGAACAACATGTTTGAATTTGTAGTAGAAATTAAGAAAAAAAATCCAAAGTATGAATTTCCCCATTGAGTTGCATCAAATATTTAAGGAAAAAAAGAAATTCTTAAATTATTCTAATAGTTTGGGTGACACAATCTTCCATATTTACTTTATGAAACCAGTCTTACTTTGACTAGAAAAACAGATATAGATACAACAGTAGCAGAAATAAGGAAGCCAAACAAAGATTCAAGATTATCAATTCATGTCAGGAGTACAAGGATGGGTATATCCTAATCAATACATGTGATTTCTCATACCCTCAGAAGGAAAAGTCAAAAGCCTATGACCTGAAAATTTTCAGAAAAAGCATTGACAACAATTCATTATCCTTTCTTAGTTAAATCACTAAATAAAGTTAGTATAGAAGGAACATAACTTATTATAATAGACTATTGCTCAGACATGTGTTTAAGCCAGGAAAAAAGCCCTTATTAACCACTGACGACTACACTGGGTATTCAGGATCCCAGTGTAGCTCTGAGCCTTCTCAGAGTGAGGTTTGAAGCACAAATAACATGTCATGGATGGACATACTTCAGTTAACAAGAACATTTAGCTAGAAGCAGAACTGCAGAAGTCAAAACACAAGGTTAGTACATTCAGAGACTTTCCCATAACTATGGACTTTGATGGATTAGGTCTTAGTTTTAGTTTTGGCAGGTGGTGCTGTCTACACGCAGAGTTTAACAGCCTGAATGGTACTTCTACCAGGAAGTCAATTGTGCTAAGGTCTCAGGGCCTACTGAGTTCAGGGGCCCTGTTATATTTCCCTCTAGTGTTAGTGACTGAGTCAAATTGTAGATTCATCCTGCTCTAAAGAGATACAGTTTGTCCTAAGGATCATTATTTCTACTGAATTGACAAATAATTGGTCACATACCTTAACATGCTGGGGCCCACTGTTAATCTAATTAGAAAGAGAATTAAAGGCCCAATTGGTGCTGATAGCCGAGTAGTCAGCCAGGGGGACTAAGAAAATAGCCACTGCTATCAATGATAAGCTTTATGTCTTTGTCTCTCTTTTTAGTTTTTTCAATCATAGCAAGATTTTTTTTAATTACTCCTGATCAATTAGTATAGAAACAACATTTTTTTCCCAAAACCAGAAGCAATTTTCTTTATCTTATAAGAAGTAAGTTTAAGTCTTTCAATTTTATAGGATCATTTCTGCAAAGAATCTAACTTGCTTTCATACCTCTAGATCCTGGTCATCTTGTCTCCTTAGTTTGTAAAGCATCAGAAGAAGTACAGCGAGTCAAACCATTGACTTCTATTTGGGCTACCCTGTGGTATAATGAGTTTTGTTAGTCAATGGGAATCATGAATGGTTTCTAGCTGAGAATTATTATCTCTATCTGTAAGGTTTCTTCTTGTGGCATAGTCTGCTTCTCCAAGGTTTCCCTGTTTCCCAAATATCAGAATCTTTCATAAGTAATGATTTAGAAAGCCTCCGTTTTAGCAAATTAATTTTTTAATGGAAACTCCCCTGCTTCTGACAACCAGGGTGCCTAGCCACTTGGCATGCATAGAGTTGTAAATTCTGTATTCCTATCTCAAACAATAAACTCCCACATCTTTCCCTTCTCTAGTACAACCAGACACTTAAAGTGGGCATCAGTGAGCAAAGGTCAAGATAAATATGGATTGCTGGTCTGTAGTCATACTACATTTCTATGACTGCATCCTTCTTTCTTAGTTCCCATATCCAGAAGGCAGTGGGGGTTAGACTATAATGCTGTATTCATGCCAAACAGAAGTCTCAGGGAGAGGTTCAGAGGCAGAGATTGAAAGGGCTTGGGGTTCAATTATACCTTAATTTCAGGGGATCCATATCTGAAGACAGTTTATTTGGCAGCATCCGCGGTTTCCATGTTCTTGACCTGGGTGACCAGGATTTGTGGTGTAATGCCTCCTAGCTTCACAGCCATAAGGATGAAAAGAATCACTGTATACAGTCATTTCCATGTTGGTTTCAGTGACCCTTTGGCTACCTGCCTGACCCAGACAGTATCATGGGATAAGGGGAAACTGGTAGTGGACTTGAGAGTTGGCTGGCTGACCAGTGAATACCATTTAAGGGGGACTAAAGGGCCTGTATTGTCGATAGTGACTTGAGAAATTGAGTGATTAGCGAGTTCTGCTGGCTGCTGGTCTCTAAGCCTGGGAATAATAGGAAAGGTCTTTCAAACACAATCTCATAGGGGCTAAATCTTTCCCTATATGAGGAGCAGCAGGCTGAAGCCAAGGAAAGGAAGAGGGCCTATCCATTTTTTGTTGAACTCCAGCAAGAGTTTTGTTAGAGCTTCTTTTAATGTCCTCTTTATTCTTTTTACACAGCCAGAACTCTGAGGTCTATGTGCACAATGAAGTTTCAATCTGCGTCTAAATCTTTAGTTATTAACTGAGAGTTTGTGGCTATGAAAATGAGGTCATTGTTAGACCCCATTGGTAAGCAGAAGCCAAGGCAGGGTAACAATTCCTGAAGGAGAATTTTACCTACTATTTGAATAGTTTCAGTCTGGTTTGGGAATATTTCTACCCACTGAGAAAAAGAACCTGGATCGGCAGCCCCATCTTGCCGCTCCTGTGCCCAAACAGAAGGTACTTTTACCAGACTTTTTTCCATAGTTGACAGACTAGGCATCATTCTAATTTGTTTCCTTTGGGGGAGGGGTTGACAGACCCTCTGAATCATTAGGCAGTAGTTGATAGAAGGGAACCCTGGGAACCTGGAACATCTCAGGTTGTGCATCCCCTAGGAGTTCCCTGACTAACACAATCTTCTTTGCTCCAAGGGGCACTGAGGCCCCCAGTGTCTTGAGATCTGGTCTCTGTGGACCTTGATGGGACTTCCATAAATTGAAAAATCTGCACTGTTCTTAAGCTCAAGAGATAATTATGATGCATACAGAAATATCAATGCCCTTCTTCACATAACAACAACAATGAAAAATTATACATGAATATAGAAAAATAAAATTTTAGATAAAAATCTCAAAGCTACAAAATCAAAAGTAATGTAGTAGAAGAAAATGTGTTATTTGAGTTCAGACCATGCTACAAACAGACTTTATTAAAACATCTTGATATTGGCATAAAGGCAGTCATAGAAGACAGTAGAATAGTCAACTATTGGGAAGTAAACACATCCACAACTTATAGATATTCACAAATGTGCTAAAGGCAAATATTGGGGCCAAGACAGTTTTTTAAAAAATGTATTGCTGAAAAATCATCTTCATGAAGGAGAATTAATATAGACTCAGGTCTTTTGTCACTTATAAAAGTTAACTCAGGCAGGTAGTGGTAGCATGTGCCTTTAATGCCAGCTCTCCAGAGGGAGAGGCAGAGGCAGGACGATCTCTGAGCTTAAGGCCATCTAATCTACAGAGTGAGTTCCATGACAGCCCAGAGCTACACAGAGAAACCTTTTCTTGAAAAAAAAAAAAAGAGTTAACTCAGAAGACATCAGAAGATTTAAATGTTACTCTTGAAATTGCCAAGCTCCTTGAAGAAAGCATTTCAGAACATTAGAATAGGAAAGGATACTTCACAGAAAACCCCAAAGTATTGGGAACAAAAGACAATAGACAATTGAAATGGAATCCATCTGTAATGTTTCCATACAAGAGCAGAAACTATCACCAGAGTAAAGACAAGAAACATTTTCATAGTGTATGACTGATACCTCTGGCAAAGAGCCTAGTGCATTTAATTTAATGAGAATTCAAAACTCAATAGAATGCAAATGTCCAGATTGAGGCAAAAAGAGTTGACATAAATAGGCATTTCTCAAAGGAAAGGACCGTGGGCATGCAAAATCTGCCCTACCTAACTAACATACAAGGTAACACGTGAGAAAACATGAACTATCTCTTGATCCTTGTAAGGATGGCACCAATCAAGAAAATAAAAGGAGCTGGTGAGAGTACAAAGCCGGGTGAGATGTTGCTCAGCTGGTGGGGCGTGGATGATCGCAGCTATCAGTGAGCACACACAAACTTCTCATGAGATGGGAAAGAGAGCTCCCACATGGCTTAGCAACCTTACTACCCAATAAGAATATCTCCAAAGGCAATAACAACCATCATAGGTTCTGGCTACATCACCATAGTCAATGCAATACTATTCACAAGGACCAAGAAGTAGAAATAACTAAAGTGTCGTCAAATGATCAAGAGAGTGTGGTAGAAGAGAGCCAGGTCTGACCTAGTCCTGGGTTGCTTTCAACCTTAGACAGAAGAACTTCTGTTTGCGGTGTGGTGCTGTCAATACAAAGAGGCAGAACTGACCAAACTGCTGAGGATAAGAGACAGAGCACTCAGCCTTAAACGAGACTGAGTTATAATTTATTCCCTACTCCTCACATCTCAGGGAGCATTTTTTATGAGAAGGCAATGTAAAAGTCAGAGGATGGGGATTAGTGCTGTGAAATGCTGTCTTCTGGCCATGATTTGGCTTTTGTCCTACTGAAGTCACAGCAGTTGTGGTTACCTACTCAGTGCCTACTTCAGATCAAGCTAGCTAAGTTTCCACCATGGACGGAATAATACTCTCCAGGCCCATCACACACTAAGAGGCTTTTGGTCCTGATAGGGCCTGTGGAGGGAAAAATAATTCTTCTTTAAGAAAGAATAATGTAAGCTTCCCACGGTCCCATTGATGGCCCACTAATTTTGCCTAATGGGTTATCAAAAATGGCTGGGCAGTGGCAGCACACGCCCTTAATGCCAGCACTCAGGAGGCAGAGGCAGCAGAATTTCTATGAGTTCAAGTTCAGCCTGGTCTACAGAGCTAGTTCTGGGACAGGCCCCAAAGCTATGCAGAAACTCTGTCTCAAAAAAAATAAAATAAAAAAAAAAAAAAAAATAAAAAAGAAAGGAAGAAGGAAGGGAGAGAAAGATCACGTGAGAGAGAGAGAGAGAGGAAGGAAGAAGGTGTGAAATTAGAAGGGGTATTGGGGTCTTGGGGGACATGAAGAATGTATATGTTCACACTAGTTGCATATATATAAAAATACTCAAAGAGTATCAGAAAGAAAATATTGTACAGTCCAAATAAAATCATATTTAAATCCTATCCTTATAATAGTGTGGCTGCTGCTAGAGATGGCTGTTAACAAAATATGCCAGGCACAGAAGGATGAATGAACGCATCATACTGACATTTATAGTTGGGCTAACAAAAAGAATAGGGAGGAGTGGGTTGATTAGATTAAGTATACCAGGGCATTTTACATTTATAGTTCATCAGATATAAGTAAGTAGATATGTTATGAGAAAACACCATAGACATTATTTTAATAAAGCAGAAAAATGTCTTAATTTGTTAAAAAGTAAATACATAAAGAAGTCTTATTTGTTCAATATTAGTCCTCTGTATATGTGCATACAAATAATAATCAAAGGTCTTCCATGCCTATGGATATGCAAAGAAAACAGATCAACAATATTAAAGCCTTAGAAAGAATTCTGCAAAAAATGGACAGAATAAACATTTCCATAGCTGGAAATTAACCTAAGATTTCCAGCCTCAAAGAAAACTATTACTCAAAGAAAATGCTGAACTTTGTTCAGAACACTGAGCTTCTGGCATTTTAACCTGACATATTCTCCTTCATCTCCAACCTCACTGTAGCCTTGGAAACCAACACAGGGAAAATCAACAAAAGAAAGGCCTCCAGAAAAGCAAGAGGGGCGGGGGGGGGGCTGCTCTGCCGCCTCTTGCTCAGGGATTTTCCATTATCTGAAATGCTTATGGCTCTCCCCCAAGACTCCAGTTTAAAGATAATTTTCCTTTGATCTGATGATGATCTGACCAAGTACAGAAAGTCTTTTCACCCAAGGATGCTTTTCAAAAATAATAATGAAGATTTTATTAGCTACAATAGCTTATGGTATAACCAGTCACTGTAAATGGTGTTCATATGGTATATATTCAAGAAGATATAAGGCTTTTACTAAAAAGAAATCACAGGTGTTTAGGGAGATAGATATATTTACCTTGATTTGAGAGTTTTGTAAGATATTCACATTCAAAAGATTATAGGATGGTCTATAAATATATGCACATTTTTTGTCTTAATTTGAAATACATATAAAATACATAAAACCTCAATTCCACTTATCAGTGGCTTAAAAAGCAAAACACTTAGAAATGCATTTAATGAAAGGAGGGTCATGCTTTTGTAATGAGCTTGCTTGATGGAGTCCATTCCCTGTGGTGGGATGCCATGCTCAGCCTTAATGCAGGGAGATGGGCCTGGTCCTGTCCCAATTTTACATGCCATAGTTTGTGGACCCCCTAAGGGAGCCCTTACCTGCTGGAAGGAATAAATAGAATAGATGGGAGGTGGGCTGAGAGGGAGTTGGGGGGTGAAAGGAAAGGTGGGAAAAGGGGTAGGAGGAGGAGTGGGAGGGTGGGTGGAAGGATTAAGAATTGTTGTTAGAGTGTAAAATGAGATTAAAAATAATAAATTTTAAAAATAAAAATTTTAAACATTTTTGAAGGAAATAAAATAAAACAGAAATTAAGAATTCTTCCTGGATTGACACTGCAATTCACAAATCTCTATCAAAACTTCACTTTAAAAATAATCATAAACTTCTTAAACTAACATTTAATGGAAGACCCAACCAATATGGAAACAAGTAATTGGAAGATCCCTTGCCAGTCTTGGTGCTTACTGTGAAACTCAAGCTACCTAGTCACTGTGACACTGGCATTGAACAAAAAAGAAAAAAAAAAAAAGATAAGAGCCCAGAAATAAGTCATGTGAGTGTACTCAACTGACAAGATGTGACAAGACTCTTTCAACGCATGATCAAGTTTACATAATTTCATGTTCAAGGAAGACCACTCATGCACCCAGTGGTAGGAAGGATGAGTCTTTAAAAGTTATGTAATTTTGAGTCTAAGAAAGGTCAAAGCATAAAACAGAACAATATGGGTCTGGGGAAAGAATTTCTCTTCCTGACCCCAGGGTCCTTTATTTCAGTGGATCACAGTATGAGTTTGACTTATCTATCATCTGCTGATCACACAGGGGAAGAAAAAGATTACAATCTATTGGGGGAGGGGAGTCTTTATAACACAGATATCTCACAGCGATAACCAAAAAAGACAGAGATGGATGGGGGAAAGATTGCAATGCCTCAACCATAGGCAAAGAACCAAGCAAAGACTGCCGAGAGTGGGAGCCATAGTCTTCCCCAAGGAGAAGCACACAAATTGGTTATTTCAATAGCAAATGGTCAACCTTCAAACATATACGAATAACATTATACAGCCAGAGCAGTAGATGTTTAAAAATATATGTGTGTCTATATTCACATACACACATGCATGTGACAACAATTAATGAGACACCATGAATTTTAAAGAGAACAGAATGTGGGTGACAGTTATAGGAAACTTTAGAGGGGGAAAGGGAAGTGGGAAATTATATAATCATATTATAATCTCAAATCTAAAAGAAATAATTTATGAGAAAAAAACAGAAAGCCAAACATGTCACTTGTATTTCTAACTTGCTTATGTTGTCTAAAGTCTTCTTATCCTGAGAGTCTCTGCCTGGTCCCCCTAGTGCCTTTGTCCCTGCTGCCAAGGCTGAGAGCCCTTCCTATTCCTGCATTGCACTTCATTCTCTCACTTTTCTTTTTTTTATTGTCTTTTACAATGCTAATTTATGGAGGCCTGTGTTAGTGCCCTGTCTTCTCTGTGAAGCCTTTCCTGATTTTCCCTTGCAGTTAATTTTCCTTTATTCTGTGCTCAAAGAATATTTTGTACAGTTATTTTTCTCTTCCACACATATCACAGTGAATTACAAGCTATGTCTTCCTTTTTTATTCCTCTCTAGAAATTTATCTTCTTGAGACACAAGATAGGTCTTAATTGCTTCTATATTTTACTGCCAGCACTACCTCTGACATATGGGAAACACTCAAGTTTAATCTGCAAAGAAATGAATAATTATTCTCAATTAATTGATTCATTGGTTAAGATTATTAGCCAACCACTACTCAGTGTGCATGTAATATGAATGCAAAAGAAAGCAGTCCACATGCTAAGCAAGAATCATCATTTTCCTAGAATTTCACATCTTTTCCAACTTCCCCAGCCTTCTCTGATTCACGTATGTGTCAGCTCTAAGACTAATTAGCACCGTGCATGCCAAATTTAAATACCTTTAAAACAGGGACAAATTTCCTTATATAAGTAAAAACAATGCATGGATACGTACACACAGATAATGTATGCATATGCACTGATATCTACCCACACATTTTTCAAACTCTTTTGAGCCATAAAACCTGCTAACATTGATGTTCATTGACAGGTATCATTTATCACACAAAGGATGGAATACAGAAAAGACTGAAGCTAGACAGAAATTTAAAAGCAATTATATTTTATAGCTACATATTTAGGAGTTATTTATTTTTCGAAATAAGTGTTATTTTAAATTATATATATGGAATTGAGTATGTGCACATTGTAAGAAAGAACAGAGTAAAGAAACCATGGACATGACAACCCCATGGTTATTGGGAAGGTTTTTATATTAGGAGAGAGAGAGACAGAGAGAGAGAGAGAGAGAGAGAGAGAGAG
>NW_026068066.1:740208-747665 GCF_014885135.2 Alexandromys fortis | reverse complement strand
CTCATTGTCCGCTATGTTCAGGGAGTCCGGTTTTATCCCATGCTTTTTCAGACCCAGTCCAGCTGGCCTTGGTGAGTTCCCGATAGAACATCCCCATTGTCTCAGTGTGTGGGTGGGTAAGCCAGACCCAAAAAGAGGAAAATGGGATGTACTCACTCATAATTGGTTTCTAGCCATAAATAAAGGACATTGAGCCTATAATTCGTGATCCTAGAGAAGCTAAATAAGAAGGTGAACCCAAAGAAAAACATATAATCATCATCCTGGATATTAACCTTCATCGGGCAATGAAAGGAGACAGAGACAGAGTCCCACATTGGAGCACCGACTGAAACCCCAAGGTCCAAATCAGAAGCAGGAGAGTGAGCACGAGCAAGGAACTCAGGACCGCAAAGAGCCTTTATTTTATGCAAGTTTGCAAACTCGGTCTCTCCACATGTCCAATGTATTGGAATAAACGGAGAGCCCCAAGCTCAGTTAGTATTGGGTTTTTATAGTAGTAAATGTGGGTGTGAGGGGTTTCTGAAGTTCAGGATCCCTGATTCGCTGCCATTTGTCTAGGGGTGTCCTGGTGAGTGTGCTGGCAGGTGGTCCTATCTACAGTGGTTGGAATGTTAGGCATTTCCTTTGGATGGTCTGTTCTTGGGTGGTGGTCAGGTAATCTCAGCTTGTGGTTCTTCCTACAACCAGGTGTTGCTTCAGGGTAAACTACTGAGACTCTATTAAATTTATCAATGTCTGAGTTCTACTCTTGCAGGTGATAATAGTCCGAAGTAAAGAACTTTCTTTGGGTGATAACTTATCATGGCTGGCTCCTACAGAGGGGAAAAAAAAAAAGAGGAGGAAGAGAGAACAGGATAGGGAGGAGAACTTGAGGGAACGGGATGGTTGAGATGAAGGAAGGATGGAGATGGAGAGCAAGAGATGGGATATCTTTATTGGGAGATCCATTATGGGGCTGGTAAGAAACCTGGTACTAAAGAAATTCCTAGGAATCCTCAAGGATGACCCCAGCAAAGACCCTTAAGCAATAGTGGGGAGGGTGCATGAGCTGATATTACCTTGTCGTCAGATTGGTAAGTATCTTAAACATCATCATAAAACCTTCATCCCACAACACAAGGAAGCAGATGCAGAGATTCACAGTGAAGCACTGGGCTAAGCTTTCAAAGTTCAGTCGAAGAGAGGGAAGAGTGAGAATATGAGCAAAGAGGTGAAAACCGTGATGGGGACACCCTCTGAAACAGCTTACTTGAGCTAATGAAAGCCTGCCAACTCTGTCCTGACAATGAGGGAACCAGCATAGGACTGGACCAGGCCCTCAGAATGTGGGTGCCAGTTGTACGGCTGGGACAGACTATGGGGCCACTGGCAGTGAGACCAGGATTTATCCCTACTGTTTTTCTGGCTTTTTGGAATCCATTATCTTTTGAGAGATTACTTTACTCAGCCTGGATATAGTGGGTGGAACAGTGGAAGGAGGGAGCAGGAGGAGGAAAGGGAGTGGGAACTGGGATTGGTATGTAAAATGAGAAAAGATAGTTTCTTTAACAAATTAATTAATTTATTTATATTTTAAAAATTATGCCCTAGACAAGTATACAAATTATGCAAACTAACTCTGTTCTTATAGCTAGATAATATCTAAAATGGAATATAGACATAAATTCCTTTGTTAGCATGTCAGCCCTGTTACACTTAAGACAAAATCATCAAGGCACAAGAACTTAAGATCATCTTATTTAGCACACAAGGTCTATTGATGTATTTTCAAAACTCCAACAGTAGCATCATGGTTTGTATAGAGAGAAGGCATATGCCAGTTTTCTTAAATAGAAACCAGAGGAAGCTGACCGTCATCTCAGCAGCCTGAATTTTATTAAACAGGGCCCCTATCTTCATGAACATGATACTGATTAAAAGGATCAAGAAAAAATTAATTAAAATAATTAGGAGTTTCTTTAAGTCTCTTATTTTTATAACAGCAGTGTTACCTGAAGCACAGTTTGCCCCAGCATGTAAACTTCTAAAGCAAAGTCTATCTTTAGATCCTGTACAGTTTCAATCACTTAGACAATTATAACTCACAGTGCACAGGTTAGTGAGGTTGAGTAACTCAAGAGTTGTTGATAGAGAATGGAAAAGTACAAAGGATGTTAATTTCTTTGTCTTTCAAAAGTCAATCGGAAGTGGGTTAATTCGACAGCTTTATCGACTTCAGTCACACCATTCACCAAATTTTTATTTATATACATAAATGTACACATGCAAACATATGCGTGTTCATGCATTTCATATGTACATATTGTATTATTATAAAGTAGAAGAGCAGGGACTTGGAGGTCATCAAATGTGTACAGCTGTCAGAGGACAACTTGCAGAACTCTGCTCTCTCTCTCAGTCATGTGAGCTCCAGGAACAAATTCAGGCCATTGAGGCTGGTAACAACTGGCTTTACCCATGGAGTTATTACTGTGCCCTCACCAAAGCTGTAAATATTTATTTTCAGATTTATGTCTCTGTCAATCCTGTCCTGATCTCCCTGACAAAGTTTATATTTTCCCATGGACGAAGAATCTCAGTGCTGATCATGAGGGGAGAAATGCAGGTGCTCACCATGGCTGTATGTTCTGAAATCTAGTCAAACACTCTGTTGTGGTGAAAATAAAAACAATATCAAAATTATTGCTTCCTAAAGAAAGTCTGACTGCAAGTCATTAAACGTTATCTACAGTGCCCAAACTCAGCATATCATACCTAATCTCATGGTGCAATATATTTCAATTTTTCCTAAGTTTACATCACTAATTAATCTTTACTAAAATTTCTAAAACTGCTTAAGAATCTACATGAATTGCAGCAGTGGGTGCTGTGTGGGGATTGCTCAGCGAGTATCACAATGGAATATGTATGTTCAAGTGTGTCGGCGGATGTGATAGTCAGGTTGGGCTAGAGAGACCTGAAACCCTGACAGTGAGTAAGGATTTCTGGAGACCATCCAGGTTATTGCTGACTGAGATGGAGAAGAATAATGTGTGTGAAAATCTGAACTATTCGTCAGCTGATGGCAGTGCAGAGAAGTGTGGTACAGATAAACATCCTGATGTGTCAGAGCAGTGCAAATGCAAAGACAGGATTCTTTTAAACACCGTATTGTCAAAGACATAGGATACCCTTGCTATTTAAAATCACAGATTAAGTTAAAAAATAGTGATAATTATGGACAAGGAGAGGAAGTTGAAAGATTGGATCCAATACTATTAATACATGAACTGCTTCTGTGTAAACTGGGAAGATTAGGATTTTCCAGTGGTTTCCAAAAGTTCTGTGTAAAGAAAGACTCCTGGTCTGCTCTGTGACATGTCACTCATAATGACTCCAACAACACGAGTCTGTAAATGAACCATAAGATAGCTTGTGGACACAGGTCAGAGTGCTCTTGAAAATGCTTATTATCCCTAGATAACAGATGTCAATGGGTATTTGGCTTACTCTTTTCACCCACTCTCTGGCATTGATAATTAATGTCACGTAGGTATTTCCAGGGTCATCATTAAAGCTAAAAATGTGTTCTATTATTGGAGTTCTTAGATAAATGTTCTTATTTCCCTCTTACCACTTGCCTATTTCATGCAACAAACTGAAATACATTAAATGCTTCCTGTGTTCACATGTTTTTTTTATGTCAATGGCTAGCATTGAACTCCTGAACTGAAAGTTCTTCAGGAAGAAAGAATGGCATATATTGGCAAAGCTTATTGTTTATTATTTGTTAGGTTTTTTGTGTGTGCATGTTTGTGTTAGTTTTGCTAATTTTTGTTTAATTTTCTTTTTCCTTCCCTTTCCCCTGTCCTGTGCTACAGGTTTAGAAATCTCTGTAATAGTCATGTGAAATTCATAGATTAATCTGATGGTTTACTTTACTAAGACCCTAACTGAGCTCTAAACTAAAACTACTTGACCTCCAGTCAACCAGATGAACAAGGATTACATTGGGAATTCCAGAAGACACATAGCCAACTCCAAACCTTAGATGACAAGGACACAAATAATCAAAGTCAGAAAAATTATTCTGCAGCAATCATGACTGTAATATTTGCTGAGATCTATGAAATTCAGTCCTCTCCTCAGAGACTCACGGGAATTACTCACACAACTATATGTCCTATAATAAAGTGTCCTATAGTCACTATTGTTACATTACTTTAAGACACTCCTGATCATAAGATCACAAGATAAAAGGACAAATATGTAATTGATCATTTTTTGGCACTTTATTATATCCAAAAGAATAATATTCTAGGGAATATTTTAATTAATTACCATGTATTTAACAGCTATATCTATTAAAGCATTATTTTTTCTTGATCTTCAGAATAGTATTTTACTAATCATGATGTTCGCACTAATTGCTGCCATTTATTTATTTCTGTCCCTGTGATATTTTGCACTTGCCCTCTTACTGTCTCCACTATTCTTCCCTCTTTCTGGAGGGCCGTAGCAACCTTCATTGCTTTTTCTTTCTTAATTTTTTTAAGCAACAATTTTTGTGAAAAGTTATTTCTCTGACTTCCCCATATGTAAATATCAACACCTTTGGTTTCTACTCCTCAACAGTGATTAGCTGGTGTAGGAGAATTGTCTGTAATCTGTCAATCATGTTTTAAATAAACACTGATTGGCCAGGCAGAAAGTATAGGTAGAAAAACCAGACAGGAAGTAGAAATGATGCAATGAGAACGGGAGAATTCTGGGAAGAAGGTAGTTGATTCCTCCCACTCCTGCCCAGACCACCGAAGCAGCAAGATGTGATCTGCCCAACTGAAAAAGATACTGAGCCACATAGATAAGAATAATGGATTAATATAAGCTACAAGAGCTAATAAGAAGACTGAGCTAATGGGCCAGTTTTATAACTTCTGGAGATCTCTGTGTGATTTTCTTTGGGGCTTTGCTGGCTGTGGGGTACTGGGCAGGACAGAAACCACAATGAATGAGCAGGCTCTCGTGTTACAATTAGCATTTCAACCATATATGCCTGAAATTCCATACATCGTCTCTTTCAATATACCAGTGCTTGGGTAAGCACGTGTAACCTTAGCTAATTCTATGTAGTGCTAATATCTGTAAGTGTAAAGCATAAAAACATGTTTATTTTATGGTAAAGAGCCTTCTCTTGTCTTCATTCTTATCTTAGAAAATTGCAAAATTTTTGATAAATAACCACCAGCTTTATCTTAAATAGCTGATTAAATTTAAAAAATGTCATAGCAGCGTGTAATAATAATTCCACAGAGTATCTTTTTGCCCACTGTAACTATTTGTGAAATTGTTGGGGTTGGATATTTTATTCCCACCAATAAAAACCATTAGATCAGAGATGAATCAAATCAGTCATCTTCACTCTCCAGTTCTTGCCCATGGTAAGTGAACTATTTGTCATTGTGGGCTTAGTGAATTTAACTAAAGCTGTTTCAACAATGAGACAATGACTGGAAGCAATCCTAAAATCTGACATTTCAGAAAAACAAAATTATCCAATTGACAGAAGGGCAACTCTTCCACCATTTCAAGCTTGAGTATGTAATTGGAGAAGAAAACACTTTAATGAATAAAAAATGTACTTGACAAAAGCCAGACATTAGAATAAAGTTACATTAAAATGCATCATTTCTGTGTTGCCACTTAATGTCAAGTATGTTGCTGAAGTTCAGTCTCTGAATGTGAAAAGATTGTGAAAACCACTCAGTGAGAATAGGCAGCAGCAATTCAGTCCTCAGTAGTAGAGTATTGCTTAACACAAAGCCTCAGGTTCTATTTCCTGTGCCAAAGAAAAGATTTGCATTAAAAGCAATATTAGAGTACAGTTTTGTAAATTTCTATAATTGGACATAATTTTGACTATCAAATAAATTTCTTACTATGTGTTTCTAGCAAGATATTTACAATAAAACTTTAATTTTGGAGAATTTAAAAATATGTTATAAATGAATTTCATTAAACTTTATTCAACATAGCAAAACTTAAACTGCAAGAAATATTTATATTTTAGAAAAACTTACTTTTCTTAAGTCTAAAAGATATGTTCATATCACTGTTGATAGGGATTTATTTGCATCCTAAATATTCTGCCAACCTCTACACATGTATATAATGTCAAGCACTCTCAGAAAATAAAGAATTGCACACAATCCCTTAATATGCAATATGAATGTATATTTCGAGTTAAAAGAATTGACTCATTTATAAAGTTTAGTTGATTCCTTCCTACAGTTGCAAAAGTGACCAAGAACCCCAAGCTCAGACAAATCATTAATAGTAATGAGGGTTTGGTCACACAAACTGTGAGCAAAACCAAACCTGTCTTTCCTTAAAAATAATATTCTGGTTGAAAGTCAACTTCTGAACAAAGTATTGTTATAAATGTCCCATTTCCTTAAAAGATTCGTTTTTGTTTTTCACTTGTCTGATGTTTTGATTTGTAGCTCATAAATGCATTTTTTAAAATTGTTTCATCTCTTGTTTCAACATCATTTTTGGAAAAGAGTATATTCTAAATTAACCTATCCTAAAGAGATCCCTCAACTGCATTCTTCCCTCACCCACTCTTCAGAGAACTGAATTCCCCAGCCGCCCTATGCGGTTCAGGCCGAGGCAAGATCTATGTATGACTTGACGTTCTCCTATCTCTCCCTGCTCTCATAAACTATTCATTCGAATCTGCCTCCAGAATGCAGTTTCACAGGCCGTATCCCGCTCCTGCACCTTGCTCTCCTTACCCCACTGTGTCTTTGATACAGTTATTGTTGAATCTCGACTATCAGATCTCTCTTGACAGGTCTTACTCTTCCCTTCATTTTGATTTGCACTTAAAATACCTACTTAAAGACGCCATGTGCTAATTTAAAGTAGCGCTTTTTGTTGGATTAGAATATAACTACCTGTGTAGGTTAGCAGGGCTGACACAACACAACACCACACACTGGGTAACTTGAGCAGAACAGTATCTGTCTTTCACAGGTCTCCAGACTAGGCTACCTGAGTTTAAGGTAAGTGCTGATTGGTTGCCACTAAAGCATCCCTCACTTTGATTCGTCCCCTTTTTACAGAGCCCTCTGGTGTTCTTGTGAGGACTTGAGACACACTGGATTACAAATCAGTCCACTCAAACTTCCTTTACCTTCAGCGACCTTGCACTGAAGAATTTGGAGGAAGAAATGTTCTGTTCCTAACAAATTCTTGTGGTTTCTCGGAGCTGGCGATTGCTCTCTCTCTCTCTACTCAGTATTGCATGAGCGCCTCATCTGTCTGTGCTCCTTCAGCCTTTTTCTTTGGTCCTCATCAGACATGCTCATCTTATTCGAGTCCGTTGTCTGGTATATTCCTGTACCCTTTCTTCTCCGTGATAATTCCTTTTTTTTTTTTTTTTTTTTTTTGTTCTTTTTGGTCATTCACAT
>NW_026068066.1:668389-737828 GCF_014885135.2 Alexandromys fortis | reverse complement strand
AGCATAATACGTGGCAACATTCTAAGTGTTTATCTTTATACCCTCAAATAAGTGTGGTCCTCAGTACTCATCAAGGAATCATCTCTTTGCAACAGTATGAGGCCATTACAGAAACCATGATTTACCAAAATGCAGAATTGTAGAGTGCAGTTCCAACTGATATATCTGTGCCACTTTGCCTTTCAGTTGGAACACTTTAGGCGACTTCATTAAATATCTTTTTTTTTTCTGTTCTTATAGAAATATCTAAGTTTAAGAACCAAATGATTGGGACCGGGCGATTGTGGCGCACGCCTTTAATCCCAGCACTCGGGAGGCAGAGGCAGGCGGATCTCTGTGAGTTTGAGACCAGCCTGGTCTACAAGAACTAGTTCCAGGACAGGCTCCAAAACCACAGAGAAACCCTGTCTCGAAAAACAAACAAACAAACAAAAAGAACCAAATGATTGGTAGAAACCCCTTTAATTACAGGGTGCACATAGAACAGCAGAATTCATTTGTCCCAACACACCTCTTTATTATTACACACTGCGCCTTTCAACTGATGATCTCCCTTGTAAGATTCCCACTGTATGCATGCTGTCATAGCATTGGGTATGAGAAATTAGCACTTGGTGGACAATACTCACTTACTTTAATCATACTTGAGAAACTTCCATTTTCTGTAGCCTTGAAATTCCCATAGGGTGATGAACAATTTTAAGATTATGGAATCTGGTAGACCTCTACCTACATGATGAACATAGGACTATTAAAGTAACAATTTCAGTTTACAGTTTAAAATCCTTCTTAATATATTCTTGATTTGTATGATGAAGCTTGGAATGGATACCACTACTTTGTGCATTATGGGGATGAGAAAGTTTAATATGAGAACCCAAAACACCAACCCTAATTCTCATCTTATCTCCATGGTAATACAGCTAGCTACAAGGGGTATTTTCTGTAGGTAAAACACTAGAGTTTGTTCTGGCATCCACTGAATTCTCACCACCTGTCCATATACCCTATCTATTTTTTATACTTCTTCACATAGACAGACAGTGTTCACAACCTTTCCTCGGGGATTTAGCTACACATATCCTCATATATGTCTTTTGCAATATCGAAGTGCAAGCAAACCTGTGGGGTTTTTTTTCCCATTCATTGTTAAAGGCTTACAGCTTGTCTCGTTGCCAATAACAGCCTGTTAAAGCACGAAAGAGTGTAGAGCAAATACAGAAATTTCCCTGCACATAAGACCAAATATCATACTTGAGTGTGTTGAATATGACCTGAATATTTGTTAAATTTGGGTCACTGTCTAGATCATCATTTATAATATACATACATTTAATTTTTCATGTTTATATATCAAAACAGACATATATAATGTCATAGAATTTTTACTTTTTCAACCAGTATAAAGAGAAGTTATAAAATTCAGAAGTATTAACACCTTTTAAAACAATTTTTAGTATCTTTTTTCTTGTTTTTAAATTATTTTTATTGAAATATATATTTTTCTTTACTCCTCTCCGTCTACTTCTTCACTCTTCCATGATTCTCACACTCCCAATTTACTCAGGAGATCTTGTCTTTTTCTACTTCCCATTAGATTAGATCCATGTATGTCTTTTAGAGTCCTCATTGTTGTTTAGGTTCTCTGAGATTATGAACTATAGCCTGATTTTTCTTTACTTTATGTCTAAAAGCCACTTATGAGTGAGTACATATGATATTTGTCTTTCTCACTCAAAATGATGTTTTCTAGATCTATCTATTTGTCCCAAAATTTCAAGATGTCATTATTTTTTTTCCACTATAAAGTACTACATTTTCTAAATGTATTACATCTTCTTATCCATTCTTCCGTCAAGGGGCATTTAGGTTATTTCCAGGTTCTGGCTATGACAAATAATGCTGTTATGCACATAGTTTAGTACATGTCCTTTTGGTATGATTAAGTATCCTTTGGGTATATATCCAAAAGTATTATTGCTAGGTCTTGATGTAGGTCATTTCCTAATTTTCTGAGAAATCACCATACTGATTTCCAAAGCAGTTTTACATATAAAGGTATTTAATTTTTCATGATTACATACAAAACATACATACATAATGTCATGGACCTTTTTACTTTTCCAACAAGTATAAGAGAAATTATAAAATTCAAAAGTAATTATTTACACTTTTTAAAATAATTTATTTTATATCTTGATACTTCATGTATATGTGTATGTATATACTGCTTTCCTTTATCTCTGCAGTGCTTTATACAGTATTCTTAGTACTTGGCAATATTTCACAAATGCAGATTACATTTGACTTTTCCATAGCATGAGAATATGTTGAACTCAAGTCTCATTGAAAACTGCATGACAAACTACTTTATTGGATTATCGCAAAGATCTAGAGAAATTGCACACATTTTATAACTAGTAAGGACTTACTTGTTGTTCAAGCTTTAAGATAAAAGTACACTTTCCCTATTATGTGTGTGATAGTCATGTGTAATGTTTAAGCCATATAAGCAAGTTGCTGAGACAAAGTCATGCGCCCAACCATCAAGTTTCAACAATGACTTCAGATTTGCCTTTAGTAGAGTATGGTGCTTAGAATATAAGAAAGTAATTCTTGAAATTGAATTTTCACACAAAGAACAGTGTAGAGACACTTGGAAGGCATTTCATCTAAGCTAAGGCAGCTCTCATCCTCTCTGTCCTGGAGAACCACAGTCGTCACACACTACAGGAAGACGTAGGTACTGAGCACTATTGCTGCAGCAGATAAGCAAAGCTAGACAGTTCCACAGTCAGTGTTTCAGCCATTCCTTCTTCTCACTCAACTCCTGTTTCAGTGTGATTTCTAATTATATACCTGAAAGTAACAAAAGATAATTATGTTTATATGATTATATAAAATTATATAAAAAGGAAAATAGACTCAAAAACACAAGCTCCTTTTTTCTTTGACTACTAAGTAAAGATTACAGAATCCCATGGTCTGGGTCTGACTCTGATTTGCAGACTGAGGACTTGAGGGAAGGTGACAGATGCAGACAGCATACAGAGAGAGCTGCTTTGTAACATGTTTTGTCAAGCTGAAGCCTTTGGCTCTGACCCAGGGCCAATATTCCTGGAGACTTGATGAAGTGTGAGAGGCACTGGCAGGCATCTAGACTTAAGGGGAAAAATAAACTATGCATAAAGGTAAAATGTAGACCAGGAGAGTTAAATATTTGTGAGTTTTACAACAGAACAGACAAAGTAATAGGAAGTAGTGAAATCCCCACAGGGCACTTCTTACCACAGCAGATTAGAAACAGGACAGGATGGATCAGGAAGCTTGTTTTTCCAGCTGGAGTCTCCTTGAGCATGAAGCTGACTTGAGAATGACAGACAAATGCCAAACAAATGTAGAATCCGGAGTTAATAATGGGATTTATAGCCAGGAGGAGAACTATGTGGAGAAAGAGAGGAAAGATGGGGTGAGGGAGGGAGCAGGTTAGAAGAAAAGAAAATTACAAACTTGACCACTTTAAAGAGAAGAAATAATGAGCATTTTGCTAGCACATGGAGCCGGTAAACCTAGAGGGAAATTTGAAATGATCTAGGCTAGATATACTCCAATCCCATAGTCACTGGACATGAACTTCAGACAGATTCAGATGCTCATATGGATCCAGAAAAGCCACTCCGATTCAAGAAGTGGGGGAAAGCTTTCTGTCTGCATACTTGGTTTAGCTCAAGTCTGAAAACATCACTCCTTGTATGTACGAAAATCCATAAGCCTTTGCCAACAGCTTGACCTAATCAAACCCTCCTTTATTACCTTTGAAAGCCATCCATGCCATTCAGGACCCTTAGAGGAATCCAGGGGTCCCTGGCAAGTCAGGAGCCTGTTGCATTGGGTTCTGAACACACAACACTCAGGAAGTATGTGATAAAAAAAAAAAAAAAAAAAACCTGAGGCCCAAGCTTCCAGGTAATCTGCTCTGCGTCTTGTTAATGGACAGGACACCAGAGGGGTGAGGTCCACATCTGTTCTCTTGAGCAGAGTGACCCTTTTTTGCGAACAAGGCACGCTGTAGAAAACAACTGTTCCTTATCTTTGCCTCTACCTGCTCTCATGAGGCTGTCTACTACAATTTTCCCCAACAATATTTTCTCAGTTTGGGGGGTTTGAAGTGACTTGGCTTATGATAATACCTATTTGCAGTCCTCTCCAGAAGTGACGGAATAAAAGCTACTTCTACTGGCATTGATGTATCTGCTGCTATTACCAGTGTTCAGTGAGTGCTGGCTACTATGACAGGTACGTGGTGGGTGACTGCCACTTAACAATTGGTCTAAAATGTCTCCACCCTTAAGAAAGGTCTATGGCATGTTCCATAGAAACAAATATGTGAAATGCTTAATCCCTGCTTACATCCTCCTTGTCTCACGCATATTTTAGATCCAAAAGTACGTGAAATCTCACTGAAGAGTGTGTTAGTATACAAATAGATGCAATTTCACTGCTTCTCCTGAGCCATGGCCTTATATTTAATTCCCAGTGTGCTGAAAGAAGCAACAGAGGCACTGCCCTTCCACTTTCTAGGGTTGTGGACTTCAAAAAAAATCCATAAAACTTAAACGAATTTCTTTTTGCTCATCTATGCAAATGGAAAGAGATCCTGTTGAAGAATCAAAGCCTCAAAACAAATATGGAAATAACGCCCAAATGATAAACTGTGCTGTAACATGAATCTGTGTAGTCACAGTCAGACAAGCATTGGCTTGCTTCTGTGCCATGAATTTCATCTTTGTATGGATTCCAGTCCAACCAAACACAGCGAGGAACGATTCAAACTGAGGAATTCTGCTCACCAGTGTCTGAACTGTGACAATATCTCCTGACATCTCCCAATCCCTTCTCTCTCACAATTAGGTACACATATGTAACTGTTTTAAATATTGAGTAATAGTAATACCCCCTAGGTGTTTCATGCTTTATTATCTAAAATGAATACAGGCATACAATTCTTCAGAATTGGACACAATCCAAAGAAAGTGAGCGGTATAACTGATTGTTGTTAATTTAGTGGTTTTGAGGTTGAGTTGTTTTTCTACAAAGCAATTTTTTTTGGTAATTACAGAAAGTTTCACTTGCAACTTACTTCTCTTTGTGCTTATTGAATTAGTTATTGTAAATATAGAACACAAAATGTGGATTTCAGATAAGCAACCAATAATATTTTACTTTAAGAATATTCCATGCAGTAATTACAGTTCTGATGGCCACTCCAGATTATTATTATTATTATTGTCTCTCACTACAAGCATATCTCTGCTTTCCTAACTTATTCCTCATCAATTTACCAGCCAGATGTCCCGGCCCTACCTCAAAACTGTTTTGAATTAATCTATTTTATTCTCTACCCACACTAGCATTCCTTGCTTCGAAGTCATTATCATCTCTGATGTTCATGTTATCAGTAGCTTCTAAAATAGGATTCCTGCTCCATTTAATCTCTACTCATTCTAGAGCTATGAAAGTATTGCCCTAAATACATCCGTGTCAATCAAAAACACCTCTGGGAGTCTAACATCCAGGGGCTTCTCAACAATATATTTTTTACTATTTTTTTATAAAGAGGAAAAGAGAAAACAAAGGATAAAAGCAATATGAATTTATTTCTAAGGAAAAATGTAGATTATCTAATTATTCATTTTAAGAGTTTTCTTTTCCACAAATATTGAGACATTCATGTGTTTGGTTGAAGTTCAAAAGGCACAAGGAGCTAAGATTTCTCATAAGCTAGAATTGAGCAGTTCAATAGGAGAGCCAAAATAAAAAGAGAAAAAAGGTGAGATGCATAGAGTGTGAAGAATTGCTTCTCAGAGATGACATGTGTTTAGTAGAGCGCAAGATGAATTTGGTCTAACTTGGGAATTCAAACATGGGATTTATAGTACTGCTTATATCCCAGGCCCTCGTTTTTGAAATCTATTTTCCACCTTTCAGATTTAGAAGACCAAAACTACAAGTCAACAGAGGACTGTGATTGAGACTTCCTCAAGTCTAAGGAGTCTGAATAAGTCACCCGTTAGCCTATGAGAATTAACTGTTATTCTTAAAACCCATGATATATAAAGACAAAGCCTTGGGAAGTGCTTTAGCTCTCGGATGCTCCCTTTCTGAACAACAAGTATACATGGAAGCAATAATAGTCTTGATGTTAAGGTTTTAGATGTCATTTTGCCTTTATATCAGTAAATTAGCACAGTGCTTACCATTTTCTAGGAAGATGATTCCACTGATATATTAATCAAATCCTTTTCATTTTAATTCAGCCATTTTTTCTTTTCTTCTATTCCCATTAAAAATTCCCCAATCGAAGATGTGTAAGTTAAGCATCACAGTCATTTATATAACTTGCAGATGATAAATTTCCTGTAGTAAATAATCTCAGTGGCTTTGCTTTGACCTTTTAGTGAGAACCAATTAACCCTGGCCTAGGCACAAGCTTTTTCTCTGTGCTGCCCGAACAGTTTATCAATTTCTTTTTATTCCCCACACACACTTTTTCTGAGTTAATGAGGTGACCTAGGAAAGTTCACCTGGAGCTTGATCTGTTGTCTAAGGTAACACAATTATCAGCAGATTCTCTTCCCTTTAGTATGTGAGTCACATCATAAGCGTTGGAAAATTGCATACAACAATTAAATGAGGAGAAAAACTCCCAAACCACCCCATTCAGTGGTGAAATCTGTTAACACCTTGTTGTATTTATGCAGTATGTAATGATTAATTTCCATACCTACAATGTGTCATCTTAGTTGCTCTGTGCTTCACAGATGTGACTGAAGAAGATCTGACAGAAGAGAATGGATGTAAACAGTGCCCACAGTGACATGAATGATGCATGGTAATTAGAAGATATTAAAATTAGAAGACATTTAAAGGGTAACAACATAGAACTTTCTCTTATTAACAGTCTGGGTGAAGCACAATTAGAATGGTTGTGACATGTTAACCACTGCTGCACAATGAGAAGAATCCTAAATACCAAATGACAAAATACAGAAAAGAAATTGTGCAAGCACTAAAAACATCTAATTATATGTTTATCTGCAGCTAATATAATCATCCAAGAACACTGTTTAAATGAAGATGTTACAGACTTTTCATCACCTGCTCCCCCAATCCTAGTGTGGACACAGCATTCAGATATACACTCTTATTCAAATTTTAGACTATAGATTATCAGGGATCTCTGAGTGCCAGCCTCAGTGTCCCCTCAGGGTTCAGAAGAAGACTACAGCAAGCACGGAACTTTGCAGGATCTGAGGGTGAAATGAACTCACCACAACGTACTTTTCTTCATTGGTTTCTTTATTCTTCTCCTTGTTTTCTCCTCTGTTCTGTAAAGTTCTCAGATTATAAACACACGTGTGAAACAAAGGCAATTCTCTGAGCTGGTGTGTTCCTTTATCTTTGAAGGTCCCAAATGTGATCTATCTGATAAACTCCTTTCCTGACTACATGTCCTGCCAAATAGAAGATAATTGCAGGGAGGAGACTTCTAATGTGACTCAGGGAACAAAGCAGAGACATGGCTGAGGGAACCAAGGTTTTCTGGCTATACGATTAAATTCTCTCACAGGATGTCCCACAGAGTAGGAAGCAAGACACAATATATCAGTGTATGGGAAAGAATTGGTCCCAATAATCCTTACTCTGCTGAATCTTGCACCAAGGGAGAGTGCTTCTGACTTCACAAGACATCTACTGTAAGAATGGCCGATATACAAAAGGTGGTAGGCCCAGTGCCTTGCTAACTGGGCTTATCTCTATCAGAACACATTCTGGTGGGTCAGCCTTGTGCTATATCCGCTGAAATTTTACTTGCTAATTTCTGTGGACCACATCAATAGATTATGACTTCCATGTCTTTTGAAAGTCAAGTACTTCAAGGCCCTTCATCAATATGGAGAGTATATAGGAGACCAATAAACACAGTCAAAAAAAAATATGGTAGCTTTTTATTTAGCCTTTTCTTAGAGAATTTGTTCACAGATTCAAAAAATAGTTGAGCTTGTCTCTATGGCTTGATTTTTAAAAATATTGAAATACCTTTTGCATCTTAATGGTCTTGGTGTGTTAGTCTGACTATATATATCCTGTGAATTTTCCACTTGGATTTTTCACACTGTAATTAAAGTTTTTCCTTTTGTAGTCTTTCCTTGTTCAGATATTTGTCTGATCTAAAGAGTAAGTCTTTGTTTTACTTTCTAACTTCTCACTGGAATGAGAGTTGAGAATGGGAAACATTAATTATTCAAATTTAATAAACTCACTCAAGAATGTTTTCATTGTGCTCTGCTTTGAAATGTATTTGTAAGAAAACAACTGTGGCAATGATTCTGAAAGCAGCAATGATTCTGAAAGCAGCAGGAAATGGGTTTCCCTCTGAGAGGAGTCCAGGAAGTTCTGGGTGTTCTGGACACAGATAGCCAGGAAGTTCTGGCTCCAGTCCTTCACCATGCAACAGGTTACTTCATTTCCACCATAGAATTCTCACATTCATCCCGATATATAGTTCTTAGTACATAAGCCATCCTTGGGCTGGGAACTACTTTGTGCTCTGAAACATGAAAAACAGCCCTGGTGGTGAACAGCAGAGAAAACTGGAGTCATGTTGCAAAATTTATCTTTGAATATCTTTTCTATGAGAGTTTGGTGACTTTGTAGGAGAAGGACCCTATATGTAAAGGCAAGATGGGAAGTAGGGGTGGAGGAAAGATTCATTTTCTCACTTTTTCTCTTTAGCTTAATAACAGTTAACTCATTCACAGTCAAAAAAATTAAAAAAAAACACAATAATATATGTAATCCAGATTCTCTGTGTATGTTCTATCTTTATGTGGCTTATTTTTTTACTCTATTACTTTTTAATGTGTTTATTTTATTATTTTTACTCCTTTAATCTATAACTGTCTGTATGCTTTTATATTACTTATACTGTCTCTTTAAAGACTTTGTTTTATTTTTTAAATTATTTCTTTTTATAACTTCCTATATGCATTTAATTTTTTTCTTAAGTCTACATACATTTTTTTTTGGTATTTCGAGACAGGGTTTCTCTGTAGCTTTAGTGCCTGTCCCAGAACTAGCTCTTGTAGATCAGGCTGTCCTCGAACTCCCAGAGATCCGCCTGCCTCTGCCTCCCGAGTGCTGGGATTAAAGGCATGTGCTACCACCGCCAGGCAGCCTACATACATTTTTAAACACAATGTGACCCATACAGAGGTTTATTTCTGTCCAAATCTGTCTTTATTGCGTATCTGTAATCCTTTTTTGATCACTGTTGTAAACTGTTTAATAGACAGGGCTAGGATCAGAGCAGCCACTTTGATCCTACATGTATGAGGTTTGTTTACCAGCAGCTCTAGGAGACATGTTTACCACCCCAACTCTCACAAGCAGTTGGCCAACTCGCTGCCCACAACCTCCATTCAAATGCTCTTTAACAGGATCTCCCAAAAGAGCTTTAGCCATTTGTGCCACTAACAAGAACCAAGTAATTGTTTCTTAAAGGAACTAACAGTTTTTACTGCTAATGCGGAGTCAAGAGGCCTTCTCTTAAAGGGGCTGCACCTCTGCTCACTGCCAGCAAACAAAGCCCATCTGAAAATAGCCTCTAGCAAGAAACTCAAACTGATTCCTGTTTTTGTGGGTCTGAAAGCCTATTTTTTAGAACTTTCTTGGCTTTATATGGCTATTCTTGTCAAATGTTTGGGTGCCATTTATATATGGAGACTTTTCTTTTGTTTTCTGGCCACCCAGACCTAAATAATCACACAAAACTATATTAATTACAATACTGTTTGATCAATGGCTTAGGCATATTTATAGATAGCTATTGCATCTTAAATTTAGCTGTGTCTATTATTTTATATTTTGCCATGAGGATCATGCTTTCTTACCTTTTGCTTTTTGGGTGGCTACATGGCATCTGCCCATCACCACTTTCTTACCTCCTCTTTTTCTGCTTGGATTTCCAGAATTCCTATGTCTTACCATGCTAGAGGCCAAATAGCTTCTATATTAACCAGTAATAATAAAACACATTCATAGCAAACAGAAGGGAGTCCCCATATCAGTAGAAATGTTGTAATTATATTATAATCTCAAAAGTAAGAAATGTACAAATTTTTAAAGGAACAGTTTCCTGGGAGTATAAACTAGGAGCTTCTGCTTCTGGGAGGAAATGGGGACAGCAGCTGAATTAAGACTAATAAAAGCTTCAAGTCCATCATGTGACCATTTGTCAAGTGCAGTCTTCCTGTGGATGAAAAGTTGACATTTATGAAAAAAATAGAAGTCGGAGCATAGCTGCATATGAGAGGAGTTTGCCTCACAAAACCCATAACTTTTGAAACTTAGAAAACAGAAATGACACGAATGAGGAATTTTGGACTGTTTTCCTCCCCATCTGCTGCCCAAGCATTTCACCTGTGAGCCAAGCACCTGGCCATCTGTAACTCTACCTTCCATAGCAATTTCATCCCCATTAATAGACTTTCACTTTCTATTTTTCTTCATTTGTTTGTTTAGAGCAGGCTTTAAAATCACAAGTGGGCAACTGGGAAAGAGATAAAGTGTTGATAGATAAAATGGTTGGTTTAATTCTATGACTTGAGACTGGGAATACAGGAAACTAATCAAGTGGAAAAGTCAACATTTCATAGTGATACTCTTTACACACACACACACACACAGATGTCTCCCATTTCATTATAAAATTTGCAAACTGAGAAACACTGGATGCCACTGACACAGTTGCTGTATTAGAGAAATGAAGGAAAAAATCAAAGGTTTTTTGGCTGTTGATATATTTGTGTTTTTAAAAGAGAACAAATTTAAAACAATGATTGATATCTGAAGTTTGTAATTTACTAGCCTGATAATATCTTTTACACAAAATACAGCTAACTAATAGAAGAAATACTAGCTGCAACAGATGATTTGTAAATATTCTTAATTGTTTAAAAATGCAATAATGCTATACATTCTATCAGTAAATATTTGCAAAGCTTTAAAACGTTCAATAACATAATTCATATTAAAATATACTCACTTTAATGCCCATTGTAGGAATGATCATGGGAGATGTTTATTGCTCTGATTTTCTTTCTCTACTGAGTTTTATTTCTTCTGTCAATGGGGTTTTGTTTGGGGAGTAGAAACAAATCCACTGGCATCATAAGACAGGTGGGACAGGCCTATGTAAACAGGTTGGGGTGAGTCCGGAGCTAGTCTTGAATGTATTTCCTCTTAAGCAACTGTCAGCTGAGGGGAAATATATTTTTGATATCTCACCAGTGCTTTGAGGCCATTCTTCACCTTTTTAAAATGTGCATATGATTATGTAGGCGGTGATTAGATGTCAGTCTTGCCGATTCCATTGATCATGTCTTGTAGACTTGTCCTAGCATAATTTGTCAGAGGCAGACACTCCAGGTTAAGCACAGAAGCAGATTAACTGGTGCTGTCAGATTCCCAAGGATGGAGCTGCTTTCTTATTTTCTATGCATGTTTCTGCCCCTTGCAATTACTGATCTGGTTCTTTGCTTAGCAGTCTCCAGAACTTTCATCACAGCTTTGAATGGCAAGGTCAAGAAAGATCCCTTTTGTACCGTCATATAATAGCAACTAAGTTATTTGCTATCTTCCTTCATTTCTGGTAGTCTGAGTCAGGCTGGCCATTTAAAAAAATATATAGATCCATCCTTACCACTGGCAACTGACACCACAAAATTCACAACCTCTTCTTTAAAAAAGATTGTATTTATTAGCATAAAGTCAGCTCAGAAAACAAAACTAGACAGAACACAAGGCCTTAAAATGATCCCATTCTATCCAACTCCCAAAATGTGACTTTTCTTTCCAAAGATTTTAATTTTCTGATGGCTCTTGTGCAGGGAAGTTTCTTTGTTTCCTAATCTGCTAGCGGGGTCAAAGGAGAAGGATTCTGCCGTGAGCAGTAGTTCCATCAGAACCCTGAATCAGTAAGTCTTATGAATCTCCTAGTCCTGTAATTCAGAGGCAGTGCAGGTCTCTGGTTTCAAGGGAAAACACTCTAATGGAGGATGAAGTCCTTAGCTGCTAAACTTGAAAGCAGGGCCAGTGACACTTTGATTTGAAAGAGGCTTAAAAGGGAGCACCAAGGTGCCTTCAAATATAACTACTGATCCCAATTAAATCTGCAGGCTACCAAGTGAGCTTTGTACTCAGCTCTGAATAAACACTGATGTTCAAAAGTATTAACGGTTGAGACTGGAAGGACCAAAGGGAGACTTGAGGTCATGCTCTGGCTCCTCTGAAGGGATCTAAGCAGATATACTTAAAGACTTAGGTGAGGGTTTCAACAGTTTTGGACAGAAACTCAGATCCAAGAGGAAAGTACAAAACAGAGCAGGTTGTATTCAGGAATATCAATGTATGTACCTATATACATGTAAAAACAATTGATGAAAGAAGAGTCACTGAATTTGAAAGAGAGCAAAATGGGGTACAGGGGAGGATTTGTAGGGAGCAAAAGAAAGGGGAAATGATGTAATTGTAATTATATTGTAATCTCAAAAACTAAACAATAAAAATTCAAAATTTTCAATCATAAATTTTATTTTGGAAGTGAATCTACTTTAATTCTACAATGATATCTAAGCTTATTTTGTAAATTACCTGATAAAATCAATTAGATATAATTATAAGTACATTTTATGTACCCTAGTGTCAATATTTTCTTAGGAAAAATATCTGAAAGTAAAATTGTAGACAAATATATTAATTCATTTTAAGACTTTTGAAATGGATTAATTAATCTCGAGAGACATAGCTTCTTTTTTCATCAGATTTAGTTTTAAGGTAAAGTTGCTTCTCTTTTTAAAACACTCCTATTTTCAGTTTCTTTTCCTCTAAGCCTCATAATCTTGCACCCATGAGTTTCCACAAATGTTCCCTTCATGATTCTATTAAGCTGGGAGCATAGACCCTAGCCCCCAGCCTCCAGCCCTCAGCCCCCAGCCCCCAGGCCTTGGAGTTGCTTTGGTCTGGACTCCAAATCCCAGTATGCCAGGTCCTGACCACTCTCTGGAGTGGGGTGGGGGGTCAGGACCACTTCCACAGGGTATTTAAGTGTGCTCCAAGAGGAGAAACCTGTGGGTAGTTTTTGGGTCTGCATGGGCCCCCTGCTGTCCTGTCTCCCCTCCTTGTGCTCGGCCACCCCAGAGTATCATTCTTAATAAAACGATGGGCAGTTTGATTTGGATTGATTCGACCTAATTGGATTTCTTGCGCCAGCTGAGCTGCCCTTATTATTTTTTCTGAACAGATTCCACCACTCCCTGATCTCATCCAGTCTCACAGCTCACATTAGCATTGGTTAAGAAGGGCATGAAGAAGCCAGGTTGCCCGTGTTTATAGAAAGAGCAATCTGCAGTCAGCCTAAGACATCAACTAGAAAAGAGAAGCCCTTGACTTTTGAACTAACTTCTGCACCATGTTAGTGCCGCTCGACTTTTTGCACATTAATATCAACTGTCTTAAATGTTGAAGATAAAGTCACTACATAAGCAGAAAATCCCTGATGTGTGCACCTTTGAATTCAAAACACTATCTAGAAACTATGGTTAGATTTGTCTTGGTCAACAAGGTTTCCAGCAACCTGTTCTGAACTAGTAACTCAAAGGACAAACGGAGTGAAACGTCAGTCTTTTCCCCTAACTTAGGAAAGAAACTGTGACAGATTGTCCTGTTCCCCCTCCTTCTGACTCTTATCTATTCATTTATTTTTATTCCTTCTCATCATTTTAAGTATGTTTACTTAGCAAAAAAGACTCACTTGCTTTAGAAAGCTCCGCATAAATATGAGTATATTCTCTGAAAACTTTGTCTTCCCCACAGGACGCTTGCAATTTGGTCTTTGTCCTAAAGTTTCCAGTTTCCGCATGACTCATATCTCATGCAGAGATCATTTATTATGTATTTTCTTTCTCCCTTCACCAGTGGCTCTCAATCTTCCTAATGCCTTGACTCTTTAGTAAAGTTTCTCATGTTGCTATGACCCCAACCATAAAATTATTTTTGTTGCTATTTCATTACTGTAATTTTTCTAGTGTTAGAATCATAATGTAAATATCTGTCTTTTCTGATAGTCTTAAATGACCCCTGTAAAAGGGTCATTTGACCCACCCCATGGGGTCATGACCCATAGTTTGTAAAACTACTGCTTTACATGTATATAAAGAAATATATCCCACTTATTTTTAAAATGACCCAGGGTTATGACCAGCATTGTGTACTTTTGCTTATTCATTTAAAGTTAATTATAAATATGTTTTAACATGGATACACATGAGTTCACACATTTGTTTTCACAGTTGTTTTACAGTTCTTTCTAGAAGCACCATAAATTTAACAATTAGTCACTGATGGACATTCAGTGATGGCCATTATTTTTTCATTTGAGAGCAATGCTCCATATCACATCAGAAATATGATTCCTGAAGGAAACATTTCTACAGCTGTAATTCGTAACTCAAAGGGTGAATGCATTTGCAATTTATCAGTCTTGCCAACATTCTCCTTACAGATGTTGGAACATTTGGTGTCTGAATGAGAATAACCCAACAGTACCTATTTCTTCAAACTATTCCCTCTCAATATTTTATGAATATCTTTGATAATTGGCCAAGAAATTTTTAAAAACATATCAGAACTTTAGTTTGCATTTTTTTACAAAGGGGACTGAACACTAGAAATTATTAAAAAATATTTTCCCTGTTTTATATCACTATATTCATATATTTTGCCTCATTTTGATTTAGCAGCTTCATTTTTATAATATTTCTTTGATTAATAATTTATGGATGTGCATATATCCATTTCTATATAACAGGTTGCACATATGTCATAATGTTTCTTTTTTGATATTTAACTTTTGACTGTCTTGTTAAGTTGAATCTTGTTATACATACTAGAATGCCCTCAAAATTACCATCACCCTGTGTTAGCCTGACAGGAAGTATGTAGATGTGTGATTCAAGTTGCTTTTTTTCCATATTCTAAGTTACAAAAAAAAAGAGAGAAGAAAATGGAAGTTCATTGAATTACATCTTTGATTTGTTTATAGTTTTCTGTACATTTTATAAAGGAATTGTTAAGAATATCAGTTGTATGTGGTGTGATTGTGATTCCAGCAGTTGGAAGGCTGAGGCAGAAGATTTTTGAAAGTTGCAAGCCAATCAGGCTACACTGAAAGACCCAGACCCCGACTCACAAAACAAAACAAAACAAAACAAAACAAAACAAATAATCAGGACCTGCCTAGATACAATTTTTTTATAGTTACATTCAGATTACATGCTTTGCTTCTTTGGGGAAACAAAATGAAAAAAGATACATAAACAGAAAATGATCAAATTGTTGTATATTGTTCTTTTGACTAAACTAGAAAATGTCCACAGTGTGAAATGAAAACAAAACACATCAGTTTGTCTATTTGAGCTCTTGTCACCAGGATCCTACCTGAAATGCTTTCCCCAGTTACCTCTCCTGGGTTTCACCTTGAGTCACAAGTACTTCACACAATCTAAATAACACATTTCACATGGCTTTCCATTGCCATAGAATAAAATATCTAATCACAAGCCATTCTTTTTTCTATCAACTCACATGGCTCTGTCTGTATCATGTTTCATATTTCTTTTTGCCTTTGTCTCTTGGTGCACTATACTGATATAAATTATGACCATACCTTTTGTTGAACAATTGTTCTCCTGTTATTATCAAAGATTATTATTTTTATAACCACAAATTATTCAGTTTTAGAGCAATTCAGTACTTAGAAGAGTTCATATACTACTTAAGATACATGTGTTCTCGCCCCCATATGCAACAAAGCAAGTCTCATGGGGCTCATAGACACAAAAACAACAAACACTGACCCTGTATGGGTCTGAGAAAGATCTTCTGCATCTCCCTTATGGTTGTGTATCTTGGTGCTCTTGTGGGACTCTCAACAATGGGAACAGGGGTGTCTCTGACTCTTCTGCCTGTGCTTAGAACCTCTTTGTCTCTCTGGATGTTCTCATCCAGCCTTGATTCAAGGGTCTGTGCTCAGTCCTACTGTACATTATTAGACCATATTTGGTGGCTATCTCTTAGATTCTTGCTCTTATTTTGCAAGCTTTTGATTTATTTTGTTTTGAAGGGACAAGTAGGAGGAATGGATCTGGGGGAGAGGAAAGTTGGAGGGAAAGACTGGATAGAGTGGAGGGAGGGGAAACTGCAGTCAGGATGTAATGTATGGGAGAAGAATAAAAGTTAAAAATAAATAATAAATAAATAAAATTATTTTTCCCTTAAAAAAGACTCATATGTTCAGTGCAAATATGAAATGCCCACTTTAGATAGTAGTTCTGCAACAAGTATCAACTAAGAATGCAAGGTTCAACAGAAAGGAGAAATGGTAATAAAGAAAACAAAATAGGAAACATTTTTAGAGGGTGAGCCCAAATCTATTTTATATCAGAAAATCATGAGTGTGTTAAGAAAAGAACCTGAGAACATAAAACATTAAAAGCTGCATGTCAGTAATAATTTGATGTAAATACTCCTCCCAATATTCATAAACAGTTTTAGAGGTTCACTTTTGGATTTCATCTCTCCCCCCTGTGGATTTCTTAGGCTTCTTACTCATGTACATAGAAATTTTAATCTACTAAAGGAAATAGATTTTCCTTTCTTGTGTTCAAGCTATGTGGTTATTATTTAGAGCAACTCTAGCTGTGGCCAATTAGTAAACATGAAAGAAATATTTGAAAGAGCTACATTTCCTTCTAATGTATCCTACTGGGGGACTTCTGATGCCCTGGGAATGTGAATCTGGGTCATTCAGGACTGCAGAGCTTATGTCTGCTCTGGATGTCAAAGCTAAAATGTAACTGCTGGGAAAATGAAAAATCAGGATATAAGACAAGGACCAGTCCCATGGAGTAAGTCACAGCAGACCAGGGCAAGCCTGTTCCAGGAGGGACCTCAAGGGAAGAGAAAGCATTGTGGTAGAAAGGCCTCTTCTCTGGGATGTTGTGAACACTGCTTCACTCTCTTCCTGGAATGCCCACCCCTGCTTTGTAATTATCTTACATTAGGATCTGCAGAATGGCCCAGTGGAAAAGATGTGCTAACCATAATCTGTTACATGGTAATTTTGTGCGTTTTCTTAAATTATTTACTTTTTAATTTTTTGTTTACTGATCTGCTGAGTGAGAACTAAGAGCATTCCATGTGTATGAGGCTGACATAATATATGTAACCTCACAGTATATGCATATTAATAAAAATAGCCCAGACTTCTGGTGCCCATGACCAGCCCAGGAAGCCCTCTTCTGAGACTGTGACATGCTATTAAAATTACGTTATTAACCTCCTAGGATATGAATATCTAAATATCAATAATCTTGAAAGTCAGTCTTTGTTCCAAACAGCTACATGAAAGAATGTTTTATCATTCTCATCCTAGTAGTAAAAGAGAAACTTCATGGTCTTACAGAAGCCAGTATTTGTGTTGATGTCCGTGGCTCCTCACTGAAATCTAGGTGGCTACCTGAAACAATGTTGGTGCTCAAGGGCCATGCTGTTGCTGGTGTCAGGCCAATCTGAGTGGCCTGCATTGCCACCTGGAGTCATGGTGATGTCCAGGTTTCTGCCAAGGACCATGTCTGGGTCTGTGATTCTACCTCAGTTTTAGTCTATGTTGGTGTCTGTGGCCCATGTTGCCAAGAAAGGCCATACAGATACCGAGGAGCTGGGCCACCACCTGTGTCCATGTTGATGTCCAAGGGCCCATGCCACAACCAAGGCCATGCAGATCTTGGTGGTCTGTGCTGCCACCCAGAGCCATGGTGTCGTCTAGGCATGTGCAGTTATTGGCCCTGTCTGGTTCTATGACTCTACAGCAACTAGGATGTATTTTAATAACCGTAGTTCCTGTTATCACTGAAAACCTAGCAGATGCCCAGGGAATGGGCTACCATGTGAGGCCATGTTGGTATTTAAGGGTTATGGTGGTACTGGAACAGATGCCCAGAAAATGGCCTATTCTGCCACCAATGACCATGGGCACATCTGGACCTGAGCTGCTACAAAGGGCCTTGTCTGGGTCCATGGTATTGCTGTATCTGTTCTCTGTGTTCATGCCCATGGTCTATATTACCCCTTGGTGTCATAAAAATGATGTCTATTAAAATCTGAGTGCCAGGCTGAGCCTTTGCTGTTCTTTGCTGGCCCTGGGACATCTGGCCTTGCCCTTCAATTGCTGCTGTAGCAGAAGAGCTAGTCCCACTCCTCCCCTCACCATAAGCATGGGAGAACTGACCCCAATGGCATGGGTTCAGGGAATCTGGCTCTGCCCCTTGTCTGAAGGCTGATCTAAGCTAGAGACCTGCACTGAACAACTCAGCTACCATCCAGGCCATATCCAATGCTTTGAATTGGTCCACCCCAATATATTTCCCATCTTTGACCTACTGGAGCATGTGAAGGGACTGGTCCTGCCTTCAGGATCTCTATGACTTGGGACCACAGCAGGATACCTGAGAGGAGTCTTGGTGAGGGTCCAATATTGATGGTATATTAAAAGTCAGAAGCCTTGAGCCAGACCAACAACTCATTACTGATGTGGGATTCACCTCTGTTTGCTAAGAATTTTACCATTGGTTGTTAAAGAAGTTGTTTTAGCCAATGACTTAGTAGAGTAAAACCAGGTGGGAAATCTGAACAGAGATATACAGAGAGAGTAGGCAGTGTCAAAGAGACACCATGTAGCTGTCAAAGGAAAAAGATACTAACAAGACCTTACCAGTAGGTCACAGCCTCATAGGGATACAAATATTAATAGAAATGGGTTAATTTAAGATGTAAGGGCTAGCTAGGAATATGCCTAAGCTATTGGCCAAACAGTGCTGTAATTAATATAGTTTCTGTGTGATAATTTAGATCTGGGCGGCAAGGAAACATAAGAGCAGCCTCTGTTTACACCAGTGAACAATTATAAGTAAAGTTATTTGGACAAGAGGGTATGTTGTTGCATGACACATCACAGCTCCTAATACCACCTTTTGCAATCACAAGGCCTGGATACCTGGGTTAGAAGACATAAAATCCATCCCCTGCCTTATTCTGTCTATTCACCTTGCAACTCAATTTCTTGACCCCACCCTCACATTTATGTCACCAACTACAAAGGAGTATAGGAGGTTTTCATGTTATTACAATAGAAGAAGTTAGCCATTAAAGACATATCAAAATAAAAAAAACATTTATTTTAGAAAAAAAACTGACTTCTCTATTTTCAAGCCATTAAACCATATCCTGGTAAACCCAGACTAGAATTTTGAAGCAAAGCTCACAACTATGCTTGCCTATATAAAATCAAGCCGTACAACACTCCTGCCTGAAAGAAGCAGGGGCTTTTTAGGCTCCACAATCAGCTGTGAAGCTATTGGAAACTGATGGTTTATTAGGAGGGAAAATCTATTTTCTTCAGGGATGTGGCCATGGTAGCTTGCCCATACTGCAACGGATGGCCCTACATCCTTTCACAGAAGGTAAGCCATAATTAGGGTCAGTACGTATGTATATGGGAACATATAATTGAGAGAACTATGTAAGGGGCCATCCAGGAGGAGCTGGAGTGCAAGTGCAGGGAAGATATGATCTAAATAGATGTGTGTGTGTGTGTGTGTGTGTGTGTGTGTGTGTGTGTGTGTGTGTGAAATAACCAAAGAATAATGTCTGCTCTGTAGGCATTAGTATATAGTTTAGATCATGTTGTCTAGTGCTCAGATATTATTTTTAGGAAGGCAAGAGGCCCTTAAGCGGTCTTAGAGAAGAGAAGACTGAGAAGGTGGTGAACTTCCCCAAAGCTCACGAATGACTCTATATAACAAACAGAGTTCACAGCCCCCACATGGAGACTGTTTCACTTTAAATCTCTTCATTTGTAATGTATTGGGAGAGGGTACAATTTTCTAAAAAGTAATAGTCAATATAATCTGCATAGGAATGAAAATATCAATACAAAATAGATGTAGAGAAGTTTTTAATAAAGTGATAAAAAAATATATGATACCAGTCATAATATTGTGAGTACCAACCTCTTTCCAGCAATTACTTCCTGGGTCACCACTTTAACTCTTTCTTCCTAAATGTTGATTATTAGTTCATTATTGCTCAAACAGCAAGTATCTCTTTTTTTTATAGAATAAAAATTTTTATTACTTAAGGAATAAAGAATGGCCCAGAAAAGAAAGATCAAATTAAAGCCAAACTAAACAACATTAGAGGAAATATCAAATCCAGTAAAGCCATGCCTATAATCTGGAAATCTCATTGGTATAATCTAGGATTTAACAGCCTGAAGTGTATTGATCATGCCAGTTATGCAACCTGTAGACCAGGTAGTGCCTTTCGATTGCTCTGCTATGTGCTTGATGTTTTCTTAGTTGGATTTCCCATCATCCTATATCTTCAACAACTCAGTGTCTACATTTCAAACTAATAGCACATGTCACCTGGTTATTAACCACATGCATTCTCTGCCTTTTGGCTGGAAAACAGGTTGCATATCTCTTCCAGTTTAAAGAAAATCCTGCTTGCTTAACATTTCCAATTTACCTAGTGTTTGTCTGTGAACACAAGGACTCTGTGCCTCTACAGATTCATATCGTCAGACTGGGGATCACAAGTACACTTCCTGTCCAGATTAGGCAACAGAAGTCTTTTAGACTCAAGAGTTGAGGTTTTAACAGTGCTAGATTCTGATAGACTTCCCTCAAGAGAAGAAAATGGATGACAAATACATCCAAGATCTGATTCTTCAAAGCTACACTCTTCAGCGTGTAATAAACAGTCATGGCAAATGTAAGTGTTTACATTGTGCTCAATGCCAGAACTTTTGGAGATGCAGAATGATGATATAGAATGAGAAATTATACCTTGAATCTCAAGGAAATTTTTAATGAATTCTTCCTTCATGTCTCATTTTCCTGTATTCAAAACAGGCATTGGTCTCTACTGTTCTAAGATTTCAAAGATCTGTCCCAGAATGATTATCCTATCTCCATTTTGCCTTCTGAACATCTCTCTGGTTTACTGATATTGGCACCTGTTCTTCCCACCATTACTCTTTCTTTTCTTTCTAATGTTTCATATATACACACATGAAATATCATATATATCACCATACATTTCTATGAACCTCAAAATAATGAAAATAGTCACTTCACAAGTCTGTTTCAAAATCTCTGAAGGTCAGAGATTTAATTTAATCAGACAATGACCTAGTTTATTTTCCAAAGTCTTGTTATGTACCCTATAAGTCATGGTGTTTCTTTTGTTTGTACCACCAATGTAACTCCAGTAAAATGTTCAGTTTCTAAGATTGTCATCTTCTTTAATTTTCAAAGATTTTTGTGTCATTTAGTTTCCTCCATGGTCTGACATCTCATGAGAGCACTGATGCATCCACAGAAGAACTTTTCAAATACCTCACTTTCACGACGAAATATTTAGGACTGATTATACAAATAATTTACTCTTTATAAAACTATGGGTACATGAGTTGGTTGGGAAGCTTAAAAAGGCACAATTTAATAACTAATAAGAAATTTCACATTTTTTAAGTTATTTTTTTATCAACCCTGTATGGTAGAATTCTTTAGACCACTTCAAGGATGATAAAAATCAGCTCACATATATAGGATGACCTCTTATGCAGCCATGCTTGCTAGCTGATTAAGTAGAAGCTTGAATGCACATTAAATTGCAGGACCAATGCACATTGCATTGTTATTAGAGCAATCAGACATTAATATGACATGCAAATGTCACGTACACTGAGCCAGGCAGAATCATTTCTCACGTTGTATATTTTAATTACTTTTCATTTTATCTTAGTTTTTTTTTTCTTTCAGCTAGGCATGGTTACCTCATTTAACAGTAAATGAAATAGAAGCATGCCAAGGTTATTTAATGTTGGGCCATCAGTTAAGGATCAAGGACCAAGTCCTTTTTAAATGGATGGCCACTCTCTGCCTGTCTCTATACAGATCAGTATAGCTCAGCTAGTTTATATCAGTTAGTTAATTTGTATAAGTATTGCCAAACTTACTTTGCTGTAATTATGACTTGAAAATTGAATATTATGAGCTTGTTTTTACTTCACATTTTTTTCACTTGTAATGGAGATTCAAAATAATATGTGTAATTTATTTTTGGAAGTCATATTTTCAACTAGTGTTTCAGTGTGCATCTGCAGGTTTTACTGTAGGATTTCAAGAAAAGTGGACTTTCTTGCCTTTTTAATTACTAACACCTCACACATTGGTAACTTCATTCAGCAGTGTCCAGAACACAGGACAGAGGTATAATTCTGATCAAATCATAGATATGTCCCTGTGTGTGATGTTCAGTAAGCCACTAATGCTCTCCAAACTTTGTTCTTATATCTAAAATAAAATAAGCACCTTTATTTCCCTCTATTCTATCAAACTTCTACATCTAACTTCAGCTGTATCAACTTTAGTTTGTAACAAGTATATATGTTTAAGAGATAAACTTTGTTTCTATGTGAGAAGTTCATTTATGAGAAAACAGACTCCTATAAAGTCTGCATCTCTATTAGTCTTGCACCCTTCCCTTCAAACTCCTCCCATGCCCTCTTGTCCCTTCCAAATTCCATGAATGATGTGGGAGGTCCTTCTGTGTATGTGTTGCTTTCATTGGTTAATGAGCACAGCTCTTCTGGCCAATGCCTTAGCAGAGTAAAGGCCACAGTCTTGTGGTGATACATGGATTAATAGAAATGGTTTAAGATGTAAGAGTTAAGTAATAAAGATCCTGAAGTAATAAGCTAAGCAGTGTTGTAATTGACATAGTTTCTGTGTGATTATTTGGGTCTGGATGGCCAGGAATAAAAGAGCAGTCTCCATCTACACATGACCTCTTTTTCAGTTATTATTGTTGCACATATATGTGTGCCTGTGTGCATGTGTGCACATGAGTGCTCATGTGTGCATGCATGCACATATTTGCTTATAGTCAATAGTCTATGAAGTCCATTTAGTACTGTTCCTATATACATGTGTGTGTGGTTGATCACTTGTGACTGAACAATTTATGTAGGAGCTCACTTCTGAAAAAAAGTGGTTCTCCTTTTCCCAACAGATCTGATTTTTCAACTGAATATCTACAAACATTCCATCTAAAACTTGGAATTGTTCTACATTTTGTAAGTATAAGAATAACCTTGTTATATCTCTAAAGAGAGATAGAATTAGAATGATGCAACTAATAACATACATTACAAACTTAATTTCTTAATCTCATAGCTCAGGTCTATATCTCCAGTTATTTTAAAGAGTAAGATTCAATGGAAGGTTACAAGTTAAGTGCCTGTCTGTGCTACAGAATGAGTTCAATGACACACTTGGTAAGTTAGTAAAACTTTGTCTAAAAATAAAAGCTCAATCTGGCACTTGGCCTCATGTACAACAACTACAGGATAGAATAGCATATATTTCTTGAAAGTTGTTTTCTGAACACCCTATGCACATTATAGTATAAGTACACACACACACACACACACACACACACCAAATAAACAAATAAATGCAAAAAATAAGTAAACAGCAATAAAAGGACCTACACAAATAGCTCATGGCAGAGAACCTTTATATAGGAATGAAAAAAATCTTAAATATCCAGTGAAAAAATTTCTCCTTGAAATTGAAAGTTTAATTATATCAAATTTATATGTCAGCAATTTCACAGCCCAAATTACCTTGGACTTGATATTAAACTATGTTCTGTAGATACTCCCCCATAATCTTTCTTTCTGTTTAAAAAAACAGTTTTTATATCCTCAGCTAACCATCAACAATATCTACTTTAAAGTCTTTGACTCTACTGCACAACCATATAAAAGCTAGGGAAGAAGAGCATGAAACTAAAAGGATCTGATAGTTACAAGTGCCATTTAAAGCAGTATCTACACACAAAACACATCAGTAACACAGATAAAGATAAGAAACAAAAATGAGTGCTATCAACAGTAAGATGGCCTGCATGTACTTCATGAGAAAACTGGAAATACAATAAAGAAATAGATGGATCACCTAACTGCAACATTTTACCTGCAAAATTTCCAGAAATATATAAAGTAATATATAAGTAATAAAACTAACTAATGGTAAAACTAACACTTACTGATGGAGGAAGGTCATTGGTTAAGTAATAAAGAAACTGCTTGGGCTCATAGGTTAAAACATAGGTGGGAGGAGTATACAGAACAGAATGCTGTGAGGAAGAGGAAGTGGGCTCAGACTCGACAGCTCTGCTCTCTGGAGCAGAGACGCCATGGTCCTTTCTCCTGGGCAGACGAGATAGCTATGCTCTCTGAGGCACGCGCGATCAAGCTCCAGCCCAGGATGGACGTAGGCTAGAATCTTCCCCGTAAGCGCACCTCGGTGCTACAGAAATGGACTTGTCCAGGTGTGAGAGTTAGCCGAGAAGAGGCTAGATATAATGGGCCAAACAGTGTTTAAAAGAATACAATTTGTGTGTTGTTATTTCGGGGCATAAGCTAGCAGGCGGCCGGGGTGCTGGGGACGCAGCCCCACCGCTCCTATTACTACAACTTACTTTCTAATTTTATTATAAGACTTATTTACATATTTATTTAACGCAGCCCCACCGCTCCTATTACTACAACTTACTTTCTAATTTTATTATAAGACTTATTTACATATTTATTTATATCTTATAGTTTTAATTATTAGTAAGTATTAATCAGTAAGTGCTAATCTCTGAGTAGCTAGTTTATTCTAGAACATTTGAGATTAGAATTAAAGAAATTCTCTGTGCAAGACTGAACAAAGAATAAGTAAATAAATACATAAATAAACTCTATACTATGGACAAAGGAGCAAGATTTCTGTCTGTTCTGAAATGAATGCAACATAGAGAGGAAAATGGAATTCTGAATTAAATACAGTAAATCTTATAATTCATAATTTTCTTTATAAATAGACCAATATTTAAATTAAAAATGTAATTTGGCCAATATATAGTGCTCTATGTGGCAGATCCTTCAAATACAAATACAGCATGCATGTATGTGACAGACTTTGATATCAAAGATTTACATAGTAATCCTAATTTCCATTGGCATTCATTGCCATAATCCAGTAATAGGAATAACATCTGTTGGCATTTAGATGCACCATGGACCATGTACACAGTAGTAGCTCCATTGGAGTACAATGGACACAGTGTGTTGGTGCATGTCTGCAATCCCTTCTTGTAGAAATGGAAGCAAGAGTGTAGGATGGTGACTTCAAAAGAGATATTAACTATATATCTGTCTTTGAAACAGAAAAAAAAAGATACATTACATTTAAAATGTATTATTTAGTGATTATACAGAAGGAACACTGGAGTAGCACAAAGCATGATGCACATACTTCTGGTAATGTCAATGAAAGTATCCACTTGTGCTTCCAGCAATAGAAGATGCAGTATGAAGAAGCTTATGCAATATGCATAACCCTATTGCTGAGCCAATATTTCTTCTTCATGTAGGACCGCTACTTGTATGCTGTTGGTCCTAAGAATACAGAAAGTCTGAAGAATATTTGCTGCAAGAAAGCAAAATGCATTACAAACAAAAAATAAAAATATCACACACACACACATACACATGTGCATGCACACACACACACACACACACACACACACACACACATCACAACAGCTGAGATGTTGGGATACATCAAAATGACACTGGAGTCAAGAAAGGGTAGGCAAAAGTTGAATTTGAGCAATATAAAATGTGCATCAGGCAATAATCTAAAGTAGAAATAAATACTTATAACTCCAACTTCCATAAATAAATGATTAAACAAATAAGGGCAGATGAATAGCAAATCCCCTAGCCTAAGAACTACTAATAATTCATGAGTTCATTCTTCAAGGCTGTGAAGAGGAGGAACTTTAATGCCAACCAATACAAAAGTGTGGACTCTGACTCTACTACATGGAGGCTATGTGGAAATAGTACATATGTGTATATATACATATAAACACATGAGTATTTTTACACACGAAGGGGACAACCTTGCAGATAAGAATTGGAAAGGCTTGTGAAACACAAACTTCATCAGGTGTCATCATCAATAAATACTAATTAAAACAAGAGTAAGCAGTTCTGTATGGCAGCCTCCCCTCTAAAGTCAGCATGAACCAAGTGCACAGTCAGGTTAGCCCTGTGAACAATTGCTGTAAATCAGTCACTGAATGGCTTGCTTTCTAGGTCAGTTTACCTATACAGATTATAACTCAGAAATCATACACCTATTTGTTGAGTTTTATTGTCATTATTGAGATTGCTGGGGACTTTCCCAGAGTGAGAATTCTTTTCTCATGGGAGCATGGTGGGTCTCCATCATCATGCATGCCTCCATCTACCTGAGTTAGTCCACTTGTAGCTCTGAAAATGGGCTGGACAAAACAATGTAAGAAGAATGGTGAAAAAGTCATTTTTTTTCTGGCAAATATTGAACAGAACAAAGATGTGCAGGCATCTTGGCTGGGCAGAGGAAGGGAAAACAAAGATTATGTATTTCACACCACTTACCTTGGGCTAGCTCTGATGTAGACTGACTTTCTTTAGCATCAGCCTGTGTTCTTTGAGGATTTTTATGGGACCACCTTAGCCAACAGCTCAGTTAAATGCAACTTAGTCCATCTCCTTACCACAACTGACATCCCCATTCTTTTCCTACCTACCATTTGTTTGCCTGTAATATCTGTTCTATTTCCTTCTCCTAGGGAGATCCATGCATCTCCCCAAGTCCTCTTGACTTAAGCCCTCTTGGTTTAAGGATTGTAGCTTGGCTATCATTTACTTGATGGCTAATATTCAGTAACAAGCAAATATACACTTTATTTTATATTTCTGGGTTTGGTCTACCTCACTCAGGATGAGTATTTTTTCTACTTCCACCCATCTGCCTACAGATCTCATGGTATGTTTTTTTTATAGATGAGTAATACTCCATTGTGTAAATGTGTCACATTTTCTTTATACATTTTTTTGATTGGGAGACATCTGGGTGGTTTCCAGTTCCTGGATATTATGAATAAATCTATAATAAAGATATTTGAGCAAGTGTCCTTGTAGTAGAATGGAATACTCTTTGATTCCCAAAATTAATAAAGCTGGTTCTTAAGGTGGATTGATTCTCAAGTTTTCAAGGAGCTGTCTTATTGAATCCATGTTTAGATCTGTACCCTATTTTTAATGAGAGTTCATATATTTTGGATGTTAGTCCTCTCTCAGATGTTGAGTTGGTTTTCTGAAATCCAATCTTTTAATTAGTGCCTGCTCTATCAAAGTTCTGTTCAGAAAGTCATCTCCTGTGACAACATATTCAAGACTATGCCCTATTTACTCTTCTATTACATATAATGTATCTGTGTTTATGTTGAGGCCTTTAATCCACTTGGACTTGAATTTTCTATATAGTGATTTGTATTCTTCTACATGGAGACATCCAGATTGATTAGCACCATTTGTTGAAGATGTTGTCTTTTCTCTTGTTTGTATTTCTAAAGCTTCATTGTCAAAATTCAATTATCCTTATGTGTGTGAATTTATGTCTGGGTCTTCAATTCAATTTCGTTGGTCCATGTACCTATTTTGTACCAATACCATGTGTTCTTTATTTCTATAGCTTCATAGTAAAACTTGAAATTGGAAATGGAACTTTAGAAGTTTTTATTGTTCAGGATTGTTTTAGCTAACCTGAGCTTTTTGTTTTTTCCATATGAAATTGAACATTGCCCTTTCAAGATCTGTGGAGAATAATGTTGGAATTTTAACTGGTATTGCATTGAATCTTTAGATTGTTTTGATACAAGGGCCATTTATACTATGTTAATTATACCAATCCATTAGCATGGGAGACCTTTCTATCTTCTGGCATCATCTTCAATTTTTTTCAAAGACTTGAAGTAAAAAGTCTTTCAATTGCTTGACTAGAGTTATCCCTAGATATTTTATATTATTTGAGGCTAATGTGAAAGCTATTGCTTCCCTAGTATCTTTCTCAGACTCATTTGCATAAAGAAGGGATAGACACTGACTTTTTTAGTTAATCTCATTTCTAGATATTTGCTGAAAGTGTTCATCGGACTTAGAAGTTCTCTGGTGGAAATTTTAGGGTCACTAATCTGCAAAAAAAATACTTTGACTTATTCCTTTCCAATTTGAATCCCTTTGATCTTCTTCAATTGTCTTAGTGCTGTAGGTAAGATTTTAGCTACTCTATTGTAAAGATATAGAGAGAGTGGAGAACCTTGTCTTGCCCCAGAACAATTATTTCTTGATGAATCAATGATGTATATGGAATATGTTTTAGCAAAGATAAAATATTTATAAAATTTTATTTATAGAAGATTCAAACTACATAACAAGAGTTTTATGTTCAGATGGATGAAGTTAACAGAGAAACCTTGCATTAGAGGGCCTTGGAGCGCTTTTGCCAGTAGATGCTTTCTAGAAGACCCAATCTCTGTTGATTCTATCCTGAGTTACTATTGCAATATATTCTTTGTGTTTTAACAGATAACGCTTGCCTGAAGATCAGAGTGCAGAGCTAAGTCATTAGAGGCCAGGGAGTGGTGGCACACAACTTTAATCCAAGGACTCAAGAGACACAGACAGTGGGATCTCTGTTAATTCAAGGCTCCCCTGAGCTATGTGAGATTTAATCTGTTTAAAAGAGAAAGAGAGCTCACACAAGTGTGGTCCTGGCACTTGGGATCCCATAGCTTTAATCCCAGCACAATGGAGGTGGAAACAGGAGTGACATGGCTGGGCAAAGAGAACACAAACTGAGATGAGACAAGAGCTCAGTTAAGTCTGGAGTTTGGTGGAGAGACATGCAACAGTCTGAGCATGCATTCTGAGGACTGGATGAGACTGGATAACCCCTCCAGTCCACGGATTTGGTAGAGGTAAAAGGTCTGTCTAGTGGCTAGCTACACTAGTCTCTGATCTCTCTGCTTTAAGGCCCTAATATCTGACTCAGGGTTTTTGTTATTAATACCAATTAGAATTCAGGCCACAAGTTACTGTGCATGTAACCTTTTGTTGCACTTCTGAAGCTGCAGAGAAGCATGAGTCTTCAAGATATAACAGAGTAAGAGCAAAGTAAGTTCACTGTAGAACCTGTTCATAAACTTTACACACTGTGCTACAGTGGACTCTGTGGGATAAGTGATTGTTGATCAAATCTTAGGACCTGATCTCAACTCCACAGTATTCATATAAAGAGCTGATTGTTGGGATTTGTGCTTCTAATCCCAGCACTAGAGAAACCTTGGCAGACACATACTTAGACACATCACTTACACACACACACACACACACACACACACACTCACAAACACACAGACATAGACTCACACATACGTGAAACAATGGACTAAAAGCAGATCATCTGGAGTATATAGATCCTGGGAAGAAACAGTTGGCACATGCATCCGGCATACAACTTAAGACCAATCAAAGTGATGTAAGAAGATATGTAAGTGCATTCAAACTGAAATATAAATTGACTTATCATCACGCAAAAGAAATAAGTCAGAAAGAGCTTGGTGGCTTTGTCAGTTTGTGTAGTGTGAATGTTCCCCTCTCCTTCCCAAAAAATTAATAAAAAAAATTACCTGACTCAGAATAAAAAAAAAATGCAGTGTATACTGGCATCGGTCCTTGTTTCCTGATTTTTCCATTCTCTTTCGGAAAGTCAAAAAATAAAATGTTTCTCAGCCTGATTTAGAGCTTTGATCCTGGGTTAAATTAAATCCCCAGTTAAAAGCATCTGAGTGGAATTTGGAAAGCAGTTGGAAAGCAAACAAGTCTACTTCCTCCTCACTATTTTCCTGCCATGCAAAAAAACTCTCAGATGATCCAAGCGGGCTCAAGTATGCCTAATGTTTCCCCAACTTCTCCTTTGGATAGTCGTGATTTTTGACAGCAATAGTGTTCTGCCTCTCATTTTATTACTAGGGTTCCCTAGCATAGTAGGTCTTCTCATTCCCATACAAAACTGAATGAGGTGTCGTTTTCAGTTCCTATCATGCTTCCTGGTTTTGTGGACACAGAATATGCAATGTTCCAGAGTGGTTGTTTTGTCTAGCTGGATTCATGTGAGGTTTGGGTGTTGGTGTATGAAAACCTTCTTAGCTGCTCAGCTTGGTGTCTCTCTTAGCTTCCCACTTCCATCCTTATTTGTCTTTGTTTTTCCTCATTATTTTTGGCTATCTTTTATCTGAGTTTAAGTCTAGGTTAATCATTACTAAGATGATAGCAGCTGTCCATATGGATTGCAAACATTAAGTCTATGTACAGGGAATAATGTCTAAACTCAGAGGACAGGACAATATGCACCAATAATCATGTTTTCTTCAGTAAAGCTAAAGAGATAATTTCTAATTTAGAATGTAATAAAATTTGGATTTATACTGCTAATATTATAAAACTAATTTATGTAAAATATTTGGAATACTACCAAACAAGTATCAAATTTTTATTTCATATGAAATATTCCAATAGCTTCCATTGTTTGTCCATGAAATCCTTGTTCTGGAATATATGAGAACACAGCCCTTTGGGAAGAAGTGTATTCTGTTACCTATAATGGGAATCTCTATGGTGACGAATGTAATATTGTCTAAATGGTACCACATATACAGTTTATGATGAAAGTAAACCAAGCAGTGCACACTGCCAGCCTGACACCCTGTGCTCTCAATGGCATGGACTCTAGGTCATTTCCATCTATTGATTTTCTTGGCTACAGACAAATAGCTCAGTAAGCAGTGAAAAGCATGTAATAATGCTGCTTGTTCATAAAAACAGACACTACTAACTGTCTTTCTTGTTATTATCCTCCAGTTTTGTACCTTTGGTGCAATTTTTTTTTACTAAATTTTTAATGATGTACCTAGACTTGTGGTTCTATTTTTAATTCAATTATAACATTTTACTTATACAATCAAGAGTTACTAATGGTAAAGAAAATTTTAATATTTTTTGTTATTCTAAAAAAAGGAAAATTTTAACTTGTATAAATTTATGTAAGTAATGACTTTATTCTTAATATTATCTTCAGAGTTTCAATTGAAGTTTCTACTTCTGGATTTTTTTTCTTCCTGAAAAAAAGATTATCGTATGTTCTGAGCTAATCCCTTATTCACTATGTGGCTCAAGATGAACTTGAACTTCTCATCCTCTTGTCTTCATCCCCCAAGTGAAAGACCAAAGTGAATACTTCTGTGCCCTGTTTGCGTTTGCATTTTTAATGAACACATTATACCCCCCAGTCAGCGAATGTTCATTTTAGTCTGTTTTGCCTGTTGATTTCTTTACTGGGTCATTCCACAACATTCACCATGGCTTAATGAACTGTTCATGTTGCCTTTCTGGGTTTATGCTTTGCCATTATGTGAATATTTTTAGGACTGAAAAAGTTTGCAAAATGCATTGTAAGCCAGGCTGAATTAACTCAATTCAGTGCTGATGCTGCTTTAAAATGTTGTTTACAAATGGCTATTCCTATCTCCCTTCATCTTAAATTAATATACAAAGCATTAACTGGATTACACTGTCAGTAAGAATGTTATCAATTTCAAAGGAGACAAAACAAATTTAAAACTGCTACTTTCAAAATAAATCCAAAACAGTTTTATTTTGTCATAAAGAAGACACATTTCAGAAGGAAGACTGAGAACATGTGATGTTATGGTCACATGGGCAGATAAGCTTCAGCAGCAAATAGTGTGATCTGCCGAGGAAAATTCTAGTAAGTCAGGGCTTTGGGCCAATGGAAGCAAAGTGAGACCTCTGAGTAAGTTAGACCCACTCAGGAGGAACTAAGCACCTAGTAACAACGTGCTCTGCTATGAAGCTTCTGAAGAGGATTAAATATTGTGAATATAACATTTTATCTTGGTTTGGAATATTAAATACAACAGGAATCAGGAGAGGCAAATGAAGAAGGGTTCAGTTAGGGAGCCTGATGACTGTGGTGTGGTTGTTATTTGTCCTGTAATTTATCGAGATACGATGATACTCTTATAAAAGAATGTTTATGCACCGTGTACTTGATCCAATTTTTATTTTAAAAATTTGGTCCTGTCAGATGGTGGTGGCACACACCTTTAATTCCAGCACTCTGGAAGCAGAGGCAGGTAGAACTCTGTGAGTTCAAGACCAGCCTGGTCAACAAGAGCTAGTTCCAGGACAGGCACCAAAGCTACACATAGAAACCCTGTCTCGAAAAACAACAACAACAACAAAAACAACAAAAAATGGATAAATTGCATCTGTGACGTTCTTGTTCCTTATATAAAATGGCACATCATTTATATACAATGCACATGGCATCATCCTTTAGGTTGTGGATCATCCTTAGATATACGTAACAGTAAAACACTGGGAAATAGTAATTTCCACATTTACAGTTGAATTCATAGTTGTGTTGCTTAGGACATAAGAAAATAAAAGGCCTCTCAATGTGCCTTAAAATGATAGATTTATTAAAGAACCACTATGGGCTGTGTCTGCAGATACTTTCCATCCCTATCAAATATCGGCTCTTTGAAAAGAGTGAGTTAGGCTCTCACAAAGCCAGTGCGTGCAGTAGGATCAAAAACCCATTGCCATTGTTCTTGAGTTCTCAGTAGTCCTCCTTGTCCACTGTGTTCAACGAGTCCGGTTTTATCCCAGGCTTTTTCAGATCCAGGCCAGCTGGCCTTGGTGAGTTCCCTATAGAACATCCCCTTTGTCTCAGTGTTTGGGTGCTCCCCTCGCGGTCCTGAGTTCCTTGCTCGTGCTCTCTCTCCTTCTGCTCCTGATTTGGACCTTGAGATTTCTGTCCGGTGCTCCAATGTGGGTCTCTGTCTCTGTCTCCTTTCATCGCCTGATGAAGGTTAATATTCCGGAGGATGCCTATATGTTTTTCTTTGGGTTCTCCTTATTTAGCTTCTCTAGGATCACTAATTATAGGCTCAATGTCCTTTGTTTATGGCTAGAAACCAAATATGAGTGAGTACATCCCATGTTCCTCTTTTTGTGTCTGGCTTACCTCACTCAGTATAGTGTTTTCTATTTCCATCCATTTGCCTGCAAACTTCAAGAAGTCCTTGTTTTTTTTTTTTTTTTTACTGCTGAGTAGTACTCTAATATGTATATATTCCATACTTTGTTCATCCATTCTTCCATTGAAGGGCATCTAGGTTGTTTCCAGGTTCTGGCAATTACAAACAAACCTGATTCCCACAGGGCAGGGAAACTTGATTGCTCTTTGGGCTTTCGAGGGAGGGGGACTTGATTGGGGGAGGGGGAGGGAAATGGGAGGCAGTGGCGGGGAAGAATCAGAAATCTTTAATAAATAAATAAAAATTTAAAAATATCATTCAAAAAAAAAGAAAGAAAAGAGTGAGTTAGATCATACAGAGTAAGGTAACCCAGACCCAGAAAGACAAATGTCATATGTACTCACTCATAAGTGGCTTTTAGACATAAAGCAAAAAGAAACCAGCCTACAAACCACCATCCCAGAGAACTAGACAACAATGAGGACCCTAAGAAAGACATACATAGATCTAATTTACATGATTAGTAGAAAAGACAAAGTTTCCTGAGTAAATTAGGAGCATGGGCCTCATGGGAGTGGGTAGTAGGGGAGGGGAGAAAAGGAGGGGAATGGAGAAAAATACATAACACAATAGAAATAATTTTAAAAAAGAAAACAGTGAGTTATATTTAGAAACCTTGAACACTTGTCACTCATGTGCCTTAAATCTGTAACTGAACTAGAAGTTCAGTGAATTTGTGCTGTGTGGTCACACTTAAACCCTTTTTAAGTGAAAATGTAATAATGTTTCCAATTCTATTTAAAAAACATCTGCCAAATATTGTTGAGATTTACAGAATATAGAAATGAAATAATAGAGGTTCTGCGTATGTGTAATGGATATTTAAAAAGCTATGTTGAATTGGCTTTCTTTGTCTGCTCCTAATCTTAGCAGGATAGAAAGTGGCACCATTATAAGCATTATTTAAAAGGTTACCAGAAGCTTATTTTTGAGGTATCCCTTATAAGATTAGGATTCCTCTTCATTCTCACTACACTCTAAGATTTTTTATTATTATCACAAGTGGACATTGGATTTTATCAAATTCTTTTTCTGCATATACTGAGATAATTCTGTTTCATTTATTTTTTTAGTCTGTTACTTTGATGAATTAAATTTCCTGCTATGTTTAATCAACCTTGCATGCTTTGGATAACTGCAGCTACTCATTACTTTGATGTGATATGCTGTTCTTTTAATGCAGCACTGGATTAAATCTGTGAGTATATAATTAAGAATATCTTCCACTGATATTACAGAATGACATTGGTCAGCATTTTTAGCTACAATGTCTTTGTCCTTTCATTTCTTTGGTGTTGCAATAATGACAGTTTTATAAAATGAGTTAGGAAATGTTCTTGTTTTATTACCTATTTTTTCGTGTAGCTGACATTACTATATGCCTACATATTTAGTAAAATTTGACAACGAGTTCCAACTGGATTTGTTTTCTAATAGAGTTTCAACTTTAGCAGTTTTTAATTCTAGTATACTTACACTTTTGAATGAACATCAGATAATCTTATTTTCTGTAGAAAGAATCATTTCATCACGGTTGTTGAAATCGTGGATATAAAATGATTCACAATATTTCCATATTATTCCTTATTATCAACAGAGCCTTTAATATTGTTGAGTTTCTCTGTTAGTATTGGTTATTTTGAGTATATTCTAGATTCATGTTCTGTCTCTGTTTCTCTCCCTCTTTCTTTCTCTCTCCCACTGTGTGTGTATGTGCATGAATATATGAAAACAATCCCTGAATCTGTTTTGTCGCCTGTGTGCATATAGTTTCGGGACTGGTCACTAAATAGCAATAACAAAAAGAATATTAACTTGATAATGGGGTAAGATGTGGGAGTGTTTGAAGGGAGGGTACTTGGAGGGACTAGATCAAGGAAAGGGGGCGATGATATAATTCTATTTCAGTTTCAAACTTATTTTAAAGTCATTTATGTACATGGTAGCTAAATGTTACTAGTCATATTATGGTCAATCATGCATATACATGTACACACATTTATGTATAAACTTAATACACATACCATATTCAAGTAATTTTCTTTTTTGTAAGTTTCGACCATAAGAAATAAAGGATATTAAAATATTTCAAAACAATAGTAGTCTGTAGAGAATGAGGCCTTGGCTATCAAGTGTTTTAATCTCAAAGACAGTTATGTGTTATAGGTGTTTGGTGCGTTTGATCCAGGTAAGTTGAACCTTTTGAGGTCCACATGGCATGGCCAGGGGAAGCCACCCCGCCACCCCGACTTCACTACACTAGACTGAGATTATTTGGTAAGTCACCCATTTCCACCCAAAATATGCCTATAAGGGATACAGGATTTCTTCAGAGCCTCTGACCCTTTGGGGCAAGAGATTACCAGAGCCCTTGCCAAGTCACTGGCAATGCCAGGTAGACCTCGGAAGTCTCCCATCCAGAAGATGTTCCACTGGGAGACAATTCTACACTGATCCAGGCTTCAGGCTTTTAGAACAAGTTGCGGTTTTTCTGGTTCCAGCCCCGGCATAAGACTTGTCCATCAATGATTCCGGATCTAAGTCTGATGGCCAATTGCTACGAAATGTATGCAGATTGGAGCTAGACAATATGGCCTCCTTACCGAGTTTTGGTGAGAATTGTATACAAGTCCCTCTCCCTTTTTCCTTTTCTTTTTGTTTCTCTGCCTGCTTCTCTTGTTCCTGGCATGTGATCTGGTCAGGCGGGGATTCTTGCCACAACGGATTCATTCTGCCTGCTACATAGGTGTTTTATCCTCGTGTTTCTGATCTACCTTACAGCATCCACCGGTCTGGCACTCAATGGGATACCCGTGTGCTTGTCTACCTCCCGCTGCCTCCTGCAGTCATGTGAACATTTCTCCTGCCTGCTCTTCTCTGTCAGCAGCCCAGGAAACCCACGACTTAGGCACTAGCCTGTGCTGGTTTCTCAGTTTCCTCTGCAGCGCCTCTCCCGGCTGTGATGCATAAGACATTGTCACTTGGAGCAGGACTGACAATGCCCGGCTGCCCGGCATTGCTGGCCACGTAGGAACAGTACTTCTGGAACCGCAGCTTTATGGTATAAACTCTTATTTCAGGCTTTTTAAGTGGGCCCTCTGAGACGGTTTCCCTGAGAAAAGTTTTGTTTGTCTTTCTGTTAAAAAGTCTATTTCATATGTACACATGGATATGAGTGAATGGGTGTAATCACACACTTGTGTTTCTGACTGGTTTTGAATGCCTGAGTTTACATGTTCTGTGTGTCTTGGTAACAGATCAACTATGATCACAAATATCTGCTTTGACTCAGATTTTGCTCCTGGGCTTTTCTGACCCTGAATCTGATGTAATGACAGAAAAAGTTATTTTATACTCTTCTACCGTATTATAAAGAAAAACAGCCAAGAAAATGGGTATGAATTACACTTAAAACTGGTAACTCCAAATTGGAACTGCCCTGAAAGCACCAAGTGGGCAGCACCCATTAGCAACAACCACGTAGTCGGCCACCCCCTCAAGGATAAGGAAGAGGGAGGCCGTATGCTTTTACCACCATCTTGGATAAGGTGACCATATGGAGACATTAAATCTCTAAGTTATTTTGGTTCTATATGATAATTCCTGTCCTGTCCCATAAACAAGGTTTATGAAAGACAGGGTTTAAAGCAATGCTGGTTTACTGAGATAGTAAAGCTGTACCTCTGTATTCATGTCGAGGGTGAACCTTACTGGCAGCCAGATTTTGTAATGTAAAAATTCTTCCCGTTATATTGGTTTTAGAGACACTAAATTGTTTACCCTGTAAAAACTTGGTTTTGCCTTTTGCAAATTATGATTATGTTCCTGGTCTCAGGACCACAGTTGAATACCAGAGACTGGGATATTCTTAATTTATGCCTTAACAGTGTGATAAAAGTTCTCCCCTTATCTAAGATCTATTAAGACTGGAAAATAATTAAGAATATATGCTAGCTTTGATTTTACTAACATTGTTAAGCTGTGGCAATTTGATAAACTACTAAGACATACAAGGAAACCATCAGTTACCTCATAAAGGATCAACATCTTTGATATGTTCAGATTTAGCTCATTAGTAAACAACTTTTATCTAATGTAGATATGTCCTCCAATGCTCCAGAGGGCTGAGAATATGGCATTTCAATAAAAATAAAGACATACTAGCTCCTAGCAGCATCCTGTAACTCTTCCAAGAAACATGGAAAAACTTCCACTTGGAAGCTTGCTTTAAATGTGGCAAGTCAGCCATGCAGTAAGAAACTACTTTGTACTTTAAACAGGTGCCAAGACCCTGCCCGCACTGGACAACAGGATACTAGGGGATCTATTGCCCCACACTGCCAAGGCAGGGTGGATCACTCTCCCCAGATTTTTACCCCACAGGAACGTCTGTCATTTCTGGATGTGGCAGCTAAAGACAGGTACTACTTCTGGGACTTCTGTGCCCCAACAACCACAGAGAGACCAGGCTTGGCTGCCTAGGTAGCTGGAAAGCTGTCTCTCTTCTGCTTATACCTCTCAGATCTGATGGTACCTGACAGCTAGGGTACTGATACATTTACCAGTTTAACAGCTCTCCGCCAAGCCCCCAAGGCTACAAGCACCTTGGTAGTTCATTAGTTTTGTGTCCTGCTAAAATTAGAGACAAGTATGCCTCATTCACAGGTTCAATGGTACTGGATAAACAGATTGCAGATGACTTCAGATGTTTAACATTTTAGCATTGATAGATGCCGTTTTGATGAACTGATAGAGCTCTGGCTACAAGCAGCTTTCAGAATTTCTTAAATTTCTGTTGATTTTACTGGTCCCAGTTTTTAGACACAGGTTAGCATTAGAGAGGGGATGGAACCCTGCAGGCATGTTCAATTCTCTCCTCCTCCTCTTTTGTTTCATTGTGCTGAAAACAGGCACTAGGAAAAAATGTTCATGCCTTTTAAGCTAAAGCCATAGCCTTTTACTACAATACCAAGGTGCAAATCTGTTCCAGTTGTTTAACAGAAGCCTGAAGGCTCCTGGGAAAAGTTCTGCTTTTGTGTCGAGAAATCAGGTCTGGTGGAGACTAAGTCTCTAGAACTCTTCTTTGACCCCACCCATTTTTTAGCTCCTCCTGCCTGGGCCAAAACTAACCCACAGGGCCCCTCCAAATATGTCAGCTCCTACATCAGCTTTGGGGCACCAACTGGGTTTATAATGGCAGGATTATTCACCCACTCACAAAAACTCTGTTATCTTCTAACTCGTTGACACTTTTACAGAATGGACAGAAGCATTTCCCTCCTCCAGAGAAACAGCAAATGTAATGACTCAGGGACATGTGAAGAACACAACATCCCTTGAATTGGCAGGCTATCCTCTGCTGTGGAATAATGCTCTTATATACTGTAAAGTTAAATAATGCTCTTATATACTTGTATTAGTTTAATAAAATGCTGATTGGCCAGTAGTCATGCAGGAAGTATGAAGTGTAGGTGAGGCCATCAGACTAGGAGATTCTAGGTAGCGGAAAGGTGGAGATGAAATCACTGTCAGACACAAAGGAAGCAAGATGAGAATGCCTCACTGAGAAAAAGTACCAAGCCATGTGGCTAAACAAAAACAAGAATTATGGATTAATTTAAATTATAGGAGTTAGTTAACAATAATCCCGAGCTAATAGGCCAAACAGTTTATAATTAACATAAACCTCTGTGTATTTATTTGGGACTGAATGGTTGTGGGACTCAGTGGGATAGAAACTTCTGACTACAAATGACACCCAAATTTTTGGCAAGAATTTCCACAAAAAGCCTGAGAAAGCTTTAAATAAAAGGATTCTAGACAGACAAAAATAGAGTCAATTGTAGCTTCTTGGTACCATCTTTACTCCAGTAGACTCTGTTTTCTGGGGGTGAGCAGAGGCATGGCTCCTTTAAGAGAGACTTTCTGACTCTGCATTAGTGGCAAAAACAACATAGTGACTCTTTTACGAGGTCCTGCCACCAAAACCTTCATGGTTTTTATGAGTAGCTGACATTAGGCTTCTTGGTGGTAGCATAGACATAAAACCTCCACAGAGTTGTGGCAATAAATCTGGCTCCCACTGGTACCTTTGTCATGAAGCTAGACTCTGAAAAAGCTAAGGAATGGGGTGGAATCAGACACCAAAGCTGCAGCTTTAATCCTAGCAAAATCACTTAGCAGATTAAAGAATCCCGTGTTCACAAAAAGATAGGAACATACAATAAAGACAGATTTAGAGGAAAAAGCCCTCTAAGTGGTTTGCAGTGTGCTTAAAAACATTTAAAAGTAGTTGAGCAGTAGTAGCACATGCCTTTAATCCCAGAACTCAGGAGGTAGAGGTGGGCGATCTCTGGGTTTGAAGTAAGCCTGGTCTACAAGAGCTAATTTCAGGACATGCTCCAAAGTAACAGAAAAACCCTGTCTTGAAAAACATAAAACAAAAAAATTAAAAATATCCTTAGGCTTGGAGGAGAAAAGAAAAGGATACAAAAAGTCCTTTATAAAAAAAGAAATAAAAGTAGTCAGGTATGGTGGCACATGCCATTAATCTTATCACTTGGGAGGCAGAGGTAGTCATATCTCTATTCTGTTCGATGCCAGCCTGGTCTACAGAGTAAGATCCTGGAAATCCAAAAGTACACCAAGAAACCCTGTCTCAAAAAATTTAAGAAATAAAAATAAAGAAATAGAGTTTTAAAAGCCATGTAAAGATAGAAAATACACAGAAAATCTGGATAATGTATGTTATTATGTTGTCTTTAAATTTTTTGACTTCTGAGGAAGGAGCAACAGCTACTAAAAACAATTGATTATAAAAGCTACTGGATTAATCCAATACATATACATACATATATATATATTGACAATGCCTTGACTTCAAAATTAAAGTCAAAAAATATGTTACTTTGGAGAAGATGTTTTGCTTTTGTTTCCAAAGTGATAAGAGGCTGTGGATTCATGAGTTAAGAAAAATATGGTTTGATCAAGGAAGACCCCTGAAAATTCTTCAATGGAAATGGATGGCCCAGATTGTAGTGATGAGGTGAGCAGGCCTGCTTTTCATCCCGCCCAGCTCCTGCATGGCTAGTTTAACACCCAAAATAACAACACACAAATTGCATTCATTTAAACACTTTCTGGCCCATTATCTCCAGTCCCTTATTGGCTAACTATCACATATTGATCTAACCCATTTCTAATATCTGTATTGCCACTTGACTGTGGCTTACTGGCATGAGTCTAACCAGCATCCGTCTCTGTGAGGGGAGTCATAGCTTCTGCTTGCCTCTGCTTTCTTCCTCCCACACCCATCTAAGGGCTAGCCTATCAAACGGCCAAGGCAGTTTCTTTATTAACCAATGAAAGTAATACATAGACAGATGACCCTTCTACATCACCAGATGGTCCAGCCTTTTAGAATACTACTGTTGCAGTTTCTTCTGAGTTCTGCCATCAAGATTGTCAGCTGAGATGATTCAGCCTCACAGAATAGTCCATTCAGGCCTTGACCATAATCCTAAATTATCTTTGGGTCTCCATAAGATTATCAGTGCCCCAAATCATTAGAAACTAGCCTAGAAAACTATACCCACATTCCCCACCCCCAAAATGGGTTATGGATGTTTATCTTTGTTTTAAATGATGATTACAAGTTGTTATGGAAAACGGCCAGAAAAAAAAGCTAAACAAAGGAGATATGAGTCAGAGTTCTTGTTTTGAAAAGAAAAAATGGGGAAAATGCTCTAGGATAATGCTCTTGTAAACTGTAAAGATTTGTCACTTGTATTAGCTTAATAAAATTCTGATTGGCCAGTAGTAAGACAGGAAGTATATAGGTGTGGTGCCCAGACTAGGAGAATTCTGGAAAGAGGAAAGGTGGAGTTGAAGTCACCACCAAGATTCAGAAGAAGAAAGATGAAAATGCCTCATTGAGGAAAGATACCAAGCCATGTGGCTAAACATAGATAGGAATTATGGGTTAATTTAAGTTATAAGAGCTAGTTAATAATAAGCTTGAACTAATATGCCAAATAGTTTATCATTAATATAAGTCTCTGTGTATTTATTTGGGACTGAATGGCTGCAGAACTAGACAGGACAGAAACTTCTGTCTGCAATCCCTCCAAGTTTCTGGGACATCAGTACTGGTACCATTTCTCCAGGATCAAGTGGGCACCTATCTATCAACTGGGACCTGGTTTTCTAAGATGCCTTAATGAAAGACATATCTGCTCTTATATCTTAGTCATTCAGCCTTTTCTCTTTTGTATAACTAGGGCACATCTCCATTTTGTTCTTTCTCGCAGTCTTCTCTCTTCCTATGGCTAGCCCTGTTCATAGGGTCAGTATTAATAATCTGTGTTTTCTTCTAACAACTTGCCTTCTCCAACTCCCCAAGGAACAAATGCTTGAGGTCTCCATGATGGCAATTAATAAAATACTTCTTCACCCACACCTCCCACTGACTCCCTACTCCCCACTCCCATGTCATCCTTTCCAGCGGAATGTAGCTAGACTTGAGCCTGCACCCATATATACCTAAAAGTTTGGGATGTTGGAAAACTCCATCCAGTCCCTCTCCTCCCATTCCAGACTCCACCCTGAGAAAGTCCGCTATTGGTTGTTCCTCTCCTGAGAAGCTCAAGACCATACCTACAGGTTATTTAAGACATAGTCCTTGGGAGCTCAGTCCAGTGCTCCAGTGTGGGTCTGTCTCTATCTCCATCCATCACCAGATGAAGGTTCTATGGTGATATGAAAGATATTCGTCAGTATTGCTATGGGATAGGGTCATTTCAGGTTCCCTATCCTCTGCTTCCCAAGGGACTAACTGGGGACATCGCCTTGGGCTCCTGGGAGCCACTCTAGGTTCAAGTCTCTTGCCAACCCTAAGGTGGCTCCCTTAACTAAGATATGTGCTTCCCTGCTCCCCTATCCAACCTTCCTTTATCTCAATCTTCCTGTTTCCCCAAGTTCCCCCAATCCTCCCCTTCTCACTTTTCTCTCCCCGTCCCCCCTTATCCTCAACCCACGCCACCCCCAAGATCCCAATTTTCTCCCCGGCAATTTTATCTACTTCCCTTAGCCAAGAGGATAACTATATGTTTTTTCTTGGGTTCACCTTCTTATGAGGAGCAGATGGAGGGAGAACACGAGCAAGGATGTCAGGACCACGGGAGGTGCACCCACCCACTGAGACAGTGGGGGCTGATCTATTGGGAGCTCACCAAGGCCAGCTGGACTGTGACTGAAAAAGCATGGGATAAGTCCGGACTCTCTGATCACGGCGAACAATGAGGACTGATGAGAAGCCAAGGTCAATGGCAAGGGGTTCTGATCCTACTTCATGTTCAGGCTTGGTGGGAGCCTAGCCAGTTTGGATGTTCACCTTCCTAGACATGGACGGAGCGGGGAGGTCCTTGGACTTTCCACAGGGCAGGGAACCATGACTGCTCTTTGGATTAGAGAGGGAGGGGGAGATGAGTGGGGGGAGGGGGAGAAGAGTAGGGGGAGGGGAGGGAAATGGGAGGCTGGGAGGAGGCGGAAACTTTTTTTTTTCTTATTCTCAATTAAAAAAAAAAGAAATGTACTCGATAAAAAAAAAAGACATAGTCCTCTGACCTATCACATAGTTTTTCCTCTCTTCCTGAAACCACCCAGGAGTGCTTTATCCTGATTAAAACCTGGACTTTAATTCAGCTTGATCAACTTACTATATCCGCAGTTACACACTACTGGGCTGCTGGCCAATATTCCTATCAATAGGAAATAGGACAAGTAAGAGAAGACAAATGTTCAAATTTAACAGCAAGGTGATGACACTATTTTTTTTTAAAAAAAAAAGCAAATTTGATTGTTGTTTTTTGTTTTTATTTGTTTGTTTGTTTTTTCTATAACAGCGACAGCTACCATGCCCAGACCATCTTCAATCCTGTAGTGTTTTATGACTCAGCCTGTTAAATATCTGGAATTACAGCAGAGGCTACTCAAAGGAAAACTTAAGTTAAACATTAAGTGTAAATGTGTGCATCCAAAGAAGTATAGATAAGTGGTAGGAGCTACATACATGAGGAACAAGGAACTGGTCTCTGCTCCTCTAATCACTACTTATTTGACTCCAACTTTGATGATCCCTTGGGCGATTCTGATCTAAGCAGCAAATAGATATGGCTACAGCAGTATTGTCAAGGAATTAGATTGTGGAACCTCCAACAACTGTCCTAGAGGAGACAAATATACTTGTAAACTTTAGTAAGTATGCATGCATATGGTTGCCTTGGCATCCTTACAAAATCTTTTCTGTTTGTTTTCCTTGGGAATATGATTCTGTTTTTTTTTTCTCTAAAAATGGTGAACAAGATACAAATGACTCATTGCCTCCATATCCATCCTCCATTGATATGTGAAATTGCTGCATTAACATTCCACACATATAGAATGCATAGTACAGTTGCTAGTTGAACTATGATCGCTTTCTGTGAACTAGGAATCCTTACATGATGAGGTGCCCAGCTCTAATAGATACATCTACAACATGACTTCTGTAATTATGCCTGAAATTACCCCCCCCCAAAATAGGGAGAAGAGAATTTAAGTGCCAAAGAACAATGAGATCTCCTGTGAGATTAAATATCCTAGAAAGGACAGGGAAGTTATACCATGATACCTCAGCAATATGACTACTTAACTGAGACCCAAGGAAGGAAAACACCAAGAAACAGGTTAATATGAAAGGGAGAAATCTCATAAGGACCCAGGTCTACAGTGAACTACAGGCAATTAAAGAGATTGCTAAAGGTGGCCGAATTAGTCCTCCCCAGGACTGAGCCCCTTAACTGGTTATCCAATACCAAATTGTCAGGCTTGAAATGTATGTTGTCTGCATACAAGTGACACTAAAGGGACTCATCATACCAGTTATATGTATATACGAAGAAATTAAAGAAAAGGAGGCCACGAATTTAAGAGGGAGGAAGTGGAATTGAAGTGAAATGATTGAAGGGAGGAAAAAGGAGGCAGGATTTCATGTAATTCTATTTTAAGTTTTAAACATTTTTAAAAATGTGGAAATATTTATTTGCTGAAATCTTTGCTCATATCACATGTAATTTCCCTTCCACATACCACAACATGGCATTATTTCATGAAGCAGAAATGGCCCTAGCACCTTTTACATTCAAGTATAAAACAGTAGATAACGTGAGATTAAAGATCCCTTTCAGGATTGTCACTGTCTTCCTAGTCACCGGTTCCGTTAGCTTAGACCTCCACTCATGCCATCCCAGATTTGTCAGACAGCCAATGTCTTCCTTATCTACACCTAGCCTCTGCCCATTCCTGATTTTGTCTTCTTCTTGACAGTTTGCCTCCCTAAGATGACGTTTCCCAAGTTTCCTTTATTTTAAACACAATTTATAACGCCCACACACACATCTCACATATTCCATAAATGATTCTATCAACTTGTCTATAGCAAATTTCTCTGTCTTCATAACTTTAAATAAATCTGCATCAATACAATGATTTTAGAGCTAGTAGCAGTGCCTTGGCTGTTCTTTTGTCTGGTAGAATAAGAAATTAATTTTTCATAGCAGCCAATATATCTATTTCACTTAGCAAAAGAATGAATTAAAATGTTGAATACATTAAATTATTTCAACTCAGCCTAAACCCAGGTATTAATGTAGTGAGTCAGTACCTCTCTTGCATAGTTGATCACAAACACTCAGATCAGTGCCGTGATGGTAAAAATGTGCCTCTTATTTTGATTGGGATTCTGCATTGAGATTTTATGTCTTTTTTATAGTCTATTTTTACATCTATAGTCAATTTCCTCTTTTTTAAAAATGCTATTAGACTTGAGATATTGGCCTTAAATGAAATCATGAGCATGTCTTCATTTTATACAAGTCTATTTTAAGACCGTAAATAAAGAATGCTGAACTTTTCCCAATCCAGTATTGAATAATTTTGAGTATCTTGATATTTCATCTTCTACTGAGAAAGATATCTTTTCTTCTTTGGAAATTAGAAACAGTATTTACTCATGTCTACTGCCCTTAATACCACTATATGCCCCAATAAAAGGCATATAAGTATAAGTAGTATCCTAATTATGAAAATGTGTGCAATCAATTTTGTTATGTAAAATAGCTGAAGAGAAAGGAACCTTTAGATGTCTGCTCTGCACTTTGCTTTCAGTTTTTGGTTTTAGTTTGGTTTGGTTTGGTTGTTTTGAGCTGAGTATGGGAGATTACCACCTTTTCCACCATTCACTTGTTTCCCTTTCTTACTTTATTTTTCTGGGATTTCTTCAATGAGGCCTATGAGTCATATATGGGCTGACTTTTTTTTTTTTTGAGTGTAGTTTTTCCTATTATATTTGATTACCTCTTCTGGATGATCACAATTTCCTGCAATATTTCTTTCACTCCCAAGGGAAATTAGTGTCTGTTCATAGCACTTATCTTATTCTTTATTTTGTGTGTGTGTGTGTGTGTGTGTGTGTGTGTGTGTGTGTGTGTGAAAACTGAGACAAGGAGGCAAGGAATTAATTTAGTATTTGGGCAATATCTATTTCATTGGTCAATAATTTATTCTTATAACTTTTAGTCTGCTGTCTCCTGCCAGCGACCTCTAGTTGTTTCTGCATCTGAAACACATTCTGTGTGGTATTCTGACCTCTTGTCATATTTTTCATCCATTTTTCACTCTGTTCTCCATGCTGCCCTTTGTCTCTTCCGTGTAATACCACATAACCAATATTCTGTGCCTCAGATCTGAACTGTGCCTTTGGTTGATTACTTTCACAAATCATTTGTCATCTATATTGGATTTTTACATTTCTGTGGTATTTACTTCCAAGTTATACATAAACACAGTCCTTTGGGAAAGATGAACATTTATTTTCTTTGAAGCAGCATCAAATTTCTCTTCTCTTTTTTGTTTTGGCCACTATTGCACAGATGTACTCTCCATTTTTAATCACAAACCAGTCCTGTCAAGTAAATAATTGGTTACTTTCTTATATATCATTGGCACTTATCTTTCAATATCACTAGATATTCTTTAGTATTCTTTTAGTTTTTAAAATTTCACTTCTGTGAAGACATCTTTGGAAATGGATTTTATGCTAATAAGAGTGTGGAAGAGTTCCATTTCTACTGTAGCTATTCAGAGAGCAAATATGAATGCCCTGTTTTCAAATGATTTCTAGATTTGTAAAGCTTATTTTGTTAACATTTTTCTTATATTACCTATTATTTAACTGTATGTGATTGGGTGCCACATGTCTACCATGTGTGTGTGGAGGACAGGACAACTTGCTATGGTCAATTTGTTTTCTCCCATGCCTTGTCTTGAGGATCCAACTCAGTCAGCGGGCGCCTTTACTTCAGGCTGGCCTTTACTTGTTTCAATATTTTTACGTTTCCTAACATTCAGTATTCCTAAAATTAATTTATTGGGAGTAAATCCCTTTGTAAAATAAGCCTTACACTTCTAAGTGAGTTTTGTGAGTTGTGTCTATTTTTTGCCTATTGAAAAGTTTAGGGCAAAATAATTTTAAATTGCAATAAAATTCGAGGAGTTGAAAAGTACTTGTGAGAAATTATATATACACTGTTAATATGCCTTTTGTCCAATTTCTTCCAAAGGAAATACCTTTAAATACTGTCACAACCAGAAAGCTGACATTGACACATTAAATATGAAGAATGTTCCTTCACAATGAGAAGCATATGTTGACATCCACAGCACAAGCACATTCAGAGTAAACAATGATACGCAGCTTTGCGACACCAGGCCATGTTATAACATAATCAGACTATGTTTTTCTGCACTCATACCAAGCAGCTGGCATACACCTACCACTGACCCACTGACAGAAGCAAAAGTCTGTTCTCCCTTTCTTTCTTCTTTCCTTTCTGGAATTGTCTCTGCCATATTGTAGATCCTCTGAATATCTGATAGCATAGAATGTTTCCTACCTTCAGCCTTTTATTTCTTTCGTTGAAATTCATAGGCAATCTTGTGCTAAAGCCATCATTTCTCCTTTCAACAAGTTGATAGCAAACATGTTTGCAAATTTTCACAAGTATAGGAAGCCCCACAAGTCTAGTATGGAGACACACTTCCTGGAGACAGATGGCTTTACACTTTTTCTTTTTCCTTGTGTTAGTTGCTGATCCTGATCTCAAGGTCTTGAGACTAGACTTATGCCCTCCCTTAAATCCTATCTTGGAAAAGATACCTTTTCAAAAAGGAACAGAAATTTAACACAGCATAAGGTGAACTGATAAGCATTAACCATTTCTGCACACAATTAATCCCAGATGTGGCACACTTAGAGTCAAAGCTGTAATTCAAAACACTGGTGTCTTATTAAAGTCATGAGAAAATGCTATTTAACTGGGCATTTTTCTGTAGATAGTGGATGATTTCTAAAAATTTTGGACATTGATAAATAAAAACAGTTGAATAATAATTAAATAAGGCTTATTAAAAGGGTTTCTATCAAAATTTCTTATTGCTGAAATTCTTGAAAATCAGTTGCGTCAGCTTGTGCATTGTGTGAGAGATTTCACTCAGTGGGGAATGACCTTATCATCACTGTAGGAAGCAGACTCCTTGTATCTCAAACAGAGAACTTAATTAGCAGTCTCCCTTTTGAGAGCATTGAGGCTTTCCTAGTATTTCTTATACAGTCAAGCATCCTCAGGTTGGGTGATTTACTTGAGAAGTCAGGGCCCTGCATGACTTCTTTCTCCTGGGATTTCTGTCTTTATCTGAAAATCAGTCAAGCTGATGGTAAAGCTAAAAAGAGTTTGCAGTTTTTATGACATCCTTTAGAGTACAAATAGCTGTTGGGTAGAAATATACTAATGTTGTACCTCCCCAGATACTAAAAACAAAATAAGTAAATGAATGCCAAAGAAAGGAAGATGAACTGATTTCCAAATTGTCATTTCACCCTTTTCTACAAATTAATTTACTAAGACAAATTTTGGAAAAACATACTTACAGTAAATAAATATAAATAATATAATAAAATATATGAATAACAAATAAAAGTGCTAATAATAAAATAAAAGTAAATAAAACATACTTATAGTAAGTAAATTTTTTTGGTATTTGACATACTGTAAGCATTAAGAAGTATGACTAATATTTTGCTTCATTATTTGTTTATTTATGTGTAGGTTTTGTCTCTATATTATTAGAATATTGTTAATGAATTTTGAGTAACTTTTATTGCATCCATTTATTAATTTTGCATGTGTGCAATTAGGTTTGTTTGAACCTGGCATGACACACATGTCGAGGTCAGATGAGTTTGCTCCCTCGTGCCATGTAAGACCCTGGAATTGAACTTAGGGAAGCTTTCAGGCTGAAATCCCAATGTCCTTACTCACTTATTCACTTCACTGGTTCCATGGGTGTGTTTTCTTCTTACTCTCTCCATATATATATGAGAGAGCATGTATATGCTCTATTTTTGTATGTTCTATGAAAAAACATTCATTTGGAGAAAATTGGTGAAGATCAAAAGCAGAGAGAACAGCTCTACGCTGTGTCTCCTGGTCTCTCCGTGTTTAATGAACTTGTTCAGCCACAGACTGTGCCATTGAGAGTGTTCATTATCACTTCAGAGCTAAGGCAGTCTCTCCATCGTCTAACATGTATCTATGTTTTAGGCATTCATATAAATAGAAATTAATGGTACAATTCTCTGATACTTTCTATGTAATTCAGAAAATGATAAATATTCAAAGGCATGAGTCTTAGAATAAGTAAAGTTATGGTCTTTAGACTTTAAAACTTTGATTTTGTTGTTTTACAAAAAAAAATACTCTTCATAAAAATTATAATAGCCCCTCATCTTAATTTCTGAAAATAATAAAAATCCATTTTGAAGCTATTTTCCAATGAAAACATTACGCACACTCATACGCGTGTGCGCGCGCGCACACACACACACACACACACACACACACATATATGGCCATGTACTGAATGCTGTGGAAAGAATTTTTGTTGTTTTGTTATTATTGTTGCTGCTGTTGTTTTGAAATGACACAGACTACTGTAGCTCTGATCCTGATTGAGTCACAGCATCATCCACACCTTCAGTTTCTGATGGGTCACAGAGCGATAACTCTGCTCTCTGAGCCAGACGCATGAAGCTTAGACCCAGGATGGACATAGGCTAGAATCTTTCCCGGTAAGACTGATGCTACACAGATTATTAGAGATGGGTTGATCGGGATATGAGAATTAGCCTGTAGTGGCTAGAGTTAATGGGCTAAGCAGTGTTTAAAAGAATACAGTGTCCGTGTAATTATTTCGAGGCATAAGCTAGCAGGCGGCCGGGGTGCTGGGGACGCAGCCCTGCTGCTCCTATTACTACAGAATGGTGCCCCAGCACTCTACTTCTACGCAGCTTTCCCTTTTGCATTTCCGTCCCTTGTATCTCTTTATTCTATTCGCATTTCCCCATATGCTGTTCCTTATGGTGACACAAGCGATGACACTTGCAACCATTACTTTAATGTGGCTTTATAACCGAGCCCAGGACACCATTACCATGTGACTAAAGCTTAGACAGGCAGCTGTTCTGAATTAGATACAACATGATTTCTTTTCAGTTCAGTTGAATTGAATCAGGGCTATTGGAATGAATGACAGATGTGTCACAGCCTGGCCATCATGACCCCTGAGCACTTTTTGTTTATATTACCCATTTGCAACAAACATCCACTACTGTATATTTGAAACAGTTTTATAAATTTTTCTTTTCATTTCATCATAAACTTCAATGCCAAAATAACTCAAACCTCCCTGAAAATCTTATATACTGACGTGCATATAACACATGTCTCTGAATTGTTGTTGGCTTGTCAGAACTCAGAACAACCAACATACAGATACTAGAAATGATGTAAACAACAGAATCATAGAAGCAATGTTCTAAAAATTGAAGATGATCTGGAAGGAAAATTTTGTTTTATAATTATGGCGCAGTTTCCTGGGACAAGATTTATTTTATCTGAATGGATAGCATCCTTAAACTTCTGTCACTTGATACTTTTCTCAGAAGACAGTCCAGCAGGTGGGCACCAAGGTAATGAATAGCAGATGGCCCATAAATTTGGAGTAGCCTATATTTGTGAATGTGTGATCAAAAGAAACACCATAACTGAGATGATAAGAAACTCTAGAAAACCGGAATCAGTTAGAATGTGCTGAACTCGGAGACTAAGGAGCTTTGGCTATGTGATGGAAGACTCTGGGAAGGGCAGCAAAGTGGCATCTAGAGTTGCTACAAGTTAAATTTAAACAGCGGATATAGCAACAAGGGGCTTTGTAGGTATGGTTGATTGACACTCAAAATAGGAATTTTAGCATGGATTTTATGTATGGTTCCATCAGTCTGTGTATGAGCTACCAGAAATGAAAACAGCCCATCAACAACTAAAATTTAACTTAATATTAGACTTCTCACGGACAAAACTGAGAAGTGTATGCTGCTTTATAAATCCATGACTACTTATTAAAGCTGCAAAAAGAACACTAATACAGTCAGAATCACCTTTTATGTGGTTAAAATAACTTGTTAAACTACCGGTAACTGACAAGATTCTTTGATTGTGAGAATGATTTTTATTAATTTTTGTGCATATATTAAGAAAGTGAAATTACTTCTGTTTTTAAAATGAACAAAGAAAATTAGATGTAGAAAAAATACTCTAGGCAAAATAAAAGATAAATATTATACATAAAATTGTTTTTCTGCCTTTAAAAATAAATTGAAAATGTCCATAATCTGTGTATAATAGTCAATTTATACCTAGTTGAAATAAGATTTTAGATGAGGCGGTGGTGGCACAAGCCTTTAATAACAGCACTTGAGAGGCAAAGGCAGGTGGATGCCTATGAGTTAGAGGCCAGCCTGCTCTAGAGAATGAATTCCAGGATAGCCAGGCCCACACAGAGACACCATGTCTCAAAAACCATACTAAATTGAAGATAAGATTTTAGTTAGGGAATGTTTGTATACATGTTTCAGATTTGAAGGAAATCAATGATAATTCTTAATGATGTCACGTTACCTAAATTTCTAAACTTTCTTTTCTTTTACTAATGAGTTAATTTATTTTCATTTTATGGGTCACATTGAAATTTTTACTCAACATTATACTAGTTTCTAAATATTTTAGCTTTCGCATCAATATTACTGTTAATTTATAGATATCCTCTTAAATTTTCATAAAGTAAATGTGCAAATTGCATCCATCTATATTCTGACTTTTTCAAATGCCTAGAACCCTACTCCAAATATTCTAATAGTCAGCATGTCACCAGCTCCTTCAATTCCTTTGCTTTGCACTGGGAGCTGGAATCAGTTGAAGCCTGGTTATGAAACAGTTACTTGTACTCAGAGCCTGCACATTTTTATTTGATGATATCGAATGGAAACGTTGGGATCCACCACTGTGGCTCGTGGAGGAAATAATCACACAGGAGGAAGTAAGCAGCAGAACATCAATTCAGATTTTCTCCCACCTGAGTATGGGACTGAGCTATATTATATGTGTGTGTGTGTGTGTGTGTGTGTGTGTGTGTGTGTGTGTGAACACAGACACACACATATTTCCATGAAATTAATGTCTGTTGAGCTAGAATTTCATAAAAGGGGAATCAGGTATTATGAAAAGGAACTTTCATTTGGTTTTCTTGATACTAAATGCACCAGGCAATAGTTTCCTTCTCTTGTTTATTGGGTCTTTAGCATTAGATTTTAGAAGTTAGGTAAGTTGTTCTGTGGATGCCAGTTTTCTTGTTTCTAATTTTTAACTATTATAATTAAGCTTTTGAACACATCTTTAAAAAAATATGCCTATCAATACTCCTGAATATATGTAAAAATTTAACCTCATTTTAAATACAGGACTCTTAAGCTTTTTTTCTTCCTACAGTCAGATTAGTAAGTGTACATGCAGATATGCGTGCACTTGCACATCGATCTTGTCAAATTTTTTATCACAAAGTCCTACACAGTGTTGTTTTCAACCAATGTTTTTGAGATACAAGGTCAAAGTTTTCTGTCTTCTCCTCAGAGTTAGTCTGTGTATTGCCTCATCAAGTGTGTTTACCTTGTAACCGTGGCTTCCATTGTGCGGTTCTTCATGCTGGAGTCTCGCACTCCTTTCTGCCATCAAAGTGAGAAAGGGCAAGCATATTCTTCCCTTTAAACCATATTATATGCCTTAAATAAATTTAAGTTTTCATAAATGTTTACTAGTTTTTACTCTTCTAACTTCTATACTACGATTTTTCCTTAAGAATTCCCTTGCCTGCTGGATCAATGGACAAAATCTTCACGGTAGCTTCTTCTTGCAAATTAATCCACTGCATCTTCGGCTTCATTGGCCATGTGTCTTAGCGTGAAATTCTGGTCTCAGAGTTGACACTGGTCTTATTATCTGGGTGTTTTCAAGTGTCTTCTGAAACTTAGAGTTTCTGCTGAAGGAAGTCGGCATTTACTCAGAAATTGTTCACCTGTGTGAAATGAGTCAGCTTCTCATTGCCTTTTTGTTCTATGCGCTTGATTTCATCAGCTTGAGCACAGTGTGCGCTGCCCCACTATCTTGGTCTTAGTCACCTGCTGGGGTAATTTTATCTTAGCTGGAGACTCCTAATGTAGGGCAGATTGGGGTTAGCTAGAGACTTGGAGCTTAAGTAACACCCATTACTATTTTATTTCTAGTGTTCCCTCTTTTTCTTTTTTCTTTTTTCTTTTCTTTTTTAACAGCATTTGTTTTTGTTCCAAACTTTGCCCCTGAAATTCCATCACTTATAGCAGCATCCACTGATGCATCCTCTTGGGCTTAAAGGCACAGAGGGCTATCTCATTTCTTTTTGCCCAAGAGTGAGTTACTGAACAAAACTGCTTTCACTGTTCACACTTTTAAGTGTTTAAATAATTTTCCCCTCGATTACAAGCTAAGGATTTATGGTATCACCCAACAGGGCCATGTCTGGAAGGAAATACTGGAAACAGAATTTCAGCAGTAAGAATTTTAATAAATAAGCAATACAACAAAGTAAACTTTGGTGCTGAATAAAATTCAAACTAAATATAACTTATTTTGCACTACTGCTGGGCTCGCTGATCTGGAAATTCAACCAGTTTCATACTTGATATAAAATCTGGTCACGTGAAAAAACTATTGATTTCCTCTGAGAGATTTTAGCTTTCAGAAAGGCCATCTGGGGAACATCTTGGATGAAGATATTATTTCATTTTAATGGAGTTTTTTTTTTTTTTTACTGTTCTTTTCATTCGAATCTTCCTTAAGACTTGCTTCTTTCTATTTACAATGAAGGCAGTAACAAAATAGAGGACTGATCAGAGTATCACAATGTGATATTTGTGGGCAGACTTGGAAATCTTTCCAGCTGGTCTAATCAGTTCAGCCAATATTTATTGAGATCATTCGATAAGAGCAGGATGTAAACAATCACAATTTTATGCTTCTCCTCCTGAAACATCCACTTTAATAAATGATCATGGACATGCAAGGGGATATTTTTTACTTGCCAAATAAATGCTATGAAATCAGTAAACACCTAATTCTATGGAAGCACACAGACAGGATGCCACCCCCCAAATATTGAGGGCATGAGCAGAAATGAGTGTAATGATGGAATTTTCATGTAAAGAGTCTAGAGGGAAATCATGCTAAGCCAGGATTTTGAATGTCTTAGAGAAAAATCACAAATGTATTTTTTGTGCAGTTTACTGCTTAAGTAGTGCCGTCCTTTGAGCCTTTGAGAAGGAACCAATACAGTGTTAGTTAAGAACATTATTAGTGCTCAAACTTAGCATTTATCTGTTTGTATGCACTGAGATCACAATTGATCAATTGACTGATGGTGTACTTTCTTCAAGGAAGCAATTAGGACAGACATGCCTCCCTCTGTCTGGTAATTTTATGAAAACCATCACAGTGAATGTAAGATTCTAAGCTGTACCCAAAAGAGGGGTGTAAACTAGTGAAGTCTATACACTTTCATAAGATATTCTACACAGAGAGCAGGGCATTCAAAAGGTAAGCTTTGCAATTTAGAGAACATAGGAGCATCTTTCAAATGTAAAGCAAAAATTGCACAATGGTCTGAGATAAAGCTGCACAGGAAGTGGGAACTGATTATATGAAATATCTTCTTGAATGCAAATGAGTTTAGATTCTAGTGTAAAGCTACTGAACCCTCTGTACCAGAAGAGTACTGTAATCTGATTTAAATGTAAATTCTCATTATATATCAGAGCTAGAGATTTCCATTGCTTATCTAGGAACTTCAGAAGGTATTAAAATGAGAACAAATGGGTAAAAAGAAAGCCAATCTAGTGCAAAAATTAAGTATGTAGATGAATTTCATCTTAATAGTTCCTAGAACTTAAGCAATAATTGCAAGATTTCTGTCATTTGATTTATTTCTTCTGGAAATGAGGACTGTGAAGCAGGCGGGCGAAGTGAGAGGGGATGAAACAGCAGGATTCCAAACCAAAGTCTTCGAAGAGCTGAAATGCAGCACTTCCCAGTTAGGAATCAGTCCTTTATTTTCTTAGTACTTTCACTGTAAAATGGAAGAAGTCACTGGTCCAAGAGACTAGAATGAAACTCCTGAAATAGACTCACTGAATTTTTTTTTTAAAAAAATCAGGATTTAGAAAAGAAAATGCAGAAATATCTTGATGATGAAAAGAAAGGGAGCCATAAAGAGTGAGCCACACTGGAAAATTAAAATTATCCTTGCAAAATTTAGTGAGATATACTAATAAAATTCTCTTATTTAGATAAAATTTAGACTTTTCTGAAGAACTTTTTAAAGAGCCTTCCCCTTTTAGTTTATCTATGTGAATGTCTGTGATCTCAACACACAAGAGTAAAGATTTTGGAGACAATCAAAATGTCTATTAACCTGAAAGTAGAAGCATGTATGCTTCCCTTTCAGTGAAAGAAGGAACAAGGAGAGAAATGAAGACAGCAGCAGCCAGGAGACCTAGGTTTGTATGTGGCCCACAAGACTCAAGTTTATCTCTACCAGTGACTTCTCCAGTGGGTCTGGGAAGCCTTGGTTCATCCCACACATTGGGACCCTCCTGTCATGGCCAACCTTTTCTCTCTCCTCACTACCTCATTTCTCTCCATTTTTCCTTCCTTAGCTTTTTTTTTTTTTTAATGGCATTTGAGATTCAGCTCCAGGCTGAATATTGAACTAAGTCCTAGGAAGAAATACATGTGCAAATTGCATTTTTCAGTAATCCAAGATTCATCACACAGAGGAAAAAAACCATCAGCTTAAAGAAGACAAATAAAATCCCCGAAGGTAGATGTGCTACTATGCATTGAGTCTCATCTGTGTGAGATTTAATGCTCTAGATATGAGATCCAAGAATTGCTTTCTCAGTTCTCATGGGCAAGCTGGGGGACACGCATGTTACTTTCTTTAATGCTCACAGTGACTGTGTGAGCTGATGCTATCCTTCCCATTCACACCTGAGAAAGCATGATGCTCCAGAGGGAGGATGCTGACAAACACCAGAAGTTCCTTTGGGTCAACACGTACTTTTGCATTTCCTCTGCAAAACTCTATACCTTGGATATGGCGACCCTCATTCCAAATGTGTATTTTCCTAAGGAATTACTTATAACACCACATGCTTTAAATGACTCTGTCAGAGGCCTGAGGAGCCACATCAGGTGACAAGTATTCAGATGTCAACCCTCTAGCTGAATGATTCTCTGATAAAGGAGAATTCCATCCAGGTAAGGCTTGTGGGATCACCAGCTGTGGAAACTGTTGCTCCTGTCTGTAATTTCACATATACAAAAGAAGTTATAGTGTCTCCCCAATATTTGCATTGTAATGTGTAATTTTATATGATGTATATATGTAATCTCATGATTGTATCTCAATCTTATGGGCACTTTTATCTGAGAATCGTCAGGAAGATGACTTCTCATTAATTGTATAATTTTGATATTTAGAAAATATACTAGGATATGCTTCGTAACTAAATTTATTGTCCCATAGAGACTGTAAGACACTTAAAAGTTTGTTTTGTTTCTTTTACTCAAACCCTATACAATAAGTTCATTTTCACCTCAGAGCAAGTTCAAACTAGAGTAAATGTTTCTGTAAATGGATCATAAGTTTAAAAACTTTTCAGTTGCACAGGAAGTCAGAGTCACAGATGTATAATCAAGGTTATTAAAACAAAGCAAGCTAAAAATCAGGCCAATTCTTCTCTTGACAAGTCTCTGAAAAGACCCGACTCTCTATGCAGATCTCTCTGCAGCTTGTCTCACCCGGCACTGTGCCCCAGCCTCTGGTCACAGTCTTACTCCTAGAACCTTGAAACTTTGCATTGCCATGGTAAATGCCTCAGCTCCTTGTCATTTGCCTAAGGAATGGGCAATGGCCAATGAGATGTAACCTTTGTAACCCTTTTCTTTTTGCTTTGAGTCTCCTGTAAAAAAAAAAAATACATTTAAACTAGGTAAATAGAGAAGCCAAAGAGAATTGAAACAGAGGATTAAAACAAAGGACAACCAGAAGCTTCAGAAATAGAATTAGAGCAACAAAACAACAAAGAGCATGACCCTCAGATTGCATATGTGGGTCTTTACCCCTCAGACAGAAAACAACAAAGAACATGACCCTCAGATTGCATATGTGGGTCTTTACCCCTCAGACAACAAAGAGCATGACCCTCAGATTGCATATGTGGATCTTTACCCCTCAGACAACAAAAAAGAACATGACCCTCAGATTGCATATGTGGGTCTTTACCCCTCAGACAGAAACATAAGGGCAGCTTTACTGGGTTGAAGACTTCTTCCTCAAACCCTGGAGGTAGCCTTGAAAACCTGGACTCTCAGGCTACCATCAGGACACAAGTCTAAAATTAATGAACTGCAATGAAAAGACTGACATACTATTGTTAGGCCTTTCAGTTAATGCAAACATCGTGGAAAACCACTATGGAAATCTCTGAAACATTAAAATATGTCTACCACATAATTCTGGAATCTTACTTTTGGATGTTTAATAAAACCAGTATGTCAATGAAGTATACACACCCTTGTTTATTGAACCCCCAATCATAATAATCAATAAATGAAAAGCATCAAAGAGCATATATATTGATATCGAACTCACAGAGATCCGCCTGCCTCTACCTCCCGAGTGCTGGGATTAAAGGCGTGTGCCACCACCGCCTGGTTGTCCTATATATTTAAAAAGCGAAAAATGACATTTAATGTTTTCATCAATATGTAAATATTTGAGTGTGAGCTTATTTAACATTGCACAATGCAAATATGTATGAAAATTTCATGTGTTGTCCAATTAATTTACACCAAATTAATTTTGATGTGTCAGACAAATTAAATCAAAATATGTAATTACCCTATCCATATTTGTAGTACATTTATTTAATAATTTTTTAGATCACAAAAATTTACTAAAATTCACAGGCAAGTAATCATGTATTCTTAAGCCCACCTGTCTATTGGGAAAATCTATTTCTTCACTTTTAGATTTAGATACTATTGTAGTTGACTGCTGTTCAGTAAGAAAATGAGGCTATCTCGTCTTTACTATCTCCATCAAAGAGCATCATAATCTACCTATTTTCATTTCTTCAAAATTTCTCAGGGAAAGCAATCTACTGAAAATGCCTCAATCTCTATGATTTCCTCTTACATTTCTCACTGATTTATTCTTACTAACTTTGACCTTCAATATTTACTTTTGACTTTATATATTTCTTTTTAAATTGCATCATACTCAAAAATATATCTTCTAATAACTTTTTATGTATCTATTTTTTATCTATATTCTTTGGAAAATCTGTTGTTATCCTGAATTGCACGTCTTTGAATACAGTGTTTTCTGCTTAGTAATTCCCTAGATATTATTCTTACTTTCCTAATAGTAGCTCTCTGTATTTGCAAACATTTATCTGTAGGTCTTCATTTATTGAAATCCTCTATTGATGAATAAATAATAGATTATCTCACATTGCATAAAATCTTTCTTGTTCTTGGTGCAATATACTCAGAGTACTTTTCCAAATGTTTATGCTGTTCACCCTATCTCCCAAAGAGAAAGTTCCCTTTTATCAAGCACTAATGTTTTTTGCTTTACTGGCTTTCTCTTGATTTTTTTTTTAATTACTAGAGGCTCACACAATGGTCATTAATGAATGACATCATCATTATTTATAAATGTTTTCGAAATATATTTTGGCCTTCTCTACCCTAGCTCTTTTCAGTAGTGACCTACAGAGCAGTAGCCAGTTAAATAAAGCCCGAGGTCAAATGAACTCTGCAACTGGAACAAACACGTCCTTTGCAGTATCGACTGGGCCAGGCTGTTCACAATTCTGCATCATTTTCGAACAAAGCAGCAGGATTCACTTGATTTCAGTGATCAATTTGCATATTTTTATGTGTATGAGTCACTTTCTTGCACGAATGTGCACCACCTGCATCCAGTATCCAGCGGGGACAAAAGAGGATGCATTATAGACTGGAACTGGAGTTGTTGTTGCCCCATGCAGATCCTCTGTAAGGACAGAAGGTGTTCTTAATTGCTGAGACATCTCTTCAGCCACCACAATCTATGTTTTTGTTAAAAATTCTTTTTTTTTAATCAAAAGTTTCAAATTACTTGGACAAAAGTTAGATCAATGCTCCTTTTTTGATTAGTTTATACTTTCCATTTTTACATTCATTTCAATATTTCAATATTCTAGTGAGTTTGGAAAGTGACATTTTTATTGCGTCTATAATCTCATGACTGTCAAACACATAGAATGAAAAGATTCTTCCAGACTTTTACGCCTCTCACTGTGACATTATACTTCTCCTTTTATGCCAAGCAAGGTTGCCACCACACAGGTATCCTAAGCAAATTACTACCTGCATTTATTGCCCAAGATTTTTGTTAATCTTTTTCTTTAGCAATCCAGATAAGAGTGCCTCTTTTACTTCTTTTAAATCACATAGATATATATGAGAAAAAATGCATTAAATTCAATTAGTTTGGAATTTTCTTTCCTCCATCACTATTTTCCAAAGTGCAGAATATTTCTATAAGGTTGAAAAGGTTAGTATTTCTAGTCTCATTTTTTAAGATCAATAGAGCAAGATGAGGATTTAAGTGACTTGGGCCAAACATATCTATGAACCCCTGAGACATCAGCTGGTGCTGAGGATGGCAAATTGTGCCTCCCACAGAGCAGTGAACAGTTATACCAATGTAGGTCAACAATGTGAAGTGTAAATCAAATGAAAGAACAGAGAGTCAGTGGAGCAGTTGACAGTTCTGCAGTGACCCAGACTCTAATGAGCACAGGATGTCGATAAGATCATAGCAAGACCGTTGCTGCTATCATTTTGATAATTGTGTCTTCCTGTCTAAAGAAAAACAGAGTCCTGAAGCAAAATAAGTCATACATAAAGAAGCATCTGAAGGGAAGAAAACTGTTCTCTTTACTACCTAATGCTCCATTTAACTGGAAAATGAGGAAGTTTTACACCACTAAGTTCAAAAGGCACTGCCGCTACCCTTGAATAGTTTCTGAAGTACTCGCGGATGGTCTCTATCTGATTATTTAGGCTGATATTAATGTGTGTAAGATATGATTTGGGTCTGTATTCACAGTCCTTCATAGTACACAACTAATACTGTGCCTTATTCCTTATGCCTTAATGTACAACTCCATTTGTGTTATTATGACTGTAAATTTTCTTTGCCATATTGACTGGATTTAGAATCCCTTAGAAGAAGAGGTATCTATGCACATTTTTCAGTGTACTTTTATGGAGATTTAACTAAGATAGGAACATCTACCCTAAATGTTTGTGGTACCATCTCATGGGCTGGGATCTCAGGCTGACTAAAAATGGATACAAAGTCAGATAAGAGCATCTCTGCCCCTGTTTCTTGACTTTGAATGTAATGCCTCACATCGCCAGGGTCATGACTTCCCCACATGAGAGACTGTGCCCAGAACAGACCCCTTAATTGCTTTGCCAAGTAAAAGCTATCTTTCTGAATATCTAACAACTCTACTTCTCTAGAAGTCATTTTGTTTTGCCCAAGCTCTATGATTCACATTTATTTATGATGACATCTAACACCATTCTCAGCCTTGCACAACCTTCAGCAGCCTGCTCACCAGAGCACCCTTGGTGCCCAACAAGTATCACCTGCACTCCAGGCCATGGAGATGCTCAGTGTACAGACCTTCAACCAGAATGGAATAGAGATCCTTTAAAGTTGGCATGATGTTTTTTTCTCTTGTCCACTATCACCACTAACCTAACACTGTGTTTCCCTTGCCACGTGAAGCTGTCTCCTGACCCATTGTTAATTCTATTCCACATGGTGTTTTTTACGCTTCTGTTCAGCATCATTTATGTTCTTTGTGCTCGGGCTTACCCACGGGCCTTTTCCAGACCCAACTTACACATCTATGGTCTAAAGATGTCAGAAATCAGAGTGTTAATCTACTAATACATTATTTAATTTTTTGACATTTCTACACCATTCCCCCTCATGTTTACTACCTGCCTGAACTTCTCACAGTGTTTTCTCCTTGGAAGCTGTAAACAGGACTCCTGCTATATTAGCGTCCAGCTACTAGTCTAAGAACTCGTCAGAGGTACAGAGTGGTTTGAACAGCATGAAGGATTTGCTTTCATTTTCTTTTTTCTGTTTTTGTTAGCTTGGATGGTTGATTTAGTATTTTTTTTTCTTTTTCAGAAGACAGAACACAGAAAAGTGTGTTAATGACCCAAATTCAAGTTGTCAGCAAGACTGTTTCACTAGAGATTATGAGAGAACCCACTTCCATACATGCAGCATTTAGAAGTTGCAAAGCATTCCTTTCTAATAGAGATCTGCAGCAGCCAGAGAGAAGGGATTACTCTAAGGAAACAGTATACATATGCAATAGAACTGATACGTATGTGAACTCAGAGGCTGTGACATGTACAGGTATGCACAGGCTCAAGCCAGATGGGATTTCAGCACTAAGACACCGAGATGGAAATGAACCCCCATTCTTAATCAGGAAACTATCTGTGATTGACAACCACTTGCAAAGGAAAAATGGCTTTTGTTTAATGGAGTCTCACTGGGTTTATTAACCACACTTAAGAGTAGGCCTGATGGCCAACACAAAATCAATTCAATGGAATTTTGCAGACTTCTTGTCTCATATTGCTTTGTTTGGGTACTTTTTTTTTATCTTGCTGGTTTTTGGTTGGATATGACGGTTTATGATTTTTGTCTTTCTATGGTGGTACTTTGGTGTATGTTTCTTGTATTTTATGCATTTAAAAAAAAATCCAGATTGTTTTTGCTTGCCTATTTGTTGGTGGGGGAGTTGGGTGGGTCTGAAGGTAGAAAGAATCTGAGAGAAGTTGGGGAAGGAGAAAATATAATCAGAATATATCAAAAAAAAACCTTCTAATTTCAACCAGCAGACTAGACTTTTTGAATCCCTCTTTCCAGATCTGACTTTATTGTTTTACATTTGAACTTTTCCATGATTCATTTGTCTGACCCGAACAATCTGCATTAAACTACATCATTCAAAATCTTCCAGTTAAGCATCCGTGGTCTCTTTACCCTTTAACATATTTGCACATTTTTGCTAAATAGAACATGGACCCCATCAAAAGAGCACTAGTCTATCTGCCATATGGGTTATTATACATCTTCACACCTTTTTCCTCCATGTTAGTTATTTATTTTCTACTATTTATTATTTTATTTAATATACTAACTTTCTAGGGTTCAAGACAGACTGGCATTATATTATAAAACTTTTGAGGCTGGAGAACATGTTTTAATTATCTCTATATCCCTGTACTCTGTAATGTATGGTGTACAGTAAACTAAACATAAAATTTGGTGTATTAATAAATTCTCTTGAGATCTAGCTGATTTTTTGCCTTTAATTAAAATTCCAAATGAAATATCTGTTTATATATGAAAAACAAATCCACTTCTAAAAGAAATGCATGTTGGATTTATTAAATGACCTTCTGTGTTGAGTACAAGCTATAAATTATCCAAAAAGACTTAGAAATTTCTTACCATAGAGGGCTAAGGCCTCCTTGTACTCTTTGAAATTGATTATGTACTTCTTAACTAGATTCCCTCTTCTGCTATCCTTGATGCTGATTCCCCTTCATCATTTAGTTTGTTACTTTGTTGGTTTTTGGTAACGTTGTCCAGCTTGTTCATCATTCATATTTGTTATTTAAATGGATGAAACTGGAAAACGTTATATCAAATGAGGTAACCCAGATCCAGAAAGACAAATGCCACATGTTCTCTCTCATCTGCAGATCCTAACTCCAAATCTTCTGATAATGGGATACCTACCACCCATCTTAGAGGGAGATTCTTCAGCAAATGCTAACCTTCCCAGAAAAGCAACCAGGACCTAATGAGCTGTGGAGAGTCGAGCTGCAGTGGAAACATCTAAATCATGACTCTTCCATCAATGACTCAAGAGAGAAAGCAGAAAAGATTTCTTTCATACACATAAAAATAAATATATTTAAAATGACTGTAGATCGTTCTATACTTATTTTCTACATACACTGTAAAATATTAATAGCCTTAGATTTTAAAAGTTTCTCAGAAATACTATCAAAAATGCTATTGGTGTTTTGCTTATTTTCATATATTGTGATTTGATTTCAGAATTTGAACTTGCAGGCTGAGAAGGAGATATTTCCTTGCTGTCAGACATAAATTGCTTTTATGGAATGTTCACTACCATCATATGTCTGAAATGTCCGATGCGTGTGAGAAGACACGAGACGCAAACAAACCCACTTAGGAATTTATTAGAAGAGGGGTGTGCTCACCGGCCGAGGAAACAAACGTGTGTGTACTGGGAGAGAGAGTAGGGGGGAGAGAAAGTACGCAGGAGCAAAAATGGCACATGCCTTGCACATGCGCACAGGGGTTTTGCGTGAATGTGGCAGACCCTGATGATGCAGATGGCAGGTGACCCACGCGTGTGCACAAGGGCTTTAATTGAGCCACTCGTGGAGGTAACCACGCATGTGCGTTCGTGGGTCACATGGGCCCTTTGTTCTCAAGAGTTCGCCCACATGTGCCTGCCTTTAGGACCCAGAAGTGCAGCCTTATGGGTGGCTGAATAATTACAATGTCTAACTTATAAGCTCAAGACTCCTAAAATACATTTCCTTCTTTCTCTTTCAACTTTTGATTATTTTCCCAAGGCTGGATACAGGTCTCCAGTACCACATAGCCCAGTGGTTCTCAAACCTCATAATACTGCAACCCCTAATTCAGTTTCTCATGTTTGGTGACCATCAGCCATAACTCTCAGACACAAGTGAAATATGAAGCAAACACCTCATGACATAGAAAAGGAGATATGTGAGGCAAATGCCTAATGAATATATTACAATGAAATTGCCACAGAAAAGGTCCCAAATACTGTAATGCTATTGGTTATTGTGTAACAAGAGACTCTTAGGGCCTCAGAGATGAATTCAAAAACTTTTTCCATACCATATCACACTAAAAACACTAAGTATTAAAAAAGAAACAATACAGAAAACTTCAGGAGAGAAAAGACAATTATCTTATATCTGAAAGACAGAAAAGGACTTCGTAGTTTTTAAAAGTATACCCGTAATAGAATTGTGTTGCTTAAACTGAGGGGCACTAAATATTTTTGGTTGGTCTCTGAGCCCCAGGTATCTCCAGGTATCTGCCCATTTTCACCTATCCAGCACTGTACTCAGCTTTTCCCATGGGTGCTGGAGATCAAACTCAAATTTTCATGGTTGCATGACAGATACTTCACGGACAGAGCCTCTCCTAAACACCTAGACATTATTTTTAATTTTAGTAACACTACAATATTTTAATTTATTTCATTGCACAAATAGAGCTTTTAAGAATTAAATCGTTCACTTGCATCACATTAGTGCCAACACAGAGAGATCTGCTCTGTAGTCTGTGATTGTAAAGTCCTTTCCTTGCCATCTCTCTGATGAATTCGAAGTTTCAGTGTTTCTGAACAGAGTGCATAGAGTGCAGAATTGCATAAATATATCTTTATTCCTCAAATTCTGTAAATAATAATTAGATTTAATTTTTGTATTATATGTCTACCAAAATCTGGTTTTCTAATCACTTGCCTAAATTCAAAGTTATGACTTAAAAATCACATAGATAATTATTATTATTTCAGAAGAACTCAAAAAGCAAAAATATATACATGGAAGTGACCTGTAAGTTTGACTACTGTTTCATATCTTTCAAATCTGTTGATGAAGTTTCGGCCTAAGCTCAACATGTGCTTGTAAACTTCCTGATATTTCAATCAAATCCATGAAGTGGGTCATTATTTCCAAAGCTTTCTGTAAAAGAACTGAAGTGCATCCAAGGGGAGATAAATGCTGTGTTTATTTAAAGCATCTTCTTGTTAGACTACAAGGAAAATTGGGTTATATAACAAACATTGCAATCCTCTGCCGTTCTGCCTTAAGCTCAATGGCATACATTGAACTATTTAACAAATTATAGTATGTACGTAAGAATTATGTCTAAACAATTAACTTGGATATGGTATTTTTAAATTAGAATATACCTCATCCCTGTTTTTATTTTCCTATTTTTTTCCCTTTTTCTTCATTCTTTCTCTCTCCATCCCTTCTCTTCCATAATTACTTCCTTCTTTCTGTCTGCTTTTTCCTCCTTCCTTCTATCCATTTTGCATTCTTGTCTTTTCCCATACCTTCTATTTTTCCTCCTACTACCATCTTTCCTTCTACCTCTTCCTTTTCTACTTCTTACTTTATCTCATCTTTGCTACAGTGACAAAACATCTCTAGCATATTGAAAGAAAATGCTGGGGTAACCTAACCAGGTACTGGGGAGGTTTTTATTAAACATTCAGGACTGTGCTCACAGTGGGACTATAATGCAGTCTTTGTGAGAATTATAGAAGTGAGCTTTATAGAGGGTAGGATAAGGGCAACCTTGAGGCTATCTATTCATGTTTCAATTGGTTGAGGACAGATGGTTTCCAAATAAGGGTCAGGAACATACTAGTGCAAAGTTCTCAATTAGAAAGACAGTATGCTCTATCTTCCAGAGATAGGTGTGTCTTTCAGAGGAATTGAGATTCATCTTGTCTCATAAACAACTCATGTGTGGACTGAGGTTAAATGGCAACTCTGATGCTAAACCCTATCAGATATATGGGTGTAAGTGAAAGATGACATCAGATACAGGATAGAAATCTGATCAATGAATAATGATCAGTGTCGGAAAGTGTCTTATTCACTGTTCTATTGCAGTGAAGAGATACCATGACCACGGCAACTTATATGGGCCTTGCTTACATTACAGTTTCAGAGGATTAGTTCATTATCATCACTCTGGAGAGTATGGCAGCAGAGAGACAGAGATGGGGTGAGAAAGAAACTGAGAGTTCTACGTTGGGTTCTTCGGTCACCAGGACTGAAAAAGACATTGGACTTGGCTTTACCTATTGAAACCTTAAAGTCAACCCCATAGTGATACACTTCCTCCAACAAGGCCATTCTTCCTAATCCTTTCAAATAGTGCCACTCTCTGGTGACCAAGCACTCAAATCTATGTGCCTCTGGGGCCATTCTCTTTCAGATGCCACAGGAAGAATTCAGTCCTTCCCTGGATACGCAAGATGGGAACAGAACTATCTTTCACAATATTTTCCAGTACCAAGTAAATCTTAAGCATCATTGGCTTCAAATGTCAGTGAAAAGCAAAGATGAACACTTTGTATGAGTATGTGGTGGTGGGGGGAATACCTGCCTGAAAAGGAGAAGTAGAAAATTTAGATTGAGGATGAACTATAAAACTAAAAATCTACTTCAACAGGAAGAAGTGAGAACAGTTAGTATGTGGCAGTTACTGAGGAAGTCAGATGTAAGGACCTTGAACAGAACTTTTGGGCACAGGTTGTGATTATGAGGCTCCTGTCATTTTCCCTCTGCATGGTCTATATTCAGCATCTCTTGGTAAGTGATCAGTTCTACAGATATAAAACCAGGGAAAAGAGAAGTAATGACTGCAAGTTTTGCCCACCCAATCATTCTAGTTTCTGTCTTAGTGCTTTGGGGTTATTCTGACCAACATATTCTGCACAAAGTTTCATAGAAACAGAAGAAACTTACCTTTAAATATCCCCCTGGCAGCAATTCCCACATCAAAGGACTTGATAGGCCTGACTCCTGTAGCATGCACCTCTGGCTGTGCTCACTTGGCAGGTGGTTCAATCCGACTCTCCTGTGTCTCCTTCGTATTCCCACTGTGCCAGACAGGACACTTCACTCTCAAAACCTAACTACCTTCTCCAAAGCTCTGACCTTGTAATAACATCATCTTGCGATTATAAATCCAAAACAAATTTTTCAGGATACAAATGTTCATACCTTGGACAATCTTTTAAACACAGCTCAAATGGACCCTTGAGAAGCTTGCAATACCAACCAGCCTATAGTGTCTACCTGACCGAATCTTTGTTAGCTATCATCTAGAGTTCATCTTTATGAATTCTATTTGCTCTGAAAATCACTGACAACTCTGTAAAAGAACTGAAAGTCTGTCTCTCTGGTTTTCTTGAACTCTGTACTTTTAAGTTCTATGGTTATTTCAGGAGGGAAACTATATTCAGGAAATGCTATAATTAATAATCCCTCTAAGAAATTAATGTGGGGACTGGTGAAGTGGCTCAGCAGTTAATAGGATGGATTGCTCTTCCAGTGGACCCAGGTTCAATTCTCAGCTTCCACATGGCGTCTCACTTCTGATCATAGCTCCAAGTCCAGTTCTACTTTCATAGGCATACATGTAGGAAAAACACCAATGCACATAAAATAAACTTAACTAATAAAGTTTAAAGGAAAAGAGAAATCAATGTGGAAATCATAAATTTTGTAATTCTGGTATTAGCAACCCTACCTCATATACCTGGCACACATCTATTGACTTGTTCTAGAAACAGCACTGTAGCATTTGTAATGTTTACTGTCACTCTTCTTTTCAGTGCTTGAAGTCACGTATCAACTTTATGTTATTTCCTGGTATTCAGATTACTATTGACTGTATAGGAAAGAGACCCCTGTAACATACACACAGCTCTAAACAGTTGCTTATTTGCAGCAGAAGAGGGAGAATATAGTTAAATGGATGCCTAAAAGCTGCATAAACTAGTGTTTAGTAGACTTTGGAACAAAAAAGACCTTTAAACTTAATTGAGGTTACTGATTAGTTCTGTTAGCTTGTTCTTTAAATGTATGGACCTTAAAATGACCTCAAACTGTAACTGTTACTGTTCTGAAACAAGGTTAGATTTTAAATGGTAAAATATTAATATTTAGTGCTTGCATCCTGTAATCTTGTAAATTAAGATGAGTAGTATTTCCTTGTTGGGCTCATTGTCTCAAAGGCTAGGAAACAACAGTTAGCTTCCTCTGAGCACCCCCTGGAAAATCAAAGTTGACAGAGACTGACATGTGCATGGCTCCCTTTCTGTTTCAATAAGGAAACCTAACTCCCCCACATGTACTCACTGATCTACACTACTTGAGCTACATCAGATTTTACAGTTCAGAGAGAGACTCCAGGATCTTCAGGAGCCAGCAGATGTTGCATTCTTGCATCATCGAGGCATCTACATTGTACCCATAGGAAACAGAGCAAAGTGAACCGTGCCTCACTACCAATGCTACCAATCTCTGCAGGAGATTGAAGGACAGGATTGTGTGAACCTCATATAATCTTTGTTGATATTTGCACTGTCCTGTGCAAGAAAAAGTACAAGGAACCTGCTTTTCATTGGCTTCCAGTGATTCTCTTAGACCTTTTACTAAGGTTACTGATATGGCTGTCACAGAGTCCTTACCTGCCTACAACATCAATGAGAATGCCCTCTTTTCCAGGTATCTCACTCTCAAAACTCTCACCCTTTGTCAATTCTGTTTTGTTGATTTGTTGATTCTTGATTTGCTCCTTTCCTTGCCTTCCTTGCTACCCTTGGGTTGGATAAAAGTTAATCTATCAGATTTTATCCTCTTTTTCTTTTTTTCTCTTGTCCAAAGAAGTGGGATGTAGAAGAAAAATCTCAGAATTCTAGTGTAATTGCAGCTGACTTTATCTCATTAGAAACAGATAATAAAGAAATTTCAGGGTACTTTTTTATTTTTGTAGTACATCTCACTTTCCTGGAGGATGCCATACAGTTTATGTAAGGATTGATCACTGATCGACCACTATAGATTTCAAATTTCTATGGTTAAGTCAGATGACACCAAACACATATCATACTGGATAATACCAAAACATGTTATTGCATTATAAAAACAAAAAGCAGTATTTCCATTTATTTTTAAGAAATCCACACATTCTCAGAAAGACAACAGATTTCTTTTTTTTTTAAATTTATTTATTTATTAAAGATTTCTGTCTCTTCCCTGCCACCGCTTCCCATTTCCCTCCCCCTCCCCCAATCAAGTCCCCCTCCTTCCTCAGCCCAATGAGCAATCAGGGTTCCCTGCCCTGTGGGAAGTCCAAGGACCACACACCTCCATCCAGGTCTAGTAAGGTGAGCAAACTGCCTAGGCTCCCACAAAGCCAGTACGTGCAGTAGGATCAAAAACCCATTGCCATTGTTCTTGAGTTCTCAGTAGCCCTCATTGTCCACTATGTTCAGCGAGTCCGGTGTTTATCCTAGGCTTTTTCAGACCCAGGCCAACTGGCCTTGGTGAGTTCCCGATAGAACATCCCCATTGTCTCAGTGTGTGGGTGCATCCCTCGCAACAGATTTCTAAGCAAAGGGATTAAGTAAAGGGAGGTAATTCATTGACCATTAAATCCTAGCCAAAAAAGAAATATTAAGTCCTATCTTTAATCTTAATTTAAACCTCAATTTACTCCATAATACTTAGCCCTTTGAATTATTGAGCCTGACAGAAGAGAAAGTGGGAAG